>NW_016821003.1:1681972-1748797 GCF_001698545.2 Rhinopithecus bieti
TTTATTTAAAATAATTTCATCTAAGAATTTTTCATAATATTTTTCACCTTCTAACCACTAACATGTTAGTTATAATTATTCTATAAAAACTCAAATGAAATTATTAAAAAATAAAAGACAAAATAAAATATATTTAGTATTACATATGAATGTAAATGAATGGAATGTAATGATTTTTTCCATTGATGTGCTAAGGTAGAGACTTAAAATATTTATAAATCATAAGCCAGTGTTATTTTCTGATTAAATAAAAATATATAAAAGTTATCATACATGTTAATTATTTTTATATACATAATTGTGATGTGTAAATTGCTTGTAAGGCTATGATTATTATTATTATATCATTTAATTTTGTCAAGATTATACATATTCATATAATTGTCACAAAGTTATTAATAAACTAAGTGCAAGAAAGCACAAAAAATCATTTAATAATCTTCATATCCAAACAAAAGTTTGATAAAACTAGGTTTATAATTTTTATTTGCTATATTGTACATTTTCTCATTTTGACACATGTGAAACAGTGTTAATTTACTATTAAATGGCTATCGTGAGTTTCTCAATTTTATAAGAATTCTTTGTATCATTTAAATTATTTATAAATATTTTTAAGGGGCATTTATAATCTTTAAGATGCCAAGGCCATAATTCAACTTATTCAATTATTATAAAATCTTTAGTATATTTTCTATTTTAGCTATTATGGCTAGCACAATGGTTATCATCGTTGTTCTTGCATCATTTTCTACATTTTTTATAATTATCGTAATAAATTCAAGGTATTTCTCAGAAGAATGGCAAAAGCAAATTGTATGTAAAATTATTCATTAATACTGCAATTTTTAGCCAATGCTTTTACTACCAAAAGTGATAAATAAGAGCATATTTTACTACACCCTTGTCAGTACTGGCGCTTCTTATATATTTGTTTTATTATTGTTGTTGATGTTTAAACAGATTGAATAGAAATGTCATCCTTAATCATCATTTAGTACCTTCTTCATAAGATTTTTAGTCCTCTCAATCAGTTGCCTTTCTCTTCTCCTTTGGCTAATCTACTGCAAAAGAAATAAAGACTTTTATTATTGATGATACAGTTTAAGGTATAGTCTGATGGATAGGCTATTTATCTTTATTGACATTTTAATATTTACACTGATCTTGAACTCTGAGCCATATTTACCAGGCTGCGAAAAACATCTAAACCATAATAAATATCTGATTTTGAAATTAATAAGGAATTAATCATACCGTATTTGGATATTTAAGAAAATTGCTTCTCCTTTATCTACTTATTATTGACTTACAGCTAAGTAGAAAGTTAAACAAATTATTTATTATATCCATAAATATATAAAGGAAAAATAGAAACATATTTGTCAGAACAACTAATTAGAACAATTAAAAGTCAGAGGTAAGGAAAAAGAGTAAGAAAGAGATGATATCACCTTCTCTCCAGATCTTTGCAAAAAGTTTGGTAACAGATTATTGAAGTCTCTATTTCCAATGTCTCCATCACATCTCCATCCTCTACTTCACTTGGCAGTCTATATAACAGGCATTTATGAGCCATTGAACATTTACAACAAGTTACAAAGATGATTAAAGCTATTATTCAAGGAGATGAGAGTCCTAACTAGACATACCCGGGCCCACAGTCATCTGACTGGTACTTACATGGATTTTTATTTTTATGTGTATTTTCTCCACTAAATGAATACCATGGTAATTAGGCTTATGCCTTTTGCTGGCCATACTCTTCACTTTGCCAAACATACGTCTTGTTTTTGTTTTGTTTTTTCTTTCCTTCTTACATGCTTTCCTTCTACATTCATATTAAAACCATACCTGGCTTTGAAGGTCTCATACCATTGTCTTCCTGATCCATTTGCCTTGACTTAATGCAGTCTTCCCTTTCTCTGATTTATAATCATTTCAGACGTATTCATCGCAAATTATAAAACAAGAAATGCATAATAAATTGCTTTGAGAATTACCAGTTCTAGGATCACTTGGGTCCTATATAGTTATCAAAAATGGGTCTCGTGGAAGATATGGCTGAAGACTCTTCAGCATCACCGTTGTACCAGAAGTGAAGAAGAAAAACCTCTCAGAAACAAGGTGGCGAGATATCTGTATGCGAGCTCTGGAAAGTTTATCATTTGTGCAAGATGTTTGCACATTTCTGAATGCAAAAGGTAAAGTTGAAAAAGAGATGTAGTTTTGTCTTCTGTCATTCAACAAACATTAGTTAAGCATTTACTATGTGCCAAACAGGTTGTTAGGGTCCAGTTTCTTGGAGGTGAGCAAAATATCTTAAATGCATTTTGAGGAGGCAAGCAGGAAAGTAGTAGTAGGACAATTTTAGACAATGGTAAATGATATATAAAAAATAAAACTGAGTGATGTGTTCATGTCTGAGATTACATAGTCAGGGAAGATTTCACTGAGAAGGTGACGGTTGAGTTAAGACCCTCATGACAAATAGAGGATAGCCCAAACCAGGACTGAGATTGGGGGAAGAGAGAGGGCAGTGTTCCCAGAAGAGGAAAGTGCATGTTCAAAGGCCTGGGGTGACAACATGCTTGGTGTGTTTGAGGGTATGGAAGGAGAGCATGGGTATTCATGAACATGCGCCGGAACTTTACAAAATATTATGTGAGAGGTAGGCTGAGACTGCATGTTATGAAGTGTTCACAGCCATAAGGAAAACTAATTATGTTTTAACTCTAATGACAATGAGAAGCCACTAGAATATTAAACAACATTCTATTGTGACTAGGAGTTTTCTCTCTTTTTTAAAAAGTGACTTCTCTCCTCTCCTTTTTTTTTTTTTTTTTTTTTGAGACAGAGTCTCGCTCTGTCACCCAGGCTGGAGTGCTGTGGCCGGATCTCAGCTCACTGCAAGCTCCGCCTCCCGGGTTCACGCCATTCTCCTGCCTCAGCCTCCGGGGTAGTTGGGACTACAGGCGCCCGCCACCTCGCCCGGCTAGTTTTTTGTATTTTTAGTAGAGACGGGGTTTCACCGTGTTAGCCAGGATGGTCTCGATCTCCTGACCTCGTGATCCGCCCATCTCGGCCTCCCAAAGTGCTGGGATTACAGGCTTGAGCCACCGCGCCCAGCTCTCCTCTCATTCTTATTCTCCAAACTTCCCAGCACAGACATAGATACTTTTTGGCTATAGATGTGACTCATCTTTTTCTCTCTCTCTCTCCCTTTTTCTCTCCTTCTGCATTATGTTTGTGTGTATATACATATGCATAATATTTTATTTATGTCTTATGAGATACTTCGGTGAATGTGTTGCAGGTTCTACAAATATACAAACTAAAATGTTTAAATAAGTTCAAGCAGTAAAATTTAGTTTATAGTCAGCTGAGATAATACTTAAACACCATCCAAATGGTGAGAGATGTTGGTAGAATAAACACCAACACTACAGGTAAAAATTCAAAACAAAGCAAAACAAACAAACAAAAAAAGTCCCCAGAAATTGCAATCTATGTTTTTTCATTGTTGTTTTGTTTTGTTTTGTTAATGCTACAGTTTCAGTTCCTGGGAAAGAAGATTGGGCAGCAACACATTCTGAGCAAGACTCATATGATTCCTTGGGAGTTCTGAAGATGTGATGACCCTTTAGATCTGTGTCAAGTTGGAACAAGAGGGTCTGGACTCTGTATCTTCACATGAACTAGTCATTGGATTGGGCAAATCAATTATTGAGGAGGGTTTACAGGTAGGAACTCCCTGTCTGCAACATCAGCTGCAGCTGAGAATATAAGCTCTTCATTCCCGAATGGGGATCTGGGTAATATATCATGGCCTTCACTCTACTCCACTTAATATTCATATATTTCTCAAACATTTTAACTGATCTCCAAATTATTTCTGAAACCACCTAAGATTTTCCAGGTGGTAAGCATGGAAAATGACCCACCAAGGATGTCCACATCCTAATTCTAGGGACTTACGTTAATTTACATGGCAAAAGGGAATTTACAAAAGTAATTCAGCAAAAAGATTATCCTGGATTATAAAGACAAAATTTCTTGTATTTGGTTTCCTATATGACTGAAAGTGATACGGGTGACTTGAAATCAGAAAAGGAGATGCAGAGATCAGAATGATGCTATTGCTGGCCTTGAAGATGGAAGGAGGTCATGAGTCAAGCAATATCATCAGTCTCCAGGATCTCGAAAGGACAAGGGAATTGATTATTTCCTGGAAGCTCCAGAAGGGAATACAGCCCCAGCAACGCTTTGATTTTAGCTCTGTGAGACCCACTGTGAACTTTGGATCTCTAAGCTAAGACCCTTGTATTGACTTAGCCCACCAAATTTGTGGTAATTCGTTATAGCCACAGTAGGAACTTAATGCACACCCCAAGACTAGCTTTTCATCTTTCAGGGCTCTGTTTTATCATCATGTCCTACTTATTAATCTTATGTTCCATTCTTCTCAGTCCAATCTAAATCAACCTTGTTTAGTCATGTTAGCAAAACATCCAGCTTGGGCCTTTGAAAAATAGGTGAGGGAAAGATAAGATAATTGGGGTACTTTTGTCAAAATCTCACAACTTTTATGCAGGTATCCACAGATGTGAACTACATCCATAATATATATTGTTGGGGGGCAAATAAGGTGTTATTTAATACATTCATCCATTCAAGAGGAATTTGTTATATCTATACTATATGCCAGGATCTCTACCAGACACAGAAGATACAAATTAGGCCAAATAGAAACATAATTACAGCTTTAGTATCTATTGGAGAAACCAAGAATCTTTTAAATGCCTGTCATAGTACAAGAATAACAAATGTTATATATAGAAGTAGATCATGCTATGAATATCAATAACAAGGGAATTTGTCACAAAAAGCAGGACAGCTTCAAAGAGAAAGTGAGGATTAAACAAAGATCTGCCGGAAAATGAGGAGTTCGATAGGTAATGAAGTAATAAGAGAGTGTTCCAAGGAAGAGACACGTTAAAGATTCTGGTCTTTATTCTAATGCTAATAAGAAAATATTGATGTCTTTAAAATAGGGAGGAGCATGATTATACACGCATTGTGAAAAGTTCATTCTAGTCTAGCTGGAGGGATCAGAATAATAAGAGACTAATTAGGAAACAATTTTAAAAATCAAAAATTACATTATAATAGTTGTACTAGGATGGTGGTTGCATTCAGGAAGATAGGATGAGGTTGGCGGGTTGAATACAGATATTTGCAAGCTCTGGTGGTAGAGAGAAGATACCCAGCCCCACGCTTGTTCCGTTTACTCACTGGGATCCACTTCCCTGTCTTCTCTACCCTCCCCTCATCCATGACAGGCTGACCTGTGCAGATCACATCAATGACTGTCTTGTCTTTTGTTTTTGACTGGGTCCAGTTAATAGAAAGCATCAATAGGAAAACTGAGGATTTAAGATAATCGGGTGTGGCTATTTATTCCTCAGGTTACTGCCCTTCAGGGTCACATTGGAAGGCTGCATTCTCAACCAAAATTACTGCCCCTCTCAAGGCAGCAGGTCTGCAAGACTGTCCATATGGATTCCAGAGACTTTTTTGTGGTAGAGGTCATAAAGAGCCCACAATACTGTCTTGTTGCTCATGGTGGTACTGCACCCTGTCCAGCCCTCATAAAGGCTCCCATAATTAATATATTTTAGAATCATTTTAAATATGAGTGCCATCTGTTTCCAGCTGGTACCCTGACTAATTGAATGGCTAAGGGAGATTAAATATCAAGAATGACTCCTAGGGTTCTGGCTACATAAGAGGATTGATCATGGTGTAATTCACTGAAATTAGAAATACAGAAAGATTAACATTGAAGAGAAACATCATGACTGAATGAATATATTCTGGAAATGTTGAGTTATGGCTTCCTTTTACACATCCAAGTGGATATGCTAAGTGAACCATTGGTCATATAAGACCAAAGTTAGTCAAGAAAGTAGCATAGGACTTCCTGTTAACTATCAACCATGCTAGAAGAGGTCCAGAAAGGAAATAGAGGCAGAATGCTAGTAGGAAATGGGCTTAAATAACCCAATAAAACAATCTTTGCCTTCAAAGAGGTGATTATTCCTTCTGCTCGACTAACGTTGAAGCTTTCTGCGGGACAGAAGTATGTCTGTTTTATCCTAGTGCTCATCTTTCAATTGTGTACATTTGCTGTATCCATGCTACTTATGACATAGAAGCAATCCCCTAACACCATGTCTAACATAAAGTAGTTGCTGTGTAAGTGTCATCTGAGTAAATGAATTTTGTACTATGTGTGGATTTTAATTATCCACAATGCAAGTGAACGTGGAAAACATGGAGAAAGCATTCCAAATGACACCCAACAGACTTAGCAACAACGTTAAACGTGCCTTTAGCATTCTGTTGGAGAACATGAGCTTGCTTTTTTGCCTACACTTCCATTCCAGTCAGAACAATCACATAAAGGCATTGGATCCTAGTCCAAGGTTTTAGTCCTTAGCTGGAAGTTGTAAGTCTTTAAAGTTCAAATTTCCTAATTTCACATTAAGAAATTAAATAGAAGAGCCTTGAAGTGACTTGTCCACAGAAATACAATGAGTTACCAGAAGAGGTAAGTAACATTAAGAACGTAAATCTCTGAACGTTCAATCTAGGCAATCTTTTCATTTAAATTTATTTCTCTCTTCTTTTTTTTCTTTTTTATCCATGTAATACTGTGTCTTCTTTTGATAAGATGGAAAGACAGAGAAGTACAAAAATAATTTAAAATCACCCTTAAACACACTAACAAACTCAAGAAATTGTGAAAGGCAGAATAACGCCCCTCCACGAAAGATGTTCATGACATAATCCTAGAGGCCTCTGCGTACATTACCTTAGATGGCAGAAACGACTTTAAAGGTGTGATTAAAATTAAGGACCTTGAGATAGATAGTGCTGAATTATCAGGATGGTTTCAATAGAATAACAAGCATCATTTAAACTGGAAGAAACATGTGGAAGAGAAGTCAAGGTTAGAGAAAGATTTGAAGATCATAAGATGCTGCCTTTGAAGATTTCCTTCATGTTCCCAAGACCCATGAAGGTAGATGGTCTTTAGAAGCTGGAAAAGGTGAAGAAACAGAATTTTCCATAGAGTCCTGAACAGGAAGGTAACCCTGCTGACACCTTGATTTCAGACTCCGCACCTCCAGAATGGTCAGATAACTAATCTATGCTGTTTTATGCCATGAAATCTGTAGTCATTTCTTAGGGCAGCAACAAAAAAATATATAGTTATCCACAATGTAATCTAATCATACAAATATTTAAAAGTGGAGAAACCTTCCTGGCTGCAGAGAATCAGAGAGATGTTATAAGAAAGAGAAAAACAGCTACTGTTTAATTACTTTGGTGTATAGCTTTCTATTCCTTTTAAATTAAAAAACATTTTTCAAAACTAGAAATATTTGTTAGTTTTACTTTTATAAGAACTATTTATATGTGTAAACCATTTATGTAACTATTACTTTTGTAATTTTTTCATTTAAGTTGAATTTCATTATATTTCTAGATTTATACATATTTTAGTTATTTATACTAACATGTAACACATTAAAATAACTTCTTGATTTTTCCAGTAAGTTTATAACCAAACCTAAATATCAAGTAAATGTTTGTTTACAGTGAGAAGAAATTTTTATTTGTGTTTTATTCTTTAATCTTTTAAACCATCTGAAATATACATAAAAGAGACAAGATATTTGTTTTTCCAAATTTTCAGAAAGATTTTCTTGTTGTGTAATCTGTCCTTTCTTTATTAATTACAGTGCCACTTTCATAATATATTAAACAGATATACCTGGGTATTGTTAAAAGGATTTATATTCTGCTGTATTAATATATCTTTTTCTATTTTGGACAGTGTTATATTGTTTACAAATACTTATCTTCACTATGCCTTTTTACATTTGCCAATGTAACATTTAGCTTTCATGTTCTTTTTTGTTCAAATTTTTGCTGTTCTCACATCTTTATGAATTTATATATACACGACTATATTATGCAACAGCAATAAAGACTTCAATGTATTATTTTAGAAATAAAAAATGATTTAACTTAATTTAGAGAATTGCCATTTTAATAACATGGCATTTTCCTGTTCATGAACTAGGAATATTTCTCCAATTATTTGTCTTTTATATACGTTAATAATGCTTTATACTTTTTTCCGGAAAAAATTTGCACATTCCTTATTGAATTTATCCCAGGATGTATTTTATGTTTAGATCTATTATGTATGGTAGCATATTCTCCCTGTTATGATAGTTATTACAGGATATAGACAGTGTAATGATACTATATCCTGACTTTTTAACAACTCCCCAGTTGAACTCTCTTGTTACCTCTAATAACGTTCTGTTGGGTATCATGAGTTTTGGGCATTATTCCAAATTTTTGTGCAAATATGTTCATATGCTTTATGTAGTCATAAGCAATTAAATATTTTGAAAATTGTACTTTTGGTGGCAATAGGACCAGAATACCCTGACCTGTGATATTTGTCAGGCATCCACTGTAAGTATGGAATATTATTATAGTCAATGAGTAATAAATGTTTGGTGTGTGACTGAATGTATTCCACAGTTATTTTCAAGGTTATCGTACATGTTTTGGTACTGTAAACTGTTTCCAAATTAAAGCAAGTGTTATTTCTGAATGCTAGACTAAATGTGAAAGCAAAATATTGTCTGATATACAGTAATTTTGATTCATATCAACATATTTTTGCCTGTTGATTCATTTGTCAGTACTGTAATATGAGGTTCAATCAAGCTTAATGCTTGTAGGAGTCATAGAAACTAAAAGTAAGCAATAATTTTGTGTCTAAATCTGAAGAGTCATAAGTAGTGCTGAATCTCTTCTCACACTAGTAATGCTAGTATTTTTTATTTAAAATGATAACAGTCTCCTCTAGCTGACTTGTACAATAGAGCAATATCAATAAGATAGATTTTTAAATTTTTTCGCAGCACAGTTATCATATAATGAGTTAATCTAATTGCTACCTTCATTTGTTACAACAATGTCTTAAGTGGAAATTTATATTAAATCACCCACGCCCATGTACCTGTATTATTTCATCCACATAAGAATTTTTCAGTTTCACATACATTAATTACATACGTAACTCCAGCTTGCTTCTTTTACTATTTGATTAAACCCAGATTTTGAAGCTGCTGTCTATTTACAGTCATATAATCAGGACCATAATATAACGTTTGTCTGCCAGCTGTGATATTCTTTTTTTATTTACTCAAACACATTCTTTTTGGTCAATGTGGGCTTCGGAACAACGTGATGAACAAGAGAAGGTGCTGCTCTTACTCTGAAATGTTGGTTGACAACCAAGCTTCTTAGTTTAAAACTGCATACAAGTTGGTGTTATTAATATCAGATAGGGAGGACAGGAGGAGAAACATATGTTTCAGAGCTCTTTTAGTTTCTTCATATTTCTAGATAACTTGCCTTTTGTTTATGTTGTATTATTTCATAGAAAAATACATGTATGTGAATAAAAATGTTGACTAAATACAAATCACTTATGACACGTTCAGATGATACATTGACATGCTATGTCCATCTTTGAATGATTGTGAAGATAAAATGCTAAATATGTGTGGGCTACTCCTTCTTCTATCTCCTAAACTGATGGCCTCACCTTACTGGTAGGATTAAAGAAAAGAAAAAAATATTTTCTTACAGTAGTAGCTGACCATGGTTGCTAGAATCCCAATTTAATGCCAAACTTCAAACTCTACTACCACCGGTTTATTTCTGCAGGGGAGTGAGAAAGAAAAATAATAAAAAAACAACTTTGCAGACTCCCAGAACTTCTCAAGAACCTATCCTTGGACTTAAATATGTATTCCTACTGCATACTATTCTTATTTTTACTCACTTTTCTAACTTCACCAGGGTTTTCCAATCAGTCATTTTTCTAGCAGGCTGTAGTACCCTCCTAGATAATCCCACAATACTTCCTACATCCATGTCAAAATTTAAGCTTGTATATCCATAATACTGTAAAATTATCTTATAATACATAGACCATTTTGTTGTCCTAAGTTGTTAGGTGTCAGAGAAAAATTTCTTTAGTGGTAATTTTAACACTAGTTGGTTATCTTTTAAATGTAATCAAACCATATTATGTTTATGTGAACATTTCGCCAAGAGTCGGATGTTTACTTTTCGTGAGAGTTTATGGGCACAAGTATGTATTGAAATAACCACTTTATTCTTTCTTCTTTGTACTTTTAATTTTGTTTATATACAAGTGTATGAGTTTGCATGTGTGCATGTGTGCTAAGACTAATTTTATTCAGCTATGCTTATTGATAAAAGTAGATTCAATGACACTTCTAAAAGATGAAGAATTCCAGGACTTTATTTTCACAATGTTTATCCATTATGCATTTCTTCTATTGTTGCACAAATCAGTCATATGTAAAGAAGAATCTAGAGAGAAGCATGGGAAATTTTGATATGTATATTGGACTTATGTCTCAAGCATCTTTTCAGATTTTCTCATACGACTCCTGTCTTTCTTTCCTCTCCCCATCCTTTTCTCCCTCTTTCCTCTCTCTCTCAGGACTCTACACTCACACAGCACCTACACTCATTATAAAAGCATCAGGGCATGGGATTTGGCCCCCGATAGGCTGTTGAGTGGTTAGAAGCTATAACCTACAGGAGTACAAATTTTAGTATCCGGTGGCATGAGATATTGAGCAATAGAAAACAGGAAATAAAATGAAGCTTAGCAGATTGAATCATATTTGTTTCTACCGTCTTTGGATTACTCTAAGATGATACTGTTTCATGCAACTCTTTCAGGCAGTATCCCAGGTGCTGAGCAAAAATGCCTACTTCATGCCTGTGCTCAGAGCTGGCCGGTGTGATGACGCATCCTATACCATCACATTTGCATCTTGCCTTGCCTTGGTTCCCTTTACAAATTCATCTTTACTTTACTGGAATTCCACCACTGAAACACAGGGATAGCGTTTTAATATTAGTCCAAGTCCTCTTCTTGGAAAGCTGTGTCTGATGAATGAAAGAGAAATACATAGAACAGAGCAAACAAGGTTTTCAGGAAAAGGTGCAGTGGTGTGGTAATGATGTGGTGGGGCAAGAATCCATAAAGCCTAAATGACTAGCATGCAAAGGCCAGATGCAATAAACAAGACACTAGGATCAAACGCAGGGTCATAGGGAATAAACAGGAGGAACCTGATGGATAGAAAAGAGCCTGGAGACTGAGGCTTTGAGAGAAAATGGAAAGGACTTTAATCATATCATTTGGATTGAGAGGTTTGGAAAGAAAAGCTGATGGAAAGCAGACTGAGGCTAAGTACATTATGATCAGTAGGCTGGAGTAGAGGAAAAATTACTGAGGACAGAGAAAGCAGAACTGTCAGATGGGAAACAATATAAATGTTTGAGGATAAGGTGTAAAAGTTCAAGTGAGAGTTGCTGAGAAGTAGCTATATAGAAGCAAGGACAAGAAAAGTATCATACCTGAGACATGTCAGGTGAACAGAGTTAAAAGAGTAATAATATTGACAGCAAGGAAAAGAAGAGGAAAAGAAGAGGGAGAGGTAGAAGACAAGAATGAAGAGAAAGCAAATGAGGAGAAAGAGAAGGAGAAGGAAATATTGCAGGTTTTTTTTTTTTTTTTTTTCTTTCTGGAAGTCTGACCTCTCCTTTGAAAATTGGAAAAGGGTTTATTACTTTCCATTGGATTGACAGCCTTCAGTCTCTTGTCTTCCAAACTTAATTTTTTTCGATTGTATAAGTTAAGCTACACTCCTTTTGTATGTCCATCTATCATCTTGCCCCTAGAGAAGCTATGCTCTATTAAACATATGGATGACACACTGTGAATTTGGTTCTTCTGGCTACCTCGAGGGCCACGGTATGCATTATGATAATTTTGAAACCCAGCTTCTGACTATTAGTTAAGTAAATACATCTAGTCTCTATATATGTTTTTGTAGATTCTCTTGTTCTATTGGAATAGGTCATGAAAGTTTTCTGATAGCAGCTTCTACTTTTCATCCTTGGCCTTGAAAGAGTCTACCTCTAAGTTTTTCAATGATACTGACACTTCAGTCTGTTGCTGATCACAAAGGTAAAGTGTCTTCTAAGACCTTAATTCAGGAATCTGATTGGATCCCCTCCTTTATGTAGTATGTACTTTCTAGCATATGTACTTCTCTGAGTCTTTTTTGTCTTTTATTTTCTGTCACAGCAGTTCTGGCAGTCCTTTTCTGTAAGCTAACAACACTCATCCTAGGAGCCTGTTAGTACCACCTTCCAGTGCCTTCGCCAGCATGTGCAACCCTGTATCATGGAAAAGTTTTCCCATCTTGATAATGATTTATGTTTTAACTGGAACCCTCTTGATCTGGTACCCAATCATTTTTTACAATCTCGGACAGTGTATGTTTTCGGTGGTGGGGGCGGGGCTGTCCTGAAGAAACAGTGCATTTCTGCCTCAGTTATGTTGAGACTTAAGCTTAGTTAGTTGTTTTGTGACCTGGGTGGGTAGCAGTGGTAGATCCTAAGGGAGTGTATGTCACTGTGTGTGGCAGAAGGTGCTTTATAATCAAAAAGTGAAGCCAGGAAGTAGGGCCTTCGAGATTTACAGCTAGATGACCTACATAGACCCAGAGGGTTCTGTGAAGTCTGGGGATTTTAAGATCTTTGGGTGCATTGATTGCACGGATTTGTGTATCCCTTTCTCAGTCTCAGAATCTCAGTTCTTCCTTATCAGGGCTCTGACTTTGGCATAGCAAACCTGCTGGGATTGAGAATTCAGCCTTCTCTGGAGCTCTACTTATCCTATCATTAAGTTTTATATCTGATTCTCAATTTTCATGAGACTCTGGCTGCAGGAAAGAAGAGTGTCTTTGTATGAAACCAAAGGAGTCCTCTGGAATTTACACTTAACCTTTATTTGTTGAATTTTCACCGACACTCTTTCATTGTTCATCACCAATTAATTGGCTACTTCCAGAAATTTTCACCAAATTTATTCATTCTTAAATTACTGTTTTCCTTCTACTTCTACAACACCTGAATTATTGCACTTACCACTGTATTTCCTTCTACTGACAACCTATCTGAACGTGACCTGGTGAATGTTTTGATGGATTTGCTGCTCCCACATGACAGAGGCTGACGGTACTCCTTCCACCTTCTAGCAAGGATTGGGGTTCGGAGTGTCAGCCTGCCAGCCAAGGAGCCATCGTCAGCATTTCATTTTAGACACTGCTTCTCAAACCCTATGCAAATGTCAGGTATGAGAAAACAGGTTCTAAGACAAAAATATTTACATGGAGAAATTTTATTGGTGAATGAATTTAGCATCAACATCTGTGGTGAGGTGAAGGAAAGAGGACTGTAGAGGGAAAAGCTGTATCCTTGTTGAAATGCTAAAAGAAATGCTTCATCTAAACCCATAAGGAGCTCAAAAGCTGGAGAAACTTTTCAAAGTATCCAAAATGGAGAGATGCTATTCAAGCCTTTATATTCTCGCATTGAGTAATCATTTCATATGGGCTGCCTTTGAAGGAGGCATAGACTTGGGGTAAAGTAGCTCTCCTTGACCACTGGAAATTTCTAGAGAGTGATTTAAGCAATATATTTCAGTCATCAATAACCCAGAAGTTTGTAAGACTGAATGATTTTGTCCTGAGAAAGTGGATCTGGGAAATACCTTCATTTACATATTCAAGAAATAGGGTAAATTCATTAAAATAAACTTTTAAGGTAAAGCCAATATCATAAAATATCTCTGTTTTTTTGTTGCTGTTGAGCTGCAGTTTTTTCTTTCAGATTTTTACCAGCCTGAGTGGAGAGATGATGGTGATCAATAAAAAGATTAATATTATCTATAAAAACAAATCAGTGGCCAGCTCTCCTGGACATTAGGACCCAAGAAGGATTTTTTTCTGAACTCTCATAAGTAGGACACTATGCAATTAATGTACAATATTTTAAATAACATCTTTATAGTAAGCAATATGGAGTTTCATGTAAGCATATCTATAATATCTCACAATAAGAATCAGTATCTCAACTCAGCATCAAATCCATTGAAAGTCATCAATCAGTATAAGGTATAATGAGAGCATGACTGTCAAATGACCTGGTTTTAGCTATTGATAAATTTTTGAGTACCTCAAACTGTGCATCCAGCCAGTATTTCTCTCCAAGTATTGTTCCTCTCAGCATAGCTTGCTTTTAAATACTCCGTAAACTAGAATAAACTTCATCATTTTAAGAACAGAATTTCTGGTGAGTTTCCTTGTCAATCCAAATTAGGTACTTTTTTTCTTTTTCACACAAGTAGTATTGACTATATTTCTCACCAACTAGAATGAAGAAGAAAATAAATTTCTATGAGAATATAAACAACACATGCCCATAGACTCATGAATGCAAATACACACATAATGAGTTTACCTTAAAATCTCACATGTAACAAATATTTATAAATTTACTGGGGTCAGGGAGAAGAGCAGACCATGACAAACATTGGTCTGTGTCAATAATGTTTCTGATCTAAGAATTATTTTTCCACAATATATTAAAACTTGCAAAAAGAAACCTTGTTTTATTTATAGGAACACAGAGATATTTAATTATTTGAGAATTCGAAGTCATACTTCACTAGTTAAAAATAAACATCCATGTACATTTAAGTTAAAAATAAAATCAATGTAAATAAAGTATCATGTGTCCTTTTTTGCTTTTGCACACAGAAAACTTAGCTCTAGTTAGTAGCTCTTAGCTCTTCAAGGGATGTAACCACATCTTCCTTAATTGTTGTAGGAGTGTTTTGATGTATCTGATTTATTTGACGCTGGTACCAGATTAGATTTTACATAATTTCAAAAGTAGCTGGTAAAGTTCCATCAGATAGAGCAAACTGGATTTACCATTTGGTCTGAAAAAAACAAAACAGACAAACAAAATAATATTTTTGTTGTATGATTAATGAGTAAACTTTATTGTTAGAACAGTATTAGGTTCACAGTAAAATTGAACAGAAAATACAAAGAGTTCACATATACCTCCTGTCCTCCCCCATACACATTAACTCCTCTACCATCCACATCCTATACCACAGTGGTACACTTATTACAATAAATGAACCTACATTGGCATATTATCACCCAAAGTCCATAGTTAACATTAAGGTTCACCCTTGGTGTTGTATATTCTATGGCTTTGGATAACTTTATAATTTCATACATCTACCATTATAGTATCCTAAAGAATATTTTCCCTGACTTAAGAATTTCCTGTCTTCTGTGTATTCATCCCTACTTCTCTCCTAACCGCTTGCCAACTACTGATCTTTCTACTACCTCATAGTTTTGCCTTTTCCAGAATGTTGCATATTGGAATCCTACAGTATTAGCCTTTTCGTATTGCTTCTTTTAAGTAGTAGCAGGCGTTTAAGTTTCCTCCATGTCTTTTCATGGTTTGCTAGCCCTATTTTTCTTTCCCCGCCCCCTTATTAAGGGTTTAATAATATTCTGTTGTCTGTATGTGCCAAAGTTTATTTATCCATTTACCTACTGAAGGTTATGTTGGTTGCTTTCAACTTTGGCCCATCACGAATGAAGCCGCTATGAACATTCACGTATAAGTTTTATGTGAACATATGTTTTGAATTCATTTGTAAGAACACCAGGGAACACAATTTGGAGTTTTCCAGCTACCTTTCTACTACTGATTTCTAGTTTAATTTCATTGTGGTCTGAGAGCAGACACCATGTGATTTCTATTATTTTAAACATTTAATAAGATGTGTTTTATGGCCCAGAAGGTGGTGTATTTTAGTGACTAGTTCATGTAGGCTTAAGAAGAATGTGTATTCTGCTGTTGTTGGATGAAGCCGTCTATCTATAGATGTCAATACTATCCCATTGATTAATAGGACTGTTGAGTTCAAATGTGTCCTTACTGATTGGATCTGTCCATTTCTGATAGAGTGGTGTTAAAGTCCTCAACTATAATAGTGGATTTATCTATTTTTCTTTGAAGTTTTATACATGTTTGCCTTAAGATTTTGATCTTTTATTATTAGGCACATACACATTAAGATTTTTTATGTCTTCTTGAACTATTAACCTCTTTATTATTATATGATGCTCATCTTTATCACTGATAACGTTTCTTGCTCTGAAGTTTACTATGTATAAAATTAATTCAGCTACTTCCATTTTCTTTTGATCAGTGTCACCATAGTTTTCCTTTATCCCTCTATTTACTTTTAATCTACATGTCTTAATATTACTTAATATTTACTTAATATTACTTAATATTTACTTTTAATCTACATGTCTTAATATTCAAAGTGGCTATTTTGTAGACAATATAGAGTTTTATGTTTTGCCTTATTCTAACAATCTCTGTTTTAATTGGAATATCTAAACAATTAATGTTTAAAGTGATTACTGATATATTTGGATTAACGTATTTGTTACTGTTTTCTATTTGTCAATCTTGTTTTTATTTCTATTTTCTTTCTATACTGTTTTGCTTTTGTGGTTTTAATTGGACATTCTATATCCTTTTATTTTCCCTCCTTTCTTGGCATATCAACTATACTTTTTTTTTTTTTTTAGTTTTTGCACTACAGCTTGTATATTTTCAACTAATCTAAGTCCACTTCCAAGTAATACTACAATAGTCCCCCCTTATTCGCAGGGATTGATATGTTTCAAGACCCATAGGTATTGCCTGAAATCACAGATAGTACCAAACCCTATATAAACTATGTGCAGCAGTCGGTCCAATAACTGAGACAGAATCTAAGGGAAATCAGTGCCTGGCAGGTGTCCCGGACAGCATGGATGTGCTTGATGGAGGGATAATTCACATCCAGAGCAGCAAAGAGTAGAATGGTGCAAGATTTCATCATACTACTCAGAACAGAATGCAATTAAAAACTGATGAATTGTTTATTTTTGGAATTCTCCTTTTCATATTTCTAGGCAGTGGATGACAGCAAGTAACTAATACCACAGAAACTGAAAACAGAGATAAAGGGAGACTACTGTATATCAGTTCAAGGTCAGTGTAATTACCTTATAATAAAATATTCTCATTTCCTTTCTCTAATCCCTTACATAAATGATTCATTGGTATCATTAATTTCATTTTTACATAAGAAAATATATATGTTCATAAGCTTATATACACATACATCATTGAATGCATTGTTTCTACTGTAATTTGAATAAACCATGATCTGATAGGTAAACTAAGAATAAGAAAAATATATGAGATTTTATTTTACCTTCAGGCATTCATTCTCTAATGCCCTTCCTTTCTTTATATAGATCTTATTTTCTGACCTATGTCATTTTCCTTTTCTCTGAAAAATTCATTTAAACATTTCTAGCAAGACACATTTACCAGTAACAGAGTCCCTCATTTTATTTTTTTTTTTGTTTTTATGAGAAAGTCTTCATTTCTCCTTTCTTTTGATGGATAGTTTTCCAGACAAAATTTTAGTCTTATGGGTTTTATTTTTATTGTTGTTCTTCTTCTTTTTCTCTACAGTTTAATTCTCTCAAATCTCATTTTGTTTGCATGGTTTGGTAGGATAAGTAAGATGTAATTTTTATCTTTGTCCCTCTTCAGATAAGGTTTTTTTATTATTATTATGTTCTAGGGTACATGTGCACAATGTACAGGTTTGTTACATATGTATACATGTACCATGTTGGTGTGCCCATTAACTCATCATTTACATTAGGCATATCTCCTAATGCTATCCCTCCTCCATCCCCCCTCCCCACAACAGGCCCCAGTGTGTGATGTTCCCCTTCCTGTGTCTAAGTGATCTCATTGTTCAATTCCCACCTATGAGTGAGAACATGCGGTGTTTGGTTTTCTGTTCTTGTGATAGTTTGCTGAGAATGATGCTTTCCAGCTGCATCCATGTCCCTACAAAGGACATTAACTCATCCTTTTTTTTATGGCTGCATAGTATTCCATGGTGTATATGTGCCACATTTTCTTAATCCAGTCTGTCACTGATGGACATCTGGGTTGGTTCCATGTCTTTGCTATTGTGAATAGTGCCGCAATAAACATACATGTGCATGTGTCTTTATAGCAGCATGATTTATAATCCTTTGGGTATATACCCAGTAATAGGATGACTGGGTCAAATGGTTTTTCTAGTTCTAGATCCTTGAGGAATCGCCACACTGTCTTCCACAATGGTATACCATCTCACACCAGTTAGAATGGTGATCATTAAAAAGTTAGGAAACGCCGGGCACGGTGGCTCACGCCTGTAATCCCAACACTTTGGGAGGCCAAGGCGGGCAGATCACGAGGTCAGGAGATCGAGACCATGGTAAAACCCTGTCTCTACTAAAAAAGTACAAAAAATTAGTCAGGTGTGGTGGCAGGTGCCTGTAGTCCCAGCTACTTGGGAGGCTGAGGCAGGAGAATGGTGTGAACCTGGGAGGCGGAGTTTGCAGTGAACCAAGATCGCGCCACTGCACTCCAGCCTGGGCCACAGAGCAAGACTCCGTCTTGTCTGTTGTTGTTGTTTTTTGAGATGGAGTCTAGCTCTGTCACCCAGCCTGGAGTGCAGTGGCGCAATCTCAGCTCACTGCAACTTCTGCCTCCTGGGTTCAAGCAATTCTCCTGCCTCAGCCTCCCAAGTAGCTGGGACTACAGACACGTGCCACCATGCCCACAAATTTCTTTTCCTTTTTCTTTCTTTCTTTCTTTCTTTTTTTTTTTTTTTTTTGAGATGGAGTCTGGCTGTGTCACCAGGCTGGAGTGCAGTGTTGCAATCTCGGCTCACTGTAACCTCCGCCTCCCGGGTTCAAGCTATTCTCCTGCCTCAGCCTCCTAAGTAACCAGGATTACAGGCATGAGCTACCATGCCTGGCTAATTTTTGTGTTTTTAGTAGAGACGAGGTTTCACCATGTTGGCCAGGATGGTCTCGATCTCTTGGCCTCGTGATCCGCCCACCTCGGCCTCCCAAAGTGCTGATTACAGGTGTGAGCCACTGCGCCCAGCCGCTAATTTTCGTATCTTTAGTAGAGATGGGGTTTCACCATGTTGGCAAGGCTGGTCTCAAACTCCTGACCTCAAGTGCTGGGACCTCAAGTGCCTCCCAAAGTGCTGGGATTACAGGCATGAGTCACCGTACCCAGACTCAACATAAGAAATTTAGAAAGCACATTCAAGGAAGAAAAAAAGTTCACATTGATACCACTGTCAGAGATAGGAACTATTAACCTAATGATGCACATCCTTCAGCACGTGGAGCCTGTCCACAAAAGCAGGGCAGTGTGGGAGTGGAACAAAACCACAAGACTGACCAGAACTATGCAGGTTCTGGAGAGTTCTACATGGGCATTCATACTTAATACTGAAGGAAACAGCATTTCAGCAAAGAAGTAGCCTATTGAAAGTGATCTTATTTTCTGCAGATCTCTGCCTATGTGTTCATTTCAGCAGAGGGGCTTTCCCTGACCACATTATATCAAATAGCACCCCTCTGCCACTCTCTATCCCTTTCCCTGCTTTAATTTTTTGGTAAGACTTACCACCACCTGATGTATTAAATATTTATTTGTTCATTTGTTTATTGTTTTTTCCTCTCACCAGAAGGTAGGCTTCCTGAGGGCAGAGATATCATCTTTTTTTTCACTACTNTCCCAGCACCATTTATTAAATAGGGAATCCTTTCCCCATTTCTTTTTTTTCCCCCATTTTTTTCCGACCACTGACTTCTTTCAAAATTTTGTTTTATTTTTCATGAATATGATATGACTAGTTGTAGGTTGTTTGTTTTGCATTCATTTCATTTGGTATTCTCTGAGATTTCTGAATGTGTGGTAGTTGACATTAATTTTGGGAAATTCATATTTACTTCAAATATTGCTTCCATTATTTATCTGTTCCTGTCTTCCTCTTCTGGTATTCCAATTATGTGTTAGGGTTCTCTCAGCTACACTTTTTGTCGTTGGCCCAAAGTTCTTGGATATACTGTTCCTCATTTTTCAGTCTTTTTTTTCTCTTTGCCTTTCAGTTTTGGAAATTTCTATTGTCATATTCTCAATCTCAGAGATTATTTTCATCAGTCATACCCTGTCTTCTAATTAGCTCATCAAAGGCGAATTTCTTTGTTTCTATTACAATATTTTTGGTCCCTAGCACATTTTTTATTTCATTTCCCTGCGTACGTTTTCCACCTGTTTTTTCATGTTGTCTACTTTTTCCATTTGAGCATTTAGCATTTTAATTACACTTGTTTTAAATTTCTGGCCTAATAATTCCAACATCATGGCCATTTCTTATTCTGGCTTTGATTCTTGTTCAGTTTCTTCAAACTGTGTTTTTTTTTTTTGTTTGTTTGTTTGTTTTGTTTTTTGCCTTTTATTATGCCTTGTAATTTTTTTCTTAAAATCTGCACATAGTATACTACATGAAAGAAATTTGAAAATAACCTTTAATAATGTGGTATAAGGTATGGAAAGAGGGAAAGTGTTCTATGTCCCTATAATTAGGTCTGAACTTTTCAGTGAGCCGATGTCCCTGGATTGTGAATGTTAATAGTGCTCCTCAGTCACCACCTCCCCTTAGATGGGACAGAATGGCTAAAAGGGGCTGGAGTTGGCTATTATACTTCTCACGCATGGAAGACTAGAGCCTGCTATAGCTGGCTATTTCCCTTCACTCAGGTAGGTTAGGCTCTGATAAAACCCTAGCAGGTTGGTCTCTGGAAAATAATTTCTCCTGAGGCCAGAACTTGTTAAGAAGAGCAGAATGCTCAGAAATATTTCAACATGATTAATTTCTTTTTTTCCTGTTGAAAACATGACTTTCTTTTTTCATATTCATTGCGAGAACCCAGTAGAGCTCCCAGAGGTAAAAACTTAAGAAAATGTGGAACCTCTCTGTGACTAGGGCTCCTTGGAGGTTTAACTCTCAGATTTGTTGACATTGATTCTCTAGAAATTTGTTCATTACAGTTAGACATTCCCAGCTGTTTCCCATGGAAATTTCTGCTCATGGATTTCTGCTTCAATAAGTTATGATTGTCTGTATCGGCACATACCTCTGTCTAACGGTAGTTTGTCTTATGACCTTGCTTCTCTAATGGATTTAAGGAAAGTTGCTACTTTTAAAAAATTTGTTCAGCATTTTCCTTGTTGGTAGATTGGAGTGGTGACTTCTAAGTGCCTTTCCAGACCAGAAACTGGAAGTCCAATTATTTGAACAAACATTTCAATGAACTGGATACCAGGCAATAAAGGACTGTAATCCCTGAGAGACAAGAAGCAATCAAATTGTGCTCTATGATTGCCCCAGCTTAGTGTTTTAAGAGCGTTTACAGGCACTAGCAAAGAGGGGAAACCCAGCAGACCTCAGTGGACTCCCTGAGGTGAGGGGACACAGCTGAGAACTCAGAGTGATCAGGGTAGCTAGAGTTTTCAGGACTATTAGATAGGAGAGAGTTGTGCACACATACACAGAGAGAGAACTCTTAGGAACTGCAGAGGAGTGTCAGGAAGTATTCAGCTTAGTTCAAGGGAATGCATATGAGGCAACTACATAAGGCTAAGAAAGAATCACCACCTGAAAGGATTAGAGGCAAAAATGCCAGATACTCCAACAGAACCAAGATTAGTTCCTGTTGGACAAACTCATGATTCATGTCACTAGATAGAGTAGGAAAAGGATCTTGCCTAATTAGTGTGAAACAATTCATCCTAGACTGAATGCTGCATTGGTTCTGGCTAACATATCTTAAAAGCAGACACAAAGATATCAAGCTATTTCCAAGTGACTTAACTGAATCCCCGAATTTTAGAATGTTAATTGCAATAAAAAACATTCAGCACTCAAGAAGGCAAAACATACAGTGCCTGGCATCCTTTCAAAAATTATCAGGCTTGAAGGAAGTAGTAAAATATGACTAATTATGAGGGTAAAAAGTCAATTAATCAAAATCAACCAGAGCTCTAAAATGTTAGAATTAACAGACCAAGACATCAAAATAGTTATTCCAACTGCATCCCATATGCTCAAAAAGTTAAATAGAGATATGGGATATATAGATAGATAATAGCCACCTAGCTAGATATATAGCTACATAGCAAGCTATACAGATATAGCTATAGATAGGTCAGCTTAAAGTTCTAGATAAGAAACCCACGATGTCTGTCAGGAAATACTCATTGGGTGGGAAGAAATGATTATTAGACATTGCAAAAGAAAAGCTTAGTGCATTTGAAAACGTATAAATGAAAAGAATATTAAATTAAAACACAAAGTAAAAGAAAATTTTAAAAGTGGAAGACAGAACAATGTTTGAAGGAATAATGGTAATTTTTAAAATTTGAAACTATGAAGTTACAGATCATAGAAGCTTAAAGAACATGAAGCGTAATAAACATGAAAAAATTATATAGGACTGTCATAATCAAAATGTTCAAAAGCAGTAAGGAAGAGAAAAGCTTAATGTAAGCCAGAGAAAAAAAGACATTATATACAAAAGAGCAAAGATAAAGAAAACAGATTTCTTTTTAGAAACAAAGACAAGTGAAAAAATAGTGTAACATCTTTAAAGTACTGATGTCTTTGCTTTTAAAATCAGGAACAAGACAAGGATGTCTGCTCTCATCACTTCTATTCAATTTGTGCTAGATGTTCTAACTTGAACAATAAGGTACAAAAAAGAAGTAAAAAGGTATCTAAATGGTAAAGAGGGAATAAACTGTCCCAATTTTCAGACCTCATGATTATGTATGCATAAAACCCAATTAGATCTACCAAAAAGCTACTATAGCAAATGAGTGAGTACAGCAAAGTTTCAAGATACAAGATACATAAGTGAAATCAATTCCATTTCTACCTATTAATAATGAATATTGCAAATTAAATGTATAAATACCATTCAAAAAAGCATACAAATATGTCATATAAGGTTTGACTTTGACAAAAGATTTGAAAGTTCTTTATATATGTACACCAAAAATCTATGCAAGATTGCTGAGAGAAATTAAAGACCTAAAATTATATATATAAATATATATAATATGTATATACACACACATACATGCACAGTATGCATTTATATAGAATTCTTAAGTTGGAAGACTTAATAGTATTGAGATATACTTCTAAAATTAATGTACAAATTAAATAAAATTCTAATCAAAATCCAAACAGGTATTTTTTATAGACATCAATAGATTGATTATAAAACTAATATGGAAATTTGATGGACCTAGAATAGCCAAAACAATTTTGAAAAAAAAGATCAAAGTGGTAGAGTTAATACCACCTGATTTCACATGTCATCATAAGGCAACAACACTAACACAATGTGGTATTGTAACAAATATAGATAAAAGATCAATGGAATGCAATGGAGAGCCTCAAATAATATCATGCATACATATGAAGAACTAATTTTTTTGACGTAAGTGTCAAGGCAATTCAGTAGAGAAAGGATTGCTTTTGTAACAATTTGTCCTGTAAAATGGGAAATTATATATATAAACATTTCAAAAGAAAAGATTAGTGCATTTAAAGACATATTAATAAACGCAATTTGAAATTAAAACACAAAGTAAAAACAAAATTTAAAAAGTAGAAGAGACAGAAAGATATTTGAAGAAATAATGTTTTATTTGAAGCAAAATATAAAGCTATAAATTATTGAGACTTAAACAACATGAAGCACAAAAAATATGAAAAAAATTATATAGGACTGTCATAATCAAAATGTTCAAAAGTAATAAGATATACAGGTGAATTTATTAAATTCTTTGGATTCTGTAAAATTAACTCAAAATGGATTGTAGACTTCAACGTAAAACCTAAGACAACTGTAAAATTTTTATTAGAAAGTATAGGTGAAAAATGATGACTTTGAGCTAGACAATGACTTCTTAGACATAAAACTACAAAAAAATAGTCCATGCACATATATACCCATGTAACAAACCTGCATGTCCTGAGCATGTATCCCAGAACTTAAAAAAAAAAAAAAATAGTCCATGAAAGAACAAATTGATAAAATGAACTCCATCAATATTCACAGCTTATCCTTATTGAAAGACCCAGGTAAGACAAGAAAAGGCAAGCCATAGACTGAATGAAAATTTTGCAAAAATTATTATCTGGTAAAGGGCTTATTTCCAGGATATGTAAAGTACATTTAAAACTCCATAAGAAAACAAACAACCCAATTAAAAATGGACAAAGTATAGGAACAGACACTTTACCAAAGAAAATATGTGGACAGCACATAAGCACATGAAAAGATGCTTAGCATCACTGATCATTAGGGAAACACCATTTGAAATCGTAATGACATATCACTGCATACCTATCGGAATAGCCAGAAAATAAAAACTGACCATACCAAGTTTTGGTGAGGATGAAACTCTGATATAGTACTGGAAGGAATGTAAAGTGGTAGGATCGCTTTAGGAAATATTTCAGCAGTTTTTTAAAAAGTTATGCCTACACCTGTCAGATAATCCATCTGTTTCACTCCTAGGTGCAGTTTACCCTTGAACAATGCTGGGCTTAAGGGTGCCATGAGCAGTTCAAAATTCATGTATCATCTTTGACTCCCCCCAGAACTTAACTATTAAAGGCCTACTGTTAACTGAAAGCCTTACCAATAAGGTAAGTGGCAAATTAACAGATATTTTGTAAGGTATATATATAGTATGCTGTACTCTTACAATAAACTAAGCTAGAGAAAACAGCATGTTATTAAGAAAATAATAAGGAAGAGAAAATCTATGTCCTATTCATCAGGTAAAAGTAGTAAAGGTCTTCATATTTGTCATCTTCACTTTGAGTAGGTTGAGTAGGCTGAAAAAGAGGAGAGACGGAAAGGAGGGAGAGAAGGGATTGGTTTTGCTGTCTCAGAGCTAGCAGAGGCAGAAGAAAATCCATGTAAAAGTAGACCTGCACCTTTCAAACTCGTGCTGTTCAAGGGTCAACTGTATTTACCAAAGACAAACCAAGGCACATGTTTATACAAAGAATTGCCTAAGAATGATTGTAGTGGCTTTATTTGCAATAGCCTCAAAGTGGAAGCAATATCAACAGGTGAATGGACAGACAACCTCTGGTACATCTACACAATGGGACACTACTCAGCAATACAAAGGGACAGACTATTGATATATACTACAAGACAAATGCATCCAGAATAATTATGCCAAGTGAAAGAAACCAGACCAGTAAAACTACACACATCATTGTTCTATTTATAAATTTTAGAAAGTGAAAACTAATCCATTGTGATAGAAAACAAGTAAGTGGGAAGGATGAGGAGGAGGAATTAGTGAGCTGAGATTAAAGGGAGGAGATTACAAAGAGACACCATCAAACGTTTGGAGTAATCAAAATGTTCATTATCTGAATTTGGTGATGGTTTCACTGGAATATACATAAGGCAAACTTATTAAATGCCTTAAATGTGTGCAGGCTGGAAATCCAGCACACTGGAAATCTAGAAGAATTGATGCTGCAGATTTGTTTTCACATATCAGTTACATCATAATAACAACGTTAAAATATTCAAAAAGAGATGAGCATGTAAATCCTTTATAACAATAACTTTGAAAATATGAATTTAAAATGTTCTAGAAAAAATATAATTTTAGGCCGGGCGCGGTGGCTCAAGCCTGTAATCCCAGCACTTTGGGAGGCCGAGACGGGCGGATCACGAGGTCAGGAGATGACCATCCTGGCTAACACGGTGAAACCCCGTCTCTACTAAAAAACACAAAAAACTAGCCGGGCGAGGTGGCGGGCACCTGTAGTCCCAGCTACTCTGGAGGCTGAGGCAGGAGAATGGTGTAAACCCGGGAGGCGGAGCTTGCAGTGAGCTGAGATCCGGCCACTGCACTCCAGCCTGGATGGCAGAGCAAGACTCCGTCTAAAAAAAAAAAAAAAAAAAAAAAGAAAAGAAAAAAAGAAATAATTTTAGTTACAGTGAAAATAATTGAATTGTCAGTTACTAACATGCACACTCACATAACGTTTTCTACAGATTCATGATAGGAAAGACAAACACTGTTTAATTGCTATTTTCTGTTTTTATAAATCAAGGGAAACAGGGCAGAAGAAATAATACAGTGATGCAAATAGAGAAGTTAAAAATAATAAATAAATACATAAACAGTTTATTTTTTTGTGATTTTCCCATCTTGATCACAGTCCTAGGGAGAATGGATTGGCCTTCCTCTCTTGATTCATTATTTATTTGAGCATTTTATAATAGGTTTCTTCTTTTCCTTTATTATTTTTCAGATCATTTGCTATGTCTATTACCAAAACTTTTTTAAAGAAAATCTCACCATGAAAAAAAAAACCAAAAACAATAATAACCGCAACAACAACCACCCTTTACTGAAATCTTTACTTGGGGTTTTTCAGCTCTGGTTCATCAATAAATGGAAGCACTTTCCTAAGGCAGAAAATAGAATAATAGGAAAAATGTTTCTGAATCAATGATGAGAAGATGAAAGGAAACGAATTTAAAATTCAGTTTGAAAATGTTTAAGTTGGAAAACTAGATTTGTGTGTTTCTTATGCTAATTGGCATCTGTTTTGATATCTACCTATATTTTAAACATGCGCATCTAGAAACTAGAACTTATATTTTTCTCAAAACTTCTCTATTAATAATACCATATTCACTTAAGAAACCAATGACATAATATTCAGATCATCATTTCTCTCCCTACTTACTCACCTAAAAGTAATTGATCCTGTCTTCTAAGTACTTCTAATAAATGTACTAAAGAGGTAAACTTGTGGAATGTGATCAAAATATAACTTTAATTTTGTATTGTATTACTCTTTAAAATGTATTCATTACAGAAAAAAAAAATCCCCTTTGTTATTGCATAAAACCTCTGTAGCAGATCCCATAATTTCTCTGTTTGCTTTAGATAATAAAATATCTTATGCTTAATTTTTGCTGTAAACATCTCCATTGAGAAGACATTGAATCCTACATTGATTAACATTTTAAAATTCTATTAATATCAAGACTTCTCCCACCTCTATGACTAGGACTGGTTTTGAATTTGGTACCTTCTTCTAGACAAAAGAGTGTAGCCAACTAGTTCTCTCTCATTCACTTCTTCTCTCAGTAGCTCATGGCTATCAGTGACCTCTTCAGTACTGACACATGCGAGAAAAAAAAGAAGAAAAAAGCTCTGCTTTACTGACAAGATAATGTTTATATTACTCAGTGTTCTCCAGAGAAAAAGGACCTATAAGATACATAATATATATATACACACATACACACACATGTGTGTATGTAGACATATGTGTGTATGTATGTCTATAAATACATATGTGTGTGTATACACACATGCACACATGCATATATACAGTGGACAACATGGGTTTGAACTGTGTGAGTCTACTCATACATGGATTTTCTTCCGCCTCTGACAACCTTGAGATAACAAGACCCCTCCTCTTCCTACTCCTCAGCCTCCTCAAATATGACAATGAGGATATAAACATTTATGATTATCTACTTTCACTTAATGATTAGTGAATATATTTTCTCTGTCTTATAATTTTCTTTTCTCTAGCTTACTTTATTATTAGAATGCCATATACAATACATATAACATACAAAATATGTGTTAATATACTATTTGTGTTTTCAATAAGGCTTTGGGTCATCAATAGGCTATCAGTAGTTGAGTTTAGGGGCATTCAAAAGTTATACACAGATTTTTTGACTGCGTGGGCATCACCACCTCCAACGCGTGCATTGTTCATGGGTCAACTGTATATACCTACAAGGAATTGGCTTACATGACTATGGAGACTGGAAAGTCCAAAATCTGCAGTGTGGTTTATCAGGCTCTAAGTCCAGAAGAGTTGATGTTGCAAATTTGTTTTGAAGGTAATCTCTGGAAAATTTCATTTTCTTCAAAAAGGCCATTTTGTTCTACTTAGGCCTTCTGCTTACTAAATAATACCCATGCACATTGTGGAAGGGAATCTGCTTCAATGTGCATTAATTTAAATGTTAATCTCATCAAAAAAAACACCACCAAAGTTGACACATAAAATTAACCATCACACCATTACAAAGGGACTTTACTCCCATTGAACTTAGCAAATGCTTAAAACTGATGTCTTATTTAATGACTTCTGTGGAGCCTTCCTGTGATAACTGATGTACTGTGTCCCTTTGAGTATGTCTACTCATGCAGTCCCTAGATTTCTATAGATACTCTTTGTTCTTTCTTGGCTGTATTCCATTGTGCTTCCCGCATGTGCAATGGGGCATGAGTCAAGCAGTACTAGGGTACCTATCTTGTGACTCATTTCTGCGCCCCCCAAAAGTCAAATATCCTGATATCCTGTGCCCTTATCTCATATATTCAAAAACACTTGTAATCTAAGAATTAAGTGAAATTTCTAATAAAAGATGTTTGTTTAAAAATTATAAAAGAAACAAGGAAGGTACAACGACAAATAGAAGAAAGGAACAAAAACAGAAGTATGAGCTGAGTTCTGGCTTCAAGGTATCTAGAATACCTTATTTAGAAAGAAACAGATGGGTAATAATCATATGTTATTAGTGTAAGTAACTTCAAAAGGCTATCGCCTTTTTTTATTGCATACTCTCTGTGTACAAGAATATGAACAATTTTCCACCCAGCCAGCAGACACAATATTAGAGAATAAATAGCTTAACTTTTAAGAAATGTTACAATTACTCAATTGTAGTATAGTAAAATAAATGTGCTGTTTTAGTTCTAACATAAGCATCACGGCTATCCTGAAATTACAGCAAGATCGAAAACATAAATCTGCATAATGTTTCTAGTGTCTAGTCCTGTGAATTTACTACAATAATACTAGCAGAATTGGAAAAAATAAAATCAAGTATCACAAACCGATTTAAACCCCCATCCCTGTCACATTTTGGAACAAGAAAAAAAAGGTATTAATCAGTATCTGTATCTCACATGACTTTTATACTTTGCAATCTTATGGAATAGCATGATTTTTCCACTATGTTTTATAAGGTGATTTCCCTGAATGATACACATAATTTTTTCAATCTAAAATGAAAATCTTGAATCAAAGCCTGCAAGAAACACACACCCACATACGTGCACACACACACGTACACACACTTCCCAAATGACAACATTGGATACAGGTCAAAATGATGTTCATTTACTGATATAACATAAAACAATAATTTTGTAATTTTAATTTTGTGGGTACATATTAAGTGCATATATTTGTGGGTACATGAAATACTTTGACATAGGTATAAAATGTGAAATAATCACACCACTCCCTCAGGCATTTATCCTTTGTGTTACAAACAATCCAATTATATTCTTTTAGTTGTTTTTAAATGTACAATTAAATTGTTACTATTGTCACCCTGCTATACTATCAAATACTGAACCTTATTTATTATTTGTAACTATTTTTGTACCCATTAACCACTCCCACTTTCCCACCACCCCTCCATTACCCTTCTCAGCCTCTGGTAACTATCATTCTACTCTCTAGCTCCATTAATTCATTTAATTTTTAGCTCCCACAAATAAGTGAGAACATGCAAAATTTGTCATTTTGTGCATGGCTTACTTCATTTAATATAACGACCTCCTGTTCCATCCATGTTGTTGCAAATGATAGGATTCCTTTTGATAGCTGAATAGTACTTCGTTGCATATATGTGCCACAGTTTCTTTATCCATTCGTCTGTTGGACACTTAGGTTCTTTCAAATCTTGGCTATTGTAACTCATGCTGCGTTAATCGTGGTAGTCAAGATATCTCTTTGAAAACTGATTTCCTTTCCTTTGGATATATACTCAGCAGTGGGATTGCTGGATCATATGGCAGGTCTGTTTTTAATATTTGAGGAAATTCCAAACTGTTCTTCATAGTGGTTATACTAATTGACATTTCTGTCAACAGTGTGCAAGGGTTCCCTTTTCTCCAGATACTTGCTAGCATTGGTTATAGTCTTTTAGATAAAAGCCATTGTATCTGGGGTGACATAATAAATATCTCATGTTGTGATTTGTATTTCTCTGATGGCCAGTGATGTTGAGTACCTTTCCATATACCCATATACCTACTTGCAACTTGTAGTCTTCCTTTGAGAAATATCTATTCAGGTCTTTAGCCCACTTTTTAATTAGATTATTAGATTTATTCCTATGGAGTGGTTTAAGCTCCTTATATATTATATTGCTAATCTCTTGTGAGATGGATAGTTTGCAGATATTCTCTCCCATTCTATGGATTGTCTCTTCACATTGTTGATTCTTTTTTTTTTTTTTTTTTTTTTTTGCTGTGCAGAAACTTGTTAAGTTATGTGATCTCATTTGTTCATTTTTGTTTTGGGCACCTGTGTTTATGGGGTATTATTCAATAAATCTTTGCCCAGTTTAATGACCTAGGATGTTCCTGCAGTGTTTTCTTTCAGTAGTTTCATTGTTTGAGGTCTTAGGTTTAAGTCTTTAATCCATTTTGATTTCATTTTTGTATAGATGAGAGATAGGGGTCTAGTTTTATTCTTCTGTGTATGAACATCCAGTTTATTTTCAGCACCAGTTGTTGAAGAGGCTGACCTTTCCTGTATGTATGTTCGTGGCATCTTTGTCAAAACTCAGTTTATTGTACATACATGATTTGTTTCTGGGTACTCTAATCTGTTCTATTGGTCTATGTATCTGTCTTTATGCCAGTAACATACTCTTTTGTTTACTATAGCTCTGTAATACAATTTGAAGTCAGATAATGTGATTTCTCCAGTTTTGTTCTTCCTGCTCAGGATAGCTTTGGCTATTGTGGATCTTTTATGGGTCCATACAAATTTTAGGATTGTTTTTTATATTTCTGAATAGAAATAATACTGATATTTTGATATGAATTGCATTGAATCTGTCTAATGCTTTGGATAATATAGACATTTTAACAATATTAATTCTTTCAATCCATGAACGTGGAGTATCTTCCCATTTTTTCTGTCCTCTTCTGTTTCTTTCTTTTTTTATAGTTTTCATTGTAGAGATCTTTCCATTTTTTGCTTAATTTCTATGTATTTCATCATATTTGTAGCTATTATAAATGAGACTACTTTTTTGTTGCTTTTTCGGATTGTTCCCTGCTGGCATATAGAAATGCTGCTTTTTTTTGTATAACTTAGTATCCTACAAATTTACTATATTCGTTTATCATCTCTAATCGATTTTGGTGAATCTTTAGGTTTTGCCAAATATAAGGTCATGTTATCTAGGAGCTAAGGCCTAGAATGGGTGCCTCAGGACCCAGCCTGGTGCCCTATCCTACTGTGGTTGAGCTGGTATCCAAATTGCAAGACAAAGTCCTCTTTACTCTTCCCTCTCCTCTCCTCCATTCAAAGGAAGGAGTCTCTTTTGAAACTCCGAGCTGTGCACCCTGGAGTTGGCTATCCTGGCTAGTGTCTCACTGGGTCATATGCTCCCCACGTCCACTGGCTCCCAGAACAACACAGCACTAGGAGTTGCCTAGGAGTTACAGTCCTTGTGGCCTAGACTACCTTTCAAGTTTATTTATGAGCCCAGAGCCCTTTAGCCCACAGTGGCAAGGCTTGTCAAAACTCAACTTCTGATTGCTGGGATATACCATGGGTAAGGTTGGTCTAAATGCTCTCTTCATGGGCACTGGATGAGTTCTGCCTGTTGTTTCTTTCCATTGTAACAGGTCAGCACTGACTTTCAATGTGAAGTCCCACAATCTCTGCACTCTCTCTCCCCCATACCAACAGATTCTCCCTGTCATGTGGCCACTGCTGGGGAATGGAGGAGGGGTGACATTGGTAATTCAAGACTGTCTTTCCTACTCTCTTTAGTGTTTCCTTCAATGATACGAAGTTAAAGCCAGGTACTGTGATCACTCACCTGATTTTTCATTTTTGGAAATGTGCTTTCTTGTACAGATAGTGTGTTCCTGCAGGGAAGATGATCAGTGGAAATTTCTGTTCAGCCATTTTGCTCTTCCTCCTCCAGCGATATTTTAATTTGATGTTTTTGAACTGTGTATTCAAGCAGTGACTATTACCTAGTGTCAATAAGCTAAATGTTTTACATACATCCTATCATTTAATTCTTATAAGCACCCAATGAGGTAGGTGTAAAGATTGGACTCCACAGGAAGCAGACTGTGAGATGGAGATTAGCATGCAGAATGCTCTTAAAGAAACCTCAAGGTTAAAACCCCTAGAAAGGAGACGAAGAAGATGTTATTGGCAGAGAGATAAGTTGAGGTGTAATACAGGCCTAACCTGCAACAACAGAACTAGAACTATTGCCAACCTTACCAAGGGCTCAGGAATTATAATGACTTTTCATATTTTTCCTTATTTAGGCTAAGATTGGTAGGTGTTTATATCAGTTATCAGTTATTGGATGGGAGTCACCTTTGATTCTCAGTGGCTGAGGCAATCCTTGAAGGTACTGATGGTTGATATCTATCAGCAGACAGCAGCCCCAGCAGTAGGAACAAAAGTTTTCAATGGATTGAGGTCTTCATGGTAAAACCGAGTAAACTCAGAGAGCAATCACAGTCCTCCCTTTGGTTGTTTGAAACTACTTTTTGACATAAATTCTAGGATCAGGACTTCTAAAAGTCTGGTGGATCTATCTTACTAAGGAAAACTTGGAAGAAGAAGGTTTTTGGATTGACCAGAATTACTGAGTCTGGTCTTTGAGCCACAGCTAATTATTGCCATCTCTCTTCCCCACTATTGATATGAAATTTTCTTCACCCTTATCTAGCACCTCTTCTCTGCTCAGTGGCTTGATCCCGTGGCATGGCCACACCTTCATCAATCATCAAAGTCAGGGATTCTTGCCTTTGTTTATTTCTATCAAAATTAAGTAAAGGACTATCAAAACACACCCAGTTGAATTACCTGGCTGTCAGACATATTCCTCTCTTCCTCCATTTGTAACATCAGCCCTACCCTCTCCTGATAATGGGAGTTAAATGCAATTCCCCAAGTGGTAAGTTCCATTCTTGCTGGCTAGTTCCTTAAAACAAGGAGCCTACATTAGTTTGCTAGAAATGCAGCAACAAAGTAGCACAGCATGGGTGGTTTGAAAATATTGGGAAAATTTATTGTCTAAGTTCTAGGAGTTAGAATTTCAAGATCAACGGTGTATAGCAGTATTGGCCTTATTCTAGGACATGTGGCTAAAGAATTTGTTCTAGGCCTTTCCCCTACCTTCTTGCGGCTTTATTAGGTCATCCTTGACAATCATGGCTTGTAGATGCCACTCACCCAGATCTCTGTCTTCATTTTCAAATGTCCCTTCTGTTGCACTTATATGTGGTCCAAAACTTATCCCCTTTTTAGAAGGGCCCACTGGCCTATATTGCGATAGCTGCCCACCCCAGTGATCTCATTCTTAACTTGATTTTCTCTGGAAAAACAAAACCAAAACCTATCTCCAAGTAAGTCACAATTCTAAGATATCAGGGGTAGGAGCTTCAACATATTAATTGAAAAGCCGGACTTAAACACATAATAGAGTCCAAAATGGCCCAGGGAGTATTGCATATGAGGCCTCTCTTATCTTGTCGGTATGTATCTCAATTGGGAGGAACTCCAAAACAGCAGAACCTAGATTTTAAGGGAGGACAGAAAACACATATTCCACAAAATGGCGTCACTGCGAACATGATTATAAATGGCGCGTCATTTGCTTCAATCCCTCCAGTTTCAGCGACCCATGCATTTATTTTTTAATATTGATAGAACATCATATAATGGGATTTGCTTCATAGTTTATATTGCATCCTGGAGAATGATTATATTCTCTTGAAGTACTGCCTCTAAGCTCTCTATCTGTACTTTACAGCCCATTCTAAGGCTGGCTGCTTATGGATGGTGAGGCATGTGATACAGTGGACACTAGGCAGAATTTCTCACTCTCATACCATTTTTAACTTTTTTGTTAAATGATTCCCCTGTTATGTGGCTTCCCTGTCATGTCACATTTTGTGCTGTGAATCAAGCACCCTGTAATACATGCATGTTGGTGTTTTCTGAGGTTCTTCAGGAAGAAAAGAAAAACTAATACCTAAACAATGGGTCTATTCTTATAAATAAAAAGTAAAAACATAACCAAACATCGTCAGTCACAAAAATAGAAAACAGCAACAAAACTGACTCTCCCAAGTAGAATAAAGTCAGTGTACTAAACTAGTTGATACTGGCTGAGTGAGGGGTGGTGCAATATTAAAGACTCCATGCTGCTCTTTGGGTTCACAGTTTGGATATTAGGTGGCAGCAGCAGGTAGATTATCCCTGGCACTGGATCCCCTGTTACTTCCACTTTGGCTATGATGTTTATTAATTAATTATGCCAATTTGGGGTTGGATTACACAAGACCCTGGCTAATTTTCAATAGGCTGAGTCATTTATATTTGGTCGTTTAATTTTTTTTTTCCCCATGGCATGTGCTTTCTGAAGGTGATTAACATGCAATGTGAAGTTCTTCTTAATTTGTGCCCACTAATTTACCCATTCACAACTTGCTACTCTAGTTCTCTGTGTTCCAAATTTTCAATATTATTCTTCAAGGAACCTGACCAAACAACGAAGCCTTTTGCCATTGGCCATGAGTTCATATATTTCCTGAACTCGAGGTCATTCTCATTAAAGGTAAATAAGGTAACCCAGGTGCCCTTAGAGAAAATTGTTTCTTGTCACTGGTGCATCTGCCTTCTACTTATGGCTTCTATCCATGTACCAGGCTGACCAGTTAATTCATTAACAAAGTTTGGAGTTCCCTTTCTTATCAACTAGCCATGATGAATCCACATGCACCCATAAGTTTGAGCTGAAAGAGAGAGGTACTGACATTATAGCAGTAGGTGACCTAGTAGTTTGAATTACCTGATTGTTCAGCTTTCTTGTTCCCCTAGCCCTACTTGTACTCGATTCATCTTTCAGTGAGTTGTTGCTGGGTCCACCCAGACTCATGATCTGATGTTTGATAGAACCCAGCTAATGAAAGGCAATTTTAGCTACATGGTCCCTTGACATTCCATGGTTGGGTATTCCATCTCTACCAGGACTGCTGAGAGTTATTTATTAAAATGTGTTTAAATCTCAGATACAGATGGCATCATTTTAATTGAAAACCCTAAGGTTCTCTGTTGTGATTGTCTTACTGGGGCTTACTGTAAACTACATACCACATATTTTTCCTGCCACTGATACCTCTAATACTGTAAAGTTTGATGGATAATCTAGTGAAAGTGACAAGATGACTTGTTCCAAAGACTAGATGGTTTGATCTTTTTCCTGCTCTTGTCTCCATTCCAAACAAGATATTTAGAACATCCCACTCTCTTTACAGACAGTTAATTCATGTAGATTGCCCTGGTACGTTTGGGGAAGTACTGTGGAGATCAATACTGTGTAACTTACTAACATTATGTAGATCAGCTCCACCCTCCCATGGCCAATTGGATCTTACCACGTATTAATATAATTGGTCTCACCTAAATTCTGAAGCTGCCTGAACATTTTCGGGGGGCAGGATCCTATTATGCCCGATGGTATCAGTGTCCCTCATTTTATAATGGCCCTTCCTACCATGTATTTTTACCAAAGGTGTATTTTCTCAACTGCTAATAAGATTTGACAGTGGGACCTTATTCCACAGGGCATCTGTGCTCTACCAACAACCAGTGATAAATTTCTTATTGCCAAATACATGGCAAATTATGCACCTTCTGATTTTGCCTTGTCACCTTCTGAATCAGACCATGTCTAATACCAGCTGTCACAGATTTGGTTCTTTAAAAAGCAAACTCTGAGTTAAATTTGGCATACAATATGTTCATTAATGAGTGCTCTAGGGATCTGCACCTGTGGAAAGGAGGGGAAGAGAAAACAGAAGCAAAGGCACAGGAGGTCAAGTTTCAATGCAAGCACAATAACAGCTTCAACTTACCCAGCAGGAGTTCCTGAGTTATAAGAGTCTCTAGAGCTTTCCCAATTGGGCCAAGATTTGGTCTTGTGTTTATCTGTGGAGGCTGCACATTTAATCTCTGTGCAATAAGCCTCTAACATACATGTAATTTCTTTAAATCATCTTAAAATATTCTACCTACTTTAAATTACTTCTTATTATATTTATGTTAAAATAAAAATAGTCATTCCTTGGTGTTAATAATAATTATTATTATTATTTATTTTTTATTTTTTATTTTTTTGAGACAGAGTAGTCTCGCTCTGTCACCCAGGTTGGAGTGTAGTGGCGCAATCTTGGCTCACTGCAACCTCCGCCTCCCAGGTTCACACCATTCTCCTGTCTCAGCCTTCTGAGTAGCTGGGACTACAGGTGCCCACCACCATGCCCAGCTAATTTTTTGTATTTTTAGTAGAGACTGGGTTTCACCGTGTTTGCCAGCATAGTCTCGATCTCCTGACCTCGTGATCTGCCTATCTTAACCTCACAAAGTGCTGGGATTACAGGTGTGAGCCACCACGCCCAGCCATAATTACTGTTTTTTTTTTTAAAAAAATTTGTTGTTAATAAGTTTGTTTAAATTTTTTTCATTACTTATTTTTTTCTTTCTTTTGGTCAGGGGTACATGCGCAGGTTTGTTACATGAATAAATTATATGTTGTAGGGATTTGGGGTACAGATTATTTTCTCACCCAGGTAGTGAGCACAGTACCCAACAGGTAACTTTTTGATCCTTTACCTCTTCCCACACTCCACTCTCAAGTAGGCCCTGGTGTCTACCATTCACTTCTTTGTGTCCATGTCTACTCAATGTTTAGCTCCTACTTACAAGTGGCAATGCTCAGTATTTCATTTTCTGTGCCTGTGTTAATTCACTTAGGATATTGACTCCAGCCAGTACATAATTTCATTCTTTGATATGACTGAATAGCATTCCATGATGTATATGCACTAAATTTTCTTTATTCCATCCACTGTTGATGAACACCTAGGTTGAGTTTATGTGTCTACTATTGTGAATGGCACTGCAATGAACATACAAGTACATGTGTCTTTTGATAGAAAATTTATTTTCCTTTGGATATATACCCAGTAATGGATTTCTGGGTTGAATGGTAGTTGTGTTTTCTTTGAAAAATCTCCAAACTGCTTTCCACAGTTCACAGTTGCTGAACTAATTCACATTCCCACCAACAGTGTGTATTTCCTTTTCTCTACAACCTAGCCGGCATCTGTTATTTTTGACTTTTTAATAATAGTCATTCTTACTGGTATATGATGGCATCTCATCGTAGTTTTGATTTACATTTCTCTAATGATTAGTGGTGCTGAACATTTTTTCATATGCTTATTGACTGTGTAGTTTGTTTTTTGTTTATTGTTTTTTATTTGAGAAGTCTCTTGTTCATGTCCTTAAGAAAATTATTAATGTGGTTTGTTTGTTTTTTGATTGTTAATTTAAGTTCCTTACAGATGCTAGATATTAGAACTTTGTCAGACGCATAGTTTGCAAATATTTTTCCCATTCTGTAAGTTGTCTGTTTACTCTATTGATAGTTTATTTTGCTATGCAAAATCTCTTTAGTTTAATTAGATTCCACTTGTCCATTTTTGCTGCAATTGCTTTTGGAGTGTTCGTCATGAAATCTTTGCTAGGGCCAATGTTCAGATGGTATTTCCTATTTTTAGGTTTTACTTTTAAGTCTTTAATTCATCTTGAGTATATTTTTTTACATGGTGAATAATAGGGATCCAGTTCCATTCTTCTGTGTATGTCTAGCCATTTATCCCAGCACCATTTATTAATAAGGAGTTACTTTTTCATTGCTTGTTACTGTCAGCTTTGTTGAAGAGCAGGTAGTTGTAGGTGTGTGACATTATTTCTGGGCTATCTATTCTGTTCCATTGGTCTATGTGTCTATTTTGGTACCAGTACCATGTTATTTTGGGTACTGTAAACTTGTAGTATAGTTTGAAGTCGGGTAGTTTGATGCCTCTGGCTTTGTTATCTTGTTTAGAATTGCTTTGGCTATTTGAGCTCTTTTTCAGTTCCTTATAAATTTTGGAATAGTTTCTTGCCCTCCCTCCCTTTCAGGAATGCAAAGAATAACAGATTTGGTCTCTACGTACTCCCATATTTCTGGAGCCAGGAGCAGTGGCTCACATAATCCCAGCACTTTGGGAGGCTGAAGCGGGTAGATCATGAGGTCAGGAGATCGAGACTATCCTGGCTAACATGGTGAAACCCCGTCTCTACTAAAAATTAAAAAAAGTAGCCGGGCATGGTGGCGGGTGCCTGTAGTCCCAACTACTCAGGAGGCTGAAGCAGGTGAGTGGCGTGAAGCCAGGAGGAGGAGGTTGCAGTGAGCCCAGATCGTGCCACTGCACTCCAGCCAGGGCGACAGAGCGAGACTCCGTCTCAAAAAAAAAAAATCCCATATTTCTTGGAGGTTTTGTTCATTGTTTAAAATTCTTTTTTTTCTTTATTTTTGCCTGAATTGATTCAAAGAACTGGTCTTGAAACTCTGAGATTGCATCCTCAGCTTAGTTTATTCTGCTGTTAGTACTTCCAATTATATTATAAAATCATTGTAGTGAGTTTTTTAGGGCTAACAGGTCACTTTGTTTCCCTTGTTAAAGTGGCTGTTTAATCATTCAGCTCTTGTATCATTTTATCAATTTCCTTATATTCCTTGGATTTAGTTTTAACTTTCTCCTGAATCTCGACTATCTTCATTGTCATTCCAATTCTGAAATTCCTGACAGTCATTTCAGCCATTTCAGCCTGGTGAAGAACCATTACTGGGGAGCTAGCGAGATTGTTGAGAAGTAAGAAGACACTCTGGCTTTTAGAGTTGCTATAGTTCCTGTACTGCTTCTTTCTGGTCTTTGTGGGCTGATGTTCCTTTTACTGTGGCCTAATTTGAGTATGATCCATTGGCTTCATTTCTGGATGTTTTCAAAGTGCAAAGGTTTTGTGCAGTGTCTGTATTTGTGGCCGAATTCTTACCCTTGATTTCACAGAGGGATATATTAGCGAAGTATTTTTGGCGTTGTAGTTTGGGTTGAGATCTGGTAGACGATGCTTAAAAGTAATGGCTGGTAGACAGGCTCTTCATCAGCCACGTGACTCCCTTGTTTTGCTTCATCTTTGCAGGCCATGCTCCCTTTCAGTGCTCTGAGGGTGTGGGTTCTTCTCCGACTCAAGTTCTGGCCAAAGATCATGGCTTGGCACTACCAGGCTGCATCCTGCATCCCTGGAGCAAGCTCAGGCTTTTTGTTCCCTCCCTAGCTTGGAGACAGCACGGGCAGAGACCTTGGCAGTGGCAATGACACAGGGCCTGGCTCTTGCCTCTAGGAGCTCCACCCCAGAGAAACACAGAGTCACTGATAACTGGAATGATCAGCTGTGGGTGGAGTGGCTGTGTTATAGGCTCAAGGTGGGGTCCCTGCCTGGTGAAAAGCAGGGGGCTCAGGAGGAAGACAGTCTGAGCTCCTCTCTGTAGGGCAGCTGTGGCATGCTGGAAGTGCAAAGCAGCCAAGCTCTTTTTTCTTTCCCCAGCCTAGTGGCAGCAAGGGCAGGTACCACAGCCATGGTAGTGGTACAGGGACTGTAATTTGTCGCTGGGAGCTCTAATCCAGAGAAATGCAGAGCCACTACCAACGGAATGTTCAGCCAGGGGTGGGGTGGCTGTGCTGCAGGCTCAAGCTGGGACTCTGCCGGATGAAGAGCAGCAAGTAGTGCGGCTCAGGGAAAAGACAGTTTTGCCTCCTCTCTGTAGGGTGGTTGTGGCATGCTGGAGGTGTGAGGAGAGCAATCAGCATCTTTGTTTTCTCCCTAGCCCAGGGGCAGCAAGGGCAGGTATCACTGTAGCAGCAATAGCAGAGAGCCTGTCAGTTATCTCCAGGAGCCCCACCCTAGAGAAATGCAGAGCTGCCACCCTCTGAAGTGAATAGACAGGGGTAGGGTGGCTGCACTTGGGGCCCAGGATGGGAGGCCCTTCCCTGTGAGGACGAAGCAGGGGCTGGGAACAGTGTGGAAAATACTCTGGCCACTTTTCCTTCTGGTAGCCGTGGTGTGCTGTAGGCCTGAGAGAGTTTTGGGCTCTTTACTCCCTCTGCAGCCTGAGGGAAGTAGGGGCCAGGGTTGGGGAAGGTATATGGGGAGTGGGGGTGTCACTGCAGCAACAATCATGGCAGGTCTATCACTTACCTCTTAGAACTCTGCCCCAGAAAAATAAACAGCCATGATCAGCAAGTGTTCAGGTCTTTCAGGCTGGCTGCGCTGGGGTCCCAGGCCAGTGGGCTTTGCCTAATGAGGTACAGCAGAGGCAAGGCCTGCAGTTCATCTTCTCTTCAGCACTGGGGATGTGACCCCTATCCTGGAGGCATGTAAGAGAGCCCTGCCTTCCTAGTTGATGTGGTTATGGCAGCTGGCACCAAGGTTCTCAGGGATTCAAGGATCTTGGGGCTCCATGGGGGCCTGAGCAGCAGCTCTGGAGGCTCCATCTCTATGGAGGCTATGGGGAATGGGGGTTCAGAGAGGATCTCCCATGCCCAGGATTGCAAAGGTCAATGGCAGAATTGTGGGGCCCTGGGGACCCTTGATCACTCACTCTTTCCCTGCAGTGGGGCCTCCCTTGGTTTTGGACCAATCTCAAGTTGACGGCTGTTTTGCCCTGTTCCTCTCTGCTATCCTTGTGTCATCATTGCTTCCTTGATGAATCCCAAGGTGCCTTCCTGGACGATCCACTTGAAGACCTGTTTTTATTCACCACTGTCTCCTCTCCATGATAGCCGCACACACTTCCTACTTTTAGTCAACCATGTTGCTGCCAAGCCCAATAAATTTTTTAAACGAACATCTGGCTCTATAGTTTTAGAAACAGAGAGGATTATAAAGCAATACACTTAAATATTTACATATTTATTATTTACTTTTCGATAAGATATAATATGCTGTTATCAATTATAATTTTTTTTTAGTGAACAACTAATTAAGACTTTGAATCGTTAGCCATCCATTGTTTTCCTCTAGTGCACATCGATTTGGTTATTCTTCAACATTTATGAACTTATCTACATGGACCATAATAGTAAAAATGAGCCTCATCAGGTTTTTTTCTTTAAGTGTTACACTTTCAATCCTGCACATTTGAGTGCTTACTAGAAAATATTTTTAGTGCTTGATGTGTATCAATACCTTTGTCCATCACTGATGATCCAAAGCTGAAGACAGCAAGTTCTAGTCCTTGATACTAATAATGTTATTATATTCTGGGAGAGAAACAGATGAGTAACTCATTGATAATAATGCACTATGATCACTGCTATGGTTTAATAATATTCATTCAAGAGAATTAAATATATAATATATTAGATATTTACATTTATAATAAATGTTTTATATAAATATGTAAAGTTATATGTATTTATGCATGTAAAACATGTATAATTATATGTAACCATATAATATAATTAAATATATATATTTAATATCTATGTCTAATTGTAGACATATATTTTATTTATAGTTCCTTCATTCAAAGTGACATAGGGGGTAACTCCCTCTTTGAAGCAAGTTCACTGTGCACTGGTTACCAACTTACCTGAGTCTAGTGATAGAGAACACACAGGCAGGAAGTTACATGAAACAAATGTATTTCTTCCGGATACGCAGCAAGAGACAACAGAAACAGAGGATTCAGGGCGAGCTGGTTCTCCAAGGCTAGGGAAGCTGCTTGAGGCATTTGGAGACTTGATTGAATGTGCCTTACCTGGATCACAGATGAGGAACCCTGAAAGGGCAGCCTACCCTGGGTTATATTCCTCAGGTGACACATGAAACACTGGACCAAACACTGAGGGACATTCTGCTGCTAGAGGGCCCTGAAGCAGAGCCAGGGCTGTTCCAGTGAGTTATCCTCCCATCTCAAGACATTACATTCTCAGCACATGCTACAGTTTTCCTTGAGAATTACAAGTGAGAAAGAGGAGAGAATGAGTCTGTTCAAGGCCTCCTGGAGAAGTTTCCTGAACCAACTGATTTGCTTAAAATAAAGGTTCTCTCATCTTTAAATATTCGATCAATTGTTCTAAAATTGTGTTTCTTATTATATATTATTTTTGAGGCTGTGTGTATTTGCCTTAGTGTTTATTAAGAAGGAAATCAGAACATTTGGTCTCATTTTAATTCCCATATTTGCCTCACCTTTCAACAATGCTGAAGTGCTAATAGATATACTATTATTTATGTATATATACATATGTAAGGCTAAATGAAGGAGGAATTTTTTATACAAATGTAGTTTCTTTAAAATGAAGAATGCAGACTTTTCCAAACTCAAACAAAATTTCTCAGATTTAAATATCCAGATATTCAATATTACTATTTTATTGCTCAATCGTTTATTTTTATTAATGTATTTGGCTATGGAATATTCATGTAGACCGATGAAAAATAATGATAATGCAACTGCTTTAATGTGTATTTTAAACATCAACAGAACATTATAGGAAAATCAATGCAATATGGAACTAAGAATTAAGATTTGTTTCCACGTATATTTAAGTCACTTATTTGTAGACACAAAAAAATACAATTTTTATGACTATGATTGGAAGAAAACTGGTTGAAACAGGTCTCACAAACTTTACCATAAAGATATCTAGAGAATGTCAGGTTTAAAGTGATTTGGAGACCAAAGTATACAACTCTACTTGGTTCTAAATTAGAACCTGAATTGTGAACAAGGCTTTTACTAATGTAAAATAAAGCCTCTGTGGGGAACAAAATGTAAGATCAGTGATTTTATCTTGATTAGCAAATCTTCAGATTGTCACCTAGCAGTGTGTTGGATAACATCAAAACACCCAGAACAAAACCATTTTGACTAGAATAAACAAACAAAAATCTCTGTAAAATTGTTTATTTTGACTGACTTTATAGTTACACAGGAATCTCAATTGGATTAAACATGTGCTTTTTTCTGAAACCAAATGTAAGTTTGACTCTTAAATATTAATTATGGTGTCTATCTTACCACTTACATTAACCCTTAAGAAGCAATTAGTTTCTGGAACATCATCAGTGAAAAGTGATGGAGAATGCATTTTAAATTGAAATACAATGTGCTGTAGGAATAAACATTCCCATTTCTTTAAAAGATAAGACATTTTCCAGTTTCAAATTCTCCAGCTCAGTTAACGGTTTCCACTTTCTACGTGCAATCTCAATTTTCATCAATTAAATTTATATATCTCTGAAATCTACTCATTCTTTGCTATAGTCCTTTTCTTGGTTCAGACTCTCATGAACTCTCCTTTGGATTGTGCAATAGCCTCTGAACTGATCTCCCTGACTCTTTTGGCCCCTACATCAGTAAGTACTCCACGTGGTAGTACATATCAGACCATACACTGCCATGCATGATACCTTTCAGAAACTTCTATGATCTAAAGGTTAATGTCCTGACATTTGTTTGTAACTTATTTCATAATCTGTTGCATTTCCAATAACTTTTCTATATGAGTTCTGAAGTGGAGCCACTCACAGCCTGAGTTCTTATCCCCTCTCCCCACTCAGTGATGTGACTTTGAAAAAGTTACCTGGCCGGGCGCGGTGGCTCAAGCCTGTAATCCCAGCACTTTGGGAGGCTGAGACGGGCGGATCACGAGGTCAGGAGATCGAGACCATCCTGGCTAACACGGTGAAACCCCGTCTCTACTAAAAAATACAAAAAACTAGTCGGGCGAGGTGGCGGGCGCTTGTAGTCTCAGCTACTTGGGAGGCTGAGGCAGGAGAATGGCATAAACCCGGGAGGGGAGCTTGCAGTGAGCTGAGATCCGGCCACTGCACTCCAGCCTGGGCGACAGAGCCAGACTCCGTCTCAAAAAAAAAAAAAAAAAAAAGTTACCTAATGTTTGTGCCTCAGTCTTCTCATTTGCGAAATGGTTATAAAATGTTTTTGACACACAGTATTTTGGGGGAAGATTACATAAATACTACTACAACTTACATAATGATAATCATGGTGACAACAGTAAAAAATATTTAGTAAGCAATCACTTACTGCTTTGTACAGTTCGAAGCATTTTATATACCTTTATGTGGAGTTCCTCAAGTATTCATTTGTCTCTCTCAAATCTTAACACCTTTTTACACCTTGTATTTTCTCTATGAGGTGATTTTTCTACCGTTATCTAACTGGATAATTCTAATACATCCTTTGCCTGATGCCTTGTGAGGCAGAGTCAGAACCCCTTTTCCCTGATTTCATCATCTAAACTTTCTACTCGTTGTATTGAAGTTACTTTGGTTAACAAATGTACTATGGACTCCTAAGCAGGAGAGGTGTTTTCTTTTCTCTGAGTTCTCAATATTTAGTATAGTTTAGAATCGATAATGATTATAACAAATTATTAACTGAATAAACAAATAAATGATACAAATCCTATATCTTTAGCAAATGTAAATATTTTCTGAATTCCATATTATGTTGAAATTAAGAGAAAGAGAAAAGAATGGTCAATTTTATTCAGCAGCTATACCTTAGCTTTCATTTTTTAAAAAATCTTAGGTATACCCTATTATGATACATGTTTCTTAGTAAGTACAAGGTAATAATTCAGAACATTTCGAGGAAATCATACTAAACAAGGAATTATAATGTCACATCCCTAACAACAAATACAAAATAATTTCACACATAATCACAATTTCAATTTAGATCTCTAAGGGACTCTTCCTATCCTAAAGGCTGAGTGTGAATATGATTATTTATTTTGGTATAAAATGTAACATATGGAGACCAAAACTATGTGGCACACTAGATGGCAGATTTGTGGTCTGTGCTGTTTCTCTTCTCTAAAATATGTCCAGATTTTGTCAAAGAAATTTTCTAAGTTGCTCAAACATTGCAGCAGCAGTGCAATTGGCAAAATAATATTAATAATTAAATAAATTGAAGTCAGCTTAGAGATATTCAAAATTTTAAACATACTTACCTATTTATTAGTAAATTCCAATTCTATGAATCACACTACAACAGAAATAGTTGCTATAGCACATTAGCACATAAGGATATATTTATAAATGTATTTATGAAAGTATTTTTTGGGAAAACTACCTGAGGCAACCTAAAGGTGCATTAGGTTGGAGACTCTTTAATGAAAGTTTTCTTTTGTGTTATTTTGTTTATATCACACTTGGCAAATGCTGCCTATGATCCTCTTACTTCAGTAAAAATAAACGTTATTTAGAAAATAAATCCAAGGGTAAATGGATAAAGTGAAGTAAGTTTCCCATGAAATCTTGAGCAAAGTCCTAGTGATGCTCATATTCTTAGCTATTTCCAGAGCAAGGTCTCTGATGAGCAGGAGGCAGATCCAGACACATCTTATTGCATAAAGCAATACCTAGAGAGAAGCAACCTCCGAAATCCAAACATTACACTGACAATTCTGGAGGGAAGGGAAAAGAGAAAGTAAAAGAAAGCGACGGGGAGAGAGAGACTGAGTTAGTTCTCCCCACTCACACCAAAAGCTCCATCTTCTACATTTGTGTTTCATTTTTATTCATGCCCCACAATTAGCATCATTCTTTAGAGAAGAATAAAGTAGGAGAGATGGAGAAGGTGAGTGTAATTTCCTTGCTGAGACCAACACACTTGCCATTCATTGTTGGTACTAGCGTGGAGGTTGAACCTAGGAGGTTCAGGCTCCTCTCCTTTCCAACATCGTAAATTTCCATTCTTAGTACTAAAAACAATAAATTTTGAAAAAATTCTAATAAAGAAATGAACATACATAAAAATAATTTAAATTCTACTTTATTTCTATTAACTACCATAATCTTCTCATATTCTAGCTCAAACTTCCTTCACTTAGAATTTTCTGTAGATGGGGGCCTTGCTAAAATTTAAGACTAGATTGAATCTTGACAACCACAGATCATCACAGTGAAATGAATTCCATAATAATTAAGCCCCTTTGCATTTATCACATTTACTTTATCAAATACAGATGAGGGGAATCATTACCTAGCAAAACAGAAAAATCTGGAAGTAAATCATACATGTTTAAGGCTGGATTTGGAAAAGTAAGGGTTTCTCAAGGAAACCTCTATTACATTAAATCATACAATTGATCCTATGAAAATAAATACTTATGTTATTATATTTTATCACAAAATCTATATAGTTATGGAAATTATTGTGATCAGTGGTAATTTGCTTTTTTCTGGTATTTACTCCAAAGTTAGATTACTATCACTGTCAAAGGGATGTTAGATTTTGTTAGTAGCTCCTTATCTTACTAGGCTTTACCTATAATAGACATTTAAAAGGAAAGAAATATACAACAAATATGTACCCATAAAATCCAAAACAATTTAAAATAGGAAGGAAATATAAATTTAAGCTAGTTATTTTTAAGCCATGGCTTGTATCTAAATAAGGACACATCTTTAAATGTCCTAATGAGTTTTTTAAGAGCTGAGTTATTTCCAATGTAACAAAAAAAAGTCTGCTAAATCCTAAGTCTTTTCTCAAAACTTTCAAATCTATGGATTCCATTAAAAAATAAATAGCAAAAGAGTAGGTAAGACTTTGCCTTGTGTTAATTAATTAATTAATAATTGTATAATAGGGGTTGGGGACTATATAATGTGGGGCCAAATGATTTAAATTTCTTTAATTCTTTTTTCATAGTTCCCCAATATAACCATAAAAGTAATGAAGCTCTGATGAAATGTGCATTAATATAATCTCCTGACTAAATCCAAGTTAATATTCTGTCCATGTTATGTTTACAAGATTGCCTTTTCACTATAGTGAAGAAAGTCTGAATGACATATTTGAAGAAAAATAAGAATGAGCTGATGGTACCATAGAAGTGTTGAGTTCAAATCTCAGGTCCATTGTTTCCTTACTGTGTGACATTGGGAAAGATCAAATAATATTTCCATAACTAATATCTCCTTACATGGTATTTAATTTATCTCACTGAATGAAAGGATGCAGATGCCTGTTTCAATGTCTGTTATATAGTAGATAATCATTAAATATTGGTGCCTCTTCCAAGGGACACATTCATCTTATGTCAATATTCTTAACACTTTTGTTTTTATTTGTATGAATGCCTGCCAGCACTCAACATTGCAATGTAATAAGATTTTCTTTAGCACCATTTTTAGACTTGTCAAAATTTCAAATTTTGTATTCCTTTTAAGAGTTGTTAATAATGTGAGCTCTCATAGTGAATGACACACAATTACTTTATTAACGTATTAGGACAATATCCCTGCAAGGATATAAATTCACCAATTTATATTACTTAGAAATTACTTTTAAAGTTCAATTATTTAAATTTTATTGATAAGTTTACCCAGACAATCTAAGTAGACAGTTCTTTAATTGAAAAAAAAAGTTACAGACTATATTTTTTCTGAAAACGCATCTTTGAGTGTATATTCCTGAAATTTTGAAAGTGATTCTCCTCTAAAGTTCTTTATAGAAAATTAGTGACTGCTTTAGATAGATCACATTTAAATTAATTAGTATTAGTTGATAAAAGAAAATGTATACCTGTGGTAGTGATCTGTAGCTCTAATTCCAAAACCATGTTAGTCTGTATTGAGAGCTTCACTGAGAATGACAAATTGTTAAAGTGTATTTGCCTCTTTTTTTAACACATTAATCCAAAATGAATTTGCTCATTTTATTAAAACTTAAATTGATTCCTCAAAGTTTTCCATGCATTTACAAAATATAAGTTGCATGTGGAATATATAAAGTATGACATGTTGGTATGTGTAATGTTATAAAATAGATGAAATGGTTTCGAGATGTGTAGTATTGACTTGGAGTTATTTAGACACGAGTAGGCTTTCTTCTAAAAAATAACTCCAGAAACGAAATTAACTGGACCTTATCTGTCAATTTGATAAAAAACTATAGTGACAGACTTAAGAAAACCCATTTTATTTTCGCCAACACTGAAATCAAGGCACTTGCTTTTGATATTTCTGTCTTAAAATAAGTTTTCAGTCAGAAAAATTCAAAACTCAAAAGCAAGTTTTCATTGTATGTGCCTTACTTGGTGTTTCTAATAGTTCTTACCTGTTATTTGATAAATAATAAATAAATTATTCTCTGTCATAACCTAGAATCCATTCAACAAATCAATTAGAGTGAAATATTGTTTATTATTATACAATTTAATTAATTTTTAAGCATGTTTTATACCATGTTAGGTATTTATTTTCTGAAAATTTTGTTGTGTTTAGGTTTGGTATTTTCTTTTTTTTTTTTGAGGCAGAGTCTCACTCTGTCGCCGGGGCTGGAGTGCAGTGGCCGGATCTCAGCTCACTGCAAGCTCCGCCTCCCGGGTTTACGCCATTCTCCTGCCTCAGCCTCCTGAGTAGCTGGGACTACAGGCGCCCACCACTTCGCCCGGCTAGTTTTTGTATTTTTAGTAGAGACGGGGTTTCACAGTGTTAGCCAGGATGGTCTCGATCTCCTGACCTCGTGATCCGCCCGTCTCCGCCTCCCAAAGTGCTGGGATTACAGGCTTGAGCCACCGCGCCCGGCCGGTTTGGTATTTTCGTAACTAATTTTCTCATAATAAAATTGAGTAATATGCTCTTATCATGTTAGGAACAGAAATGTAAATACCTTACAATTTTCCCTAAGTGATACCATTTATGTTCCTATGAGAACTCTCTTACTTATTAAGACTTCTATATTTAGGAATGTGTGGGGGGTGTGTGTGTGAAAATATGTGTGTTGTGTGCACTGTGGATGGGGTTAGAGGTGGAGTTAGAGCAGTAATCCTAATTTTCACCTTAAAAACTTCTCTTTTTTATAAAACTACATGAACATACATATACACACATACACACACATAAAAACACATGAGTAAATGTAACTGAGGTAACTGGTACCTGCAGAGGTAAACATATTGACATTGCATAGTAATATCTATTTTGTCTCCCAAATCTATACCTTTATATATCTCTAACTTTGAAATAATGTTAGAAATATGGTCTTCGAGGATCTTGATCAATAGTTCTCAGCCTGGTGATGTGATAATGGTATCAGTAGTAGAAATAAATATAGAAGAGAAAGAAAGGATTTGGAGATAAGGTAACTGGTTTTAGATGTGGTATAGTGGAAATAGCCCTGCTTTAAGATGCTGAAAATTTTTATTTTGTTCCTGCTCATGCTGCTGACTAGTTTTTGACCTTGGCAATGTCACCTCTCTGTTCTGTCTCAGTTTTTTTGTATGTATGTAAGAGTATTAAAATATAACTCTATAGATCTTCAAAATTTTATGAGTCAATGATTTATCATTGGTCAGTAATTATATTTAATAAACACATGAGTGCATTGTTTTCCATTTGTCTCCAACCACTTATTAACTATGAGTCAGTTGCGTTGGCATTGCTAAATTCTGAAGGATAATCAATAATAAGTGAAAATTGCTAATGAATCTACCATATAACCCATTAGGTATTTTGCTGGTGCAGCAATGTTTAAATATTGTGGTTAATAATATTCTTTTAGTATCAGGAGATGTGATAAAGTAAGCAGTACTTATCATTAACAACCACCTCAAATTAGGTAGTGCCCATTTCATATATATATATATGACATCAAGGAAATAGAAAAATTGAAAGCATCTTGATTCCACTTTGCTTTCTGAATTCAAATGCAAATCCAGGGTTAGTGCATTAGTGAGCTTAATCTGAAGTAGTTTTGTGACCCTGAACTCTTTCCTTCTCACTCAGCACTTTGGTTATACACGATGTTAGTGCTCAGTACATATATTCTTCATCAATGGTGAGTCAGAAACTTTGAACTTTTTACCTAGTATCCAGTCTTCCTTTCATCTAAATTAACTTTACCTAGATTTTACTTAGGGGAGCAAAGTCCCTCTCTAAAAAGGTCTCCAAATTTCCCTTCCGGCTGGGGTTGATCATGCAGCATAGCCAGAAGAATGTATGAAGAAGTCATGAGGTAGGGATCAAGTAAAGCTCTTCAAAGGAACCTACTCAGTTCATATGAGGTTTTTTTGCCATACACACCTGTTTTTGCGTTGGTCTATATAATGATGCTCCCCACGTGGTCACAGTGTTCTGACCTTAGTATCTAATCTTAATATTCTTGAGCTATTGAATCAAAACAACCACTGCTTAACTCCAGAATTATTACCTGAGCAAAACACAAATTTCTGCTTCATTAAGCCAACGGAAACTGTTTTATTCTGTGCCATTCAGAACCAATTTTTAAAATTATGACACTTGGGTAGTTGAGAGATGTATTTAATGAAGAAATAGAAGAGTCCAATATCTAAAAAACTTTGGAAATATAAAAAGTTATACATTTGACTCTAGATTTTGGATATATTGCAAACATTTTACAAACCCAAAAACTCTCAAGTCCAGGAGAAAGACTAGGGCAAGAATTAATCATATGTCATTTTGTAGCATAAAATGACATGTTTCAAAAGTTCCATTCTGCCATCAGATGTAAGGTGTTCAGAAAGAGTTACAATGGAGAGGAAACAAGGACAAATTATACTTAATTGCAATTCTGTTTCCCTAGCCACACTTGGGACTAGAACACAAAGAACATGATTAAAAACACCAAATTCTGCCAAATTAGAAGACAAACTTCTAATGTAATTAGCACTCAATGAATGTGATAAATATCCCCAGCTATAACATTATAGTATGAATAATAAAGAAAAAAATGATTTATTATTTATTCAACAAATGTTTTTCAAATGCTTCTAATTTGCTTGATAAGGGCCTTAGAATTGGACTGAATATACTTCTTTCCAAATTCCCTTAGCGTTATATTATAAACCACATATCAGGTTAGCATAAGCACAGTAGGATTTCTTTCCTAGAACTATAAGAGTAGTAGGGCTGAGGAAATTCATCAACGCCAGACATATCTTACAAGAAACGATAAAGGGAATACTTTAGTCTAAAATAAGTGGACACTAGCACATAACAAGAAACCGTCTGAAGGCATTGAACTCCCAGGTAAAAGAAAGAAAATAGACAAATTTAAAATACTCTAATACTGTAATTGGAATAAGTAAACCAATTGTATCTTATGTATGAAGACCAAAAGATAAAAATGTTAAAAATAACAATTGCAGGCCTGGTGCTTTGGCTCACGCCTGTAATCCCAGCACTTTGGGAGGTTGAGGCAGATGGATCACGAGGTCAAGAGGTTGAGACTAGCCTGGCCAACATGGTGAAACCCTGTCTTTACTAAAAATACAAAAATTAGCTGGGCGTGGTGGCACATGCCTGTAATCCCAGCTACTTGGGAGGCTGAGGAGGTGAGGTGAACCGGGAGGTGGAGTTTGCAGTGAGCCAAGATCACACCACTGCACTCCAGCCTGGTGAGACAGCAAGACTCAGTCTCAAAAAACAAACAACAACAACCACAAATACAACTGCAACAATTAGTTAAGAGATCGGCAATATAAAAAGATGTCAACTGAAATATGGAAAGTAAAAATCTGGGGGATGATATTAAAGTATAGAGATGGTGTTTGTTACTTCCTCTTTATGGTAAAAGTTATGTCATTATCAGTTTAAAATAAATGTTTTAACTATAAGATGGTTTTATGTGTGCCTCATGATAATCACAAATCAAAAACCTATAATAGATACACTGGAAAAAAAATAGCACAAAATCAAATATACTACTAAATAAAAATTACTTAACCACAAAGGAAAACAGCAAATGAGAGGAAAAAGGACAGAAGGTCTCCAAACAACCAAAAAACAAGTAACACAATGGCAGTAGCAAACCCTTATCTGTCAATAATAACCTTGAAAGTAAATGAATTAAATTTTCTAATTAAAACACAAACAGTGGCTAAATGGATTTTTTTAAAAGACTCAGCTATATGCCGTGTACAAAAAAATTCACTTTACTCATAAAGGCACACACATTGAAAGTAAAGAATAGAAAAAGATACTCTCTTTAAATGAAAACCAAAAGAACAGGAGTAGCTATACTTATATTTTATAAAAACAGACTTTAATAATAGTAAGGAAAGAGAACGCTGTTATACAATGATAAAGCAGTCAATACAACAAGAGGTTTGAACAATTGTAAATACATATGAACTCAGTGCTGGAGCACCCAAACATATAAAACAAATCTTAAAAGACCTAAGGGAGAGATAGACTGTAATACAATAGTAATAATGAATTTCAACATCCTACTTTCAGCAATGGACAGATCATCCAGAGATAAAAACAATAACAACAAAATCAGAGTTAAACTTCATCCTAAACTGAATGAAACTAATGGACATTTACAGAACATTCTATTCAACAGCTAAAGAACACAAATGTTTCTCAATGGCATATGGAGCAGTCTCCAGAACAGACCACATGTTAGGTTACAAAACAAGTCTTAACACATTTTTTAAAAAATCAAAATCATATCAAGTATCTTTCTTATGACAATGAAATAAAACTAGAAATCAATAACAGAAATATCTTTGGAAACTGTACAAATTCATAAAAATTAAACAGCATGCTCCTGAACAACAAACAGAGCAATGAAGAAATCAAAAAGGAAATTAAAAATGTCTTGACAAAAAATGAACACAACATACCAAAATCTAAGGAATACAGCAAAAGCAATTGTAAAAGGAAGGCTTAAGGCCGGGCGCGGTGGCTCAAGCCTGTAATCCCAGCACTTTGGGAGGCCAAGATGGGCGGATCACGAGGTCAGGAGATCGAGACCATCCTGGCTAACACGGTGAAACCCCGTCTCTACTAAAACTATAAAAAAAAAAACTAGCCGGGCGACGTGGCGGCGCCTGTAGTCCCAGCTACCCGGGAGGCTGAGGCAGGAGAATGGCGTGAACCCGGGAGGCGGAGCTTGCAGTGAGCTGAGATCCGGCCACAGCACTCCAGCCTGGGTGACAGAGCGAGACTCCGTCTCAAAAAAAAAAAAAAAAAAAAAGGAAAGGCTTATAGCAATAAATGCCTACATTGAAACAGTGGAAATACTTCAAATAAACAACCTAATTATGTCCCTAAAGGAATTAGAAAAGCAAGAATAAACCAAACTCGGAATTAACAGAAAACAAAGAACCAAGAAAGATCAGAGTAGAAATAAAAAAAAAAAATCGAAACAAAAAATGGACAAAACATTAATAAAACCAAAGATCGGTTTTCTGAAAAGATAAACAGATCAATAAACCTTTAGTTAGACTAAGAAAAAGACAGGTAAGAACCAAATAAATAAAATTAGAGATTAGAAAGAAGATATTAAAATTGGTACCACATAAATACAAAGGGTATATTATGAACAACTATATCCCAACAATTTGGAAAACCTAGAAGAAATGGGAAAATTCCTAGGCACATATAACCTACCAAGATTGAACCATGAAGAGAGAAAACCTGAACAGACCAATAACGTATAATGAGATTGAGGCAGTAATAAAATGGCCCCCATCAAAGAAAGGTCCAGGACCTGATGGTTTCACTGCTGAATTCTACCGAATGTTTAAAGAAGCACTAATACATATTCTAATTAAACTAATCCAAAAACTCAAAAAGGGGAGAATATTTCAAAACTTGTTTTACAAGGTCAGCATTACCCTTACACCCAAACTAGACAAGGATACAACCACAAAAGAAAACTCTAGGCCAACATATCTGATGAGCATAGATGCAAAAATTCACAGCAAAATACTAACGAATTAAATTCGACAACCAATTTAAAACTTAATTCATCATGATTGTGTTAGTCCATTCTCATGCTTCTATGAACAAATATCCAAGGCTACACAATTTATAAAGGAAAAGGGTTTAATTGAATTACAGTTCTGCATGACTGGGGAGGCCTCAGGAAATTTGCAATCATGGCAGAAGGCACCCCTTCACAGTGTGGCAGGAAAGAGAATGACAGCTAAACAAAGAGGGAAAAGCCCCTTACAAATTCAGATCCTGTGAGAACTAATTCACTATCGTAAGAACAGGATGGGGGAAACTCCCCCATGATTCAATTATCTTCACTTGGTCCCTTCCATGATACATGGGGATTATGGGAACTACAATTTAATATGAGATTTGGGTGGGACAGAGCCAAACCATATCAATGATCAAGTGGGATTCATCCCAGGGATGCAAGAATGGTTCAGCAAACACAAATCAATGCTGAAAAAGCATTGATTGAAATACTTTCAATAAATTGGTTGATTGATTAAAAAAGCATTTAATCAATGATGCAAAATTTAATATCCCTTCATGATAAAAACTCTTAGCAAATTGGGTATAGAAGCAACATACTTCAAAACAATAAAGTTCATGTGATACAAACTCAGAGCTAACATCATACTGAATGAGGAAAAAATGGAAAGTCTTTTTTCTCCAGTATCTGGAACAAGACAAGGATGCCCACTTTCACCACTTCTATTCAACAGTACTAGAAGTCCTAGCTAGAGCAATTAGGCAAGAGAAATAAAAAAGAGTTATCTAAATTGTAGAGGAATAAGTCAAGTTAGCTTTGTTGCAGACAACAAGATCATATACTTAGAAAAACCTAAAGACTCCACCAAATCCTCTTAGAACTGATAAACACATTTAGTAAAGTTGCAGGATACAAACTCAACGTACAAAACTCAGTAGTGCTTCTGTACACTAACAGTGATCAATCAATTATTTTTCAAATAAATCAAGAAAGCAGTCCACGCGTAATAGTTACAAAAAATATACCTAAAGAATACAGTTAACAAAAGAAGTGAAATATTTCTACAATTAAAACTATAAAACATGGATTAAATAAATCAAAGAGAACACAGAGTATAGAGAGATATTCCATGCTAATAGTTTGAAAAAATCAATATTGATAAAAGGTCTATACTACCCAAAGTGATCTACAAATTTAGTGCAATCTCTGGCAAAATACTAATGACAATCTTCAAAGAAATGTGAAAAAAAAATCTGAAAATTTCTATGTAACCACAAAAGATCCTGAATAACTAAAGCAATCCTGAGCAAAAAGAGCAAAGTTGAAGACATTCCATTACCTGACTTCAAGATATACTACAAAGTTATACTAGTCAAAACAGCATGGCACTGGCATAAAACTAAACACACAAGCCAACGGAACAGAATAGAGAACACAGAAATGTCCATCTGCAGAAGAAAGAAACTAGACCTTTATCTCTCTCCATATGCAAAACTCAAATAAAAATGGACTAAAGACTTAAATATAAGACTTGAAAGTATGAAACAACTAGATAAAAACATGGAGGGAACACTTCAGGGCATTGGTCTGGGCAAATGTTTTTTGAATAAGATATAAAAAATAGTGAACAAAAGCAAAATAAATTGTTATGTATCACATTACATATAATCTTATATATAAGATGTTAAAAAGTTTCCACAAAGAAAAAGAAACAATCAACAGAATGAAGAGACAACCTATATAATGGAAGAAATATTTGCAAACTGACCATCTGACAAGGGATAAATAACTTGAATATATAAGAAATTCAAGCCAAACAACGCAGTGGCAAAAAACACCCCCACGAATAACCCCCCAAAAAACATGAACTGCCCCCCAAAAATGGGCAAGAGATCTGAACGGACATTTCTGAAAAGAAAACGTGAGAAATGGCCAACAGGTATATACGAAATGCTCATTATCACTAATTATCAGTGTAATGCAAATCAAAACCACAATGAGCTATTATCTTGCCCCAGTTACAGTGACTACTATTAAAAAGACAAAAAGTAGTAGATGCTGGTGAGGATGTGGAGAAAGGAAAATGCTAGTAAACTATTGGTGGAAACATAAATTAATACAATACAGCCACTAGGGAAAACAATATAGTGATGTCTCAAAAAACGAAAAGTAGATCTAATATATAACTCAGGAATCCCACTGCTGGGTATCAGTCCAAAAGAAGGGAAATCAGTGCATCAAAGAGAGATCTGCACTCCCATTTTTATTGCAGCACTATTCCCAATAGCCAAGATATGAAATCAACCTAAGTGTTCATCAGTGAGTGAATGGATAAAGAAACTGCAGCATGTATATATGTGTGTACGTGTGTTTGTGTGTGCATGTTTGTGTGTATATAATTTCTTTTATGTATACATATAAAAGAAAATATTATTCAGCCATAAAAATGAATGAAACCAGCCGGGTGCGGTGGCTCACGCCTGTAGTCTCAGCACTTTGGGAGGCCGAGGAGGGTGGATCATGAGGTCAGGAGATCGAGACCATCCTGGTTAACACAGTGAAACCCCGTCTCTACTAAAAATACAAAAAATTAGCCGGGTGTGGTGGCGGGTGCCTGTAGTCCCAGCTACTCAGGAGGCTGAGGCAGGAGAATGGCATGAACCTGGGAGGCAGAGCTTGCAGTGAGCTGAGATAGTGCCACTGCACTCCAGTCTGGGAGACACAGCGAGACTCTGTCTCAAAAAAAAAAAAAAAAAAAAGAATGAAACTCTGTCATTTGTAGCAGCATGGGGGGAACAGGAGGCCATTACGTTAAGTGAAATAAACTAGACACAGAAAGACAAAAATTGCATATTCTCAGTGATATGTGAGAGCTAAAAAAAGGTTTATCTCATGAAGGTAAAGAGTAGAATGGTGATTATCAAAGTCTGGGAAGAGTAGGGGGTGGAGGTGATGAAGAAAGGTTGTTTACAGGTACAGAGACATAGTCACATTGAAGGAGTACATTCTAGTGTTTGATAGCAAAGTAGAGTAACTGTAATTCTATTTTACTTTGTATTTTAAAATAGGTGAAAAAGATTTGGAATGTTCCCAAAACAAAGAAATGATAAATGTTCAAGGTAACAGATATTCTAATTACCCTGATTTTGTCATTACATGTTGTTTCATGTATCAAAATATCAAATGTACCCCATAAATATGTACAAATTATGTATCAGTAAAAAAGTAAAAATACAATTTGTGATCCTTGGCAGGATCCTAGATTTTTAAAAATGTACTAAGGATATTTTAGAGACAGCTGTGGAAAGAGAAGTGTAGGCTATTAATTAGGATATACTCTGAAATTATTATCAATATTTTAGATATGATGATTATATTATGTTGTATATGAGACTGTCCTTATTTTAGGAGATGGATGCATCTCCTAAAATACATCCTAATGTATTTAGGATTTTTGTGGTGATATCAACTGAATTTTAAATAATTCAACCAAAATAGTTGGTTAATTAATTAAAATAAAATTATGCACATATAGATATACTGATAATGTGGCAAGATATTAATATTTAGGGAAACTAGATAAGTTACATATGGGTGTTTATTTTATTGTTTTTTAAATCTAAAAAAAATCGCCTAAAATATAAACTTTGGAGAACAAATGTTTAAGTGAACACACACCTCCTAAGCATCAACTCTATAGAGGGATATTGAAGAAGTGATAGTACAGAGGTAAATGAAACAGGACATACCCCATAAAATTAGCATGCCTCCATAGTTTTTTAATAAGATGAAATAAGAATTAGAACACTATCTATTGATGCTATTAGAGAATAAAACTTTTTAGAGTCTGAGAGAACTTGTTGAACGAATAAAAGACTAACTTGTGTGAATATTCTTTGCAGGGATTGATAACTCAATTATCCCATACAATTTACTAAGGGATAAAATGTTTCAACCCCATAATTTTATTTATATTAATAGTTCTTTATTTGCTCATTGTATTAAAGGAACTAAGCAAGTTCTCTTCCATTTCCTTCACCCTATCCTTCTGTTTCCTTTTCACTGTCCCAAGCCCGCCCCAGGAGATCAGGAGATTGGCTTAAACCAACTATTCACGTTCCCCCCTGCCTTTCTATTAAAATCAGGTAGAGTACTGGCAGTAGATTGGAGAGAACAAGGGACATGAAGCAAGGGTACCAATCTTCACAGCTACCTCTTGGAGGATTTCCAATAACCTAAATTTGCAGGTCTGGAGCCCCACCTATCCACCCAGCTTTCTGTTTGCTGATTCCATCTCCTTCTCCTTTACAGACTAGGGGCTGTAAAGATGCTCCACTGGCACTCCACCGTTACCCAGGATAATTCACTATCCTTGTGGATTTCACAAATCTCACTCACACTTTTGTAAGTAACCCCTTTTTTCAACTCTGAGACCCTCATTAATATAGAGAAACATATAGAATGCAAAAAGACATTTTTTCCAAATAAAGTAAACAAACATATATACTTAGAAACAAAATTCTTTTTTATTCTTCTGGTTGAAACCTACATTTATTTTTGTGGTGAACTAAAATCTTTGTTTCCTAAAAACAACAGTACCTAAAATGTAAATATGATGGGAAAGAACTAAACATCTTATCACTGTTTTATTCTCCTTAAATTATAAAAATTAGTAGTTCAAAATAATTTCAAACAGTAAAAGTGTCCAATGTAACAGCAGGATTCTAAACACAGTTTCATACATCCAGAGAATACAACTTTACACAATTTTCAAAAATTGGTATTGATATTGTTTGGCTGTGTTCCCACCCAAATCTCATCTTGAATTGTAGCTCTCAAAATCCTCACATATGGATGGAGGGACCCAGTGGGGGGTAATTTCATCACAGGAGTGGATGAGATCTGATGGTTTTATAAAGGATACTTCCCCTGCACATGAGCTGTTGCCTGCTACCATGTAAGACATGCCTTTGCTCCTCCTTCGCTTTCTGCCATAATTGTGAGCCTTCCCAGACATGTGTAACTGTGAGACCATTAAGCCTCTTTCCTTTTTAAATTACCCAGTCTTGGGTATGTGTTTATTAGTACTGTGAGAACAGACTAATAGAGTATACTTATATTCAATAATATAAAAACAGGGTTATGAAATAAGGTAAAGTATAGGAGATGGGGACAAAAGTAGGCTAGGCCAGTTTTTAAATTATACACATTTATAAATACATAGAAAACATTTGGAAAGGCATAGATCCAAATATTATGAGTAGTTATTTCAACCACCACCTGTAGTATTTATGTAGTGGCCTTTGTCAATGTGGCCTCTGCAGATACTTCCACAAAAGACAAGGCCTCTACCACCTTTCCATGGGCAAGTGGTCTCAATGCCATGACCCAAGATTGAGATTGTAGGATGATTGACCCAAATGCACTTTTATATGCAGCTTGAGTTTCACCAGCGTGGTCTCTCCCTGTTAGTGGAACACCTTTCCAAGAAGCTACAATTAACTAAGAGAAGCAAAAACATTGAAAACCCAGTATTGAGGGTGCTTTCTTATATTGCTTACAAATTAAGGTTCCTGCCTCACCTAGAAAGCAAGACACTTCCTGCTCTCAGTACTTTTAATTAGTAGTTGGTGATTCTGTCTTCCTGGTTGGTCAGACATCCAAAGCAAACAAGAATTCGAGAGATATCCCTTCCCTGCCCCCAGAAAGTTAGAATGACAGATTTGTCCTCATGTCTCTTTTTCGTCACTGATGGTTTCCTTTTTTCAGATTCTTTTCTATTTCTTCTGGAGTCATGTAATCAGTTCATGGGACTTCGTCTACCATGCTTCTGTAAAAGTCTTCAAAATTTACATCCCCACCCTTATTTCTTCTTCCAGACTTGCATCTTTGCACTTATTACTACTTCTAATTCATTTCATTCAAATATGAAACTTATCCTTCCCTGAACAATCAACTTCTCAATTTCAGATTTTCTTATTAATAAGTTAATCGTTTCTCCATCATCTCTGGTTAGAAACCTTACGATTCATAAGACTCTCTAAAAAGGCACTACATACAAATTCTAGCAAACATCCATCAGTATGATTTTCCTAAAGCAACATAGTTACAGGTTCCTGGTGTGATTAATCTGTCCACAACATGAATCAGCTCACCACTCTCTCTCCATCCTTTTCTTCATCTTCTCTATCACCGTTCTGCCTCCCAACAAACTAGCTGGCCCCAACTTTTTGTCTCAGGCTCTGCATTTGGAGGAATTTGAACCAGGATAGGACACATGTTGATTAACTGAAAATAGTCCCAGAGTATGTCTATTGTCACAAAGTAGTTATAAACAGCATTTTCATTCATTCTTTCAGTTTTTTTGATTTGGGACATGAATGGTTTACTGATGTTCATTCTTCTTTGAGTACATAGTGATGCATATTGATATGCTCAACCTCAGATTTAATAAATCTGAATATTTAGGTGGATCAGAATATCTGTGTGTTTAATAGGTGTATATGGTTGTTTCAATATCCATTAAAGTTAAAGAGCCATTTTCCTAGAGCACATCTGAGGCTAAACTTTCCACCTAAAATACCTATAAATGTTTGATCTTACTGCATTGTATCTAAATCCCTTGTATGTAACAGTAAGTCCTTATGGAGTTCCAAATTGCCTTTCTGTTTTCATTCTGTAACCACTTTCCTGATGGATATATGCTCATGAACATCACAATAATTGCCATTGCCCCACTATCTCATAGCCCTCATGTTTATTAACAACATTGCCTAAACAGGGAGTCAATTTCCTTATGCATTTTCATATGTTAAAATCCTTTCCATCTTTTTCATCCCTAGATCAAATGTTATCTTCTTCTCAAATATTTTAATTTCCAGTCATTTTTCAGCTCTTCTTTACTTTTCCTTCACGATATTTTGCATTAATCACTGTTAGTTTCTTCAAAATTATGCGCTCCCTTTATAGTGACTTTGCGATCCCACAAAAGCAGTGACTACTTCTAACTTAACTGAATAGCCATGCAATACATCTAATAGAGCCTTGCAAATAACATTTGCTAAGTAAATACTTATGTAATAATTTAACTTTAGTGGTATAGATCATCCACTTTGGTTTACATTGCACAATTAAAATTAAAGATGACTCATTATCCAAGAGCAGATGCAGGCATGACTTATGTATATACCCATATGATATTTCTGAGAAGTACACTTCTCCATGCAGTCATTATTTCTGTCTTCTCCTGTTATACTTTTTTTTTTTTTTGGTCACATCACAAGAGGTGATACCAAAGAGCCCTATGTTTGTATCTGAACTTCCTACAGTTATGGAAAAATCAGGAGCCCTTTCTTCTGAATAGTTCTCCAAAGTGCTTGATTTGAGAAGTATTAATGATGATAGAACTATATGCCCATATCTAACCCAATCCTTGTAGCCAAGGAGATGTGATGATTCATTCTGTAACCACTTTACTGATGGATATATTTTCATGAACATCACAATAATTGCCATTGCTCCACTATCTCATAGCCCTCACGTTTATTTGACAACATGTCCAGCAATATCGGAAAACTAAGTTGCTTTATTTTCCTTTGAACCCACAGTGGAGTTTGTTCTTTGTCAACCACAGGAACTCAGAACTAGGGACAGAAGTACATGAAAAAAAAAATCAGAATGAATACATAGTATTTAGGCCAACAGAATAGATGTCTGCTAAAGCTGAGTTATGAAGGTTTAACACAATGGAAAAGGACATTCCTGGAAAAGTAGTACATGTATAAATTCTGAGTTGTAAAAGAGCAATAAATACAAACTACAAATAGCTCAGCTGGTAAGAGCAAAAAGCACATCTTTGGGAACAACACAGAAGAAGATTATGGAAGACTAACAGGTCTCATGTTCCATAGGAAGACCTTCTTTTGTAACTTTCTCTTGAAGTGCATGCATTAATGGTTTCAAGTAGTGTGCATTAGTTATCTACTGCTTCACAGTAATTTACTTAAAACTCAGAGGCTAAAAATAGCAAAACTGTATTAGTATTTTTGTGGTTCATGAGTCTGAACATTGACCAGCTTTTATACAACTTCTCTATAAAAGCTCTCCCAAGGTTGTAATCAAAATGTCAACCAAGCTTCATTTTTTTAAAATTCTAAGCCCTTTTGAAGCTCAGTTGGTTGTTGGTAGTGTTTTGATTCTTTCGTCGCATTTGTAGAACTGAGGTCACCGTTCTCTTACTGTCAGTGGGATCACTCTCATTTCCTAGAAACTTTTGCAGTTCCCTGCCACTGGTCTTGCCACATCCACTTACAACATATTGGCTGATGTTGGAAAATCTCTCTTAAGGCTTTCACTGAAGTCAACCCCACCCAGAATTACTTAGCTTTTGAGGAACTCAAAATCAAGTGACTTTCAGCCTTAATTACACTTGTAAAATCCCTCCACCTTTGCCATATTATATTGGTTTGAAGCAAGTCGGTTCCAGCCACACTCAAGGGGAGAAGATAACACAAGTGGGGGTCATCTCGAGTCCAGTGTCCACTGGACAGTGCACGGTGACAGTGCAGTGTGATGCTTTCCAATCAGTAATCCATTGGTTGACATTTCCTATTAAGCATTTCTTTTCCTTAAAAAAAAAAAAAGAAAGAAAGTGGCAGGTTTTGTGAACATTAATGCTCTTTTAACCATCATCTCCGTTCTGAGACAGTCTCGTTAATTTCAAAACCTGCCAAAATAGATTCATATTATGTAATCTCATTCCACCTGAAAGTGAGCTAAAAGAGTCATTTAAAACTAGATCCCCAACTGAAAATAGACACTCTTTCTCAGAAAATTATTGCTACACTCTTTGACCTCACCAAAACATCCCATTTTAAATAATTTTATCTTTTTTAATGGATATTTTTTCTGATTGAATGAAAATTGTTTTGTGAAAAATCCAGTTATTTTGCTCAAGCTATCTCAATCAGCAGGTGATTTGCTGAATATTTTATCATAAATGATAATAATCACTAGCTCAAACAACCAAATGAAATTTGTGGTAATTGTTATGTCCCAAAAGATTACAATTTAGAGAACTTGACATTTTCCTCACTTTTCGTCCTACATTTGCTCTAACTCGTTGCAATTAAGGGTATGGGTCAAACAAATGAAAACTATTAATGAAGCAAAAAAGTAAAGTCTTGTCCTATTTTGTGGGCTGTGTTGATTGTACTTCCTAGATAATTGTAGTTCCTCAAAGCTTCTCTTAAACATTTTCATTAGAATCTTCACTGAAGTCTATTATTATCTCTGTCTACTGTAGCTTTGTTTGTTTGTTTGTTTGTTTGTTTGTTTGTTTGTTTTTTAACTGAGGTTCTGGGTTACTAGGAGGTTTTGAATGTGAAAAATCACGGGTCCTCAATTTACTTTAAAAAGTTAAATAAAGATATTTCAAAGATATGGTAAGATATCAAAATAATGGATTTTGTACTATAAAAAAACCTTAGGTTTAATTCTCAAGTCTGTCTTTGGTACTTACATAATCTTGGTAAAGTAACAAAACCTCTTCAAAGCGAACTTCTTCCTGCCACTTAGCTCTCAATCTTTTTTTTTTTTTTTATCAAGCAATACTTCTTGAGGGCTCGTGCAGAGGGATGTGAACTTGGTATGTTGGGCAGCAACTCTCCAGTAAATTCCAAAGCAGATTTTCTAGAGCAGATTCATGTCACAGCTGAAAGTGGGTTGCATATCACCAAATCTCCATTCAATGAAAGGCATTCAACACAAGGTATGCAGTTTCTGATGAACTAGCGTATACAAGATTAAAAGCATATCGGCCAGCACCCAGGTTCTCAAATTTCAGGGCATATCATAGTTACCGGAAGTGCTTGTTACACTGACAGATCCCCAGGCCAAAGCAAGAGTGATTTGACTCAATATTTTGGGGGTATGACCTAGAACTCTGCAGGTTGAATAACCTGCAGATTCTGATGCGGGTGGTACAAGGAATAATCACTCTTTCAAGAATGTGTGTGTGCACATGTGTGTGTGTGTGTGTGTGTGTGTCTGTTTTCTACATAAAATACCAGACATATTAGATAATCTGGACCAAAAAAAAAAATCAAATAAACTTAAATTTGAAAACCCTATAAAGCAGTTCATTATCCTGAAAGGGCACATTAAACTCTAGTATATTGAAGGACCTGACGTGTTCTTCACTAAAGAAATAAATTTATCTTCCTCCAACTTAATGTTACATAGACATATTTGTCCACAAAGCCAGTTAGCAACCAACAACTATGAATGCCTCTTGCAGACACTGCTGGTGCCCTCCCTGACACTCTGTGTAGCTGGTGTCTCCCGCCCCTAGCTTCTGGGAGTGTTTACTACAAAGATTCACACTTGTAGAAGGCCCCTCTCAGAAATGTCTAGGAGGTTACAGCCAGTAGTTTGCTGGATCCATTCAGCTCACACCAGCTCAGGAGAGCCAAAAGGGCTCTTCCCAACTCGGCATCCAGTGATATCAAATGCTGGTGACTTGACATTGATCACACAGGAGTATTTGTACCATGAAAATCGGCAAACTCTACCAGTCAAATTGTTTTGTTGGTTGTTAGCTGATCGTTAATCATTTGCCAATGACTGACTGCTACAGGGGGTGCAAATCTCCAACTTTCTGGCATAAAGTTGTTCACACTTTCTGGTGCCCTTCATACTCCAGGGCTTCCTTTGGGATCAGTCTGAGAGGCTAGATGTCAGTAAAAACCATGTCTTTCCTTTGCTTTGCTCCCTGACCCCTCCTGTTTCCCTCACTCCCTCATCAGTACAGAGTTGTTCTGAGATCATTACGCCAGGAAATCACTTCTTGAAAATCCCAGTCTCAGGATCTGCTTGTAGGGAACCTGACAAGACACAATCTCCTATTGGACCCAGTACTCCACAAAGCACACTTTAAGGAAGACTAAAACAGAAGAATCGAAGTTCTATATCTGTGACACCCAATCCTCCACGAATATTACTTATTTCAATCACACCTTTGCTGATCTGAGTAAGTGTTGAGCAGCATATGTGTCTCATTTACCTGTGGATATCTTCAGTTTAGAAACTTAACCTCATTCTCTCTTTCTATATCCTTTAAGGTCCTCATAAGCATTGTGAACGCCTAAAATGTTTTCTGTTTCTGTAAACTGTTTTGCCAATGTCAGGCATGGGCACCCTATTAGGCAGTACGGTGTATTGTTATGGAGAGTAGGTTCTACTTCATAAGGCCTGGGTTCAGATTTTGTTTTACATTTAATTGAACCAGGGCAAGTAAGTTTGCTTATTTGCAAAGTAGATATAACATGTTTATATCAAATGTCTGTTTTGAGAATTATTTTTCTTTCCAAACTGGAGTAAATATATTCAGCTCAAATATTTGTTATGAGTCCTCAGTATGATAAATAATATTTAGCTTGATAATTGGTACCAAGTTCCCTATTACTTACAAGGCATTACTATCTACTATTACAATGCATCTGGCACATTATAGGCGCTCAATAAAGTTTCTTTACTACAAATTTCTTAAATATTTAGATAATAAACTAGCTTCTATATATTTTAGAGATATTTCACCTAGAGTTGAATTATTTCCCTTTTCTAAATAATCCAAAAGCTACCTCAAATCCCCTGTGGAAAAATGTAGAACACTTAATAACAATTAAAAAAATTCATAAGTAATTAATATTTTTGGTGATTTAGATGGCCTAAGACATAGTAGAAAAGGATACAAGCAAATCCAAACACAGAAACCGGTACCAAAGGACAATGTTGTTAATTCCACGAGAAAGTATGAGATAACAATGATGATGTTATTCCAGTGTTTACCTATATCTAACAGGGAATATAGCAACTTTTGCTTATTTGGTTTATGCCAAGATATGCCTGGGGAAATGTTATGTGGGCAGTGAGAAATTGAAACCCACACACTCTCACACACATACAAACACACTTTTCTTATGTTCATAGATGGTTTGAAATGCTTGAAAGCAGGTTGATACGTCAAGTCAGATAGAGAGAGTGTATTTTTTTGCAGATTGAGAGGAACAGCAATTTACTTGTCGGATAAGACAATCTCATCCTGAGAGGTATTTAGCAAAGCTACTTGAAAGGGAGGTAGAGCTGCTTTCTGTTGCTTTTAAACAGAGTTTTTTACAGGTAATTGATGAGTGAGATGAAGAAAGAAAGAGAGTGAGAGAGAGAATATTACTCTGCTCAGTACTTTCAAATTTCTTTTTTTTATAATAATTTAATTTTAATTTTTATTTTTTTTCCGCCTTTCTTATTTTTTATTTTTTATTTTTGTTTTTATTATACATTAAGTTCTAGGGTACATGTGCATAAAGTGCAGGTTTGTTACATATGTATACTTGTGCCATGTTGGTGTGCTGCACCCATCAACTCGTCAGCACCCATCAATTCATCATTTATATCAGGTATAACTCCCCACTGCAATCCCTCCCCCCTCCCCCCTCCCCAGGATAGGCCCCGGTGTGTGATGTTCCCCTTCCCGAGTCCAAGTGATCTCATTGTTCAGTTCCCACCTGTGAGTGAGAACATGCGGTATTTGGTTTTCTGTTCTTGCGATAGTTTGCTAAGAATGATGGTTTCCAGCTGCATCCACGTCCCTACAAAGGACCAAACTCATCCTTTTTTATAGCTGCATAGTATTCCATGGTGTATATGTGCCACATTTTCTTAATCCAGTCTGTCACAGATGGACATTTGGGTTGATTCCAAGTCTTTGCTATTGTGAATAGTGCCGCAATAAACATACGTGTGCATGTGTCTTTATAGCAGCATGATTTATAATCCTTTGGGTATATACCCAGTAGTGGGATGGCTGGGTCATATGGTACATCTAGTTCTAGATCCTTGAGGAATTGCCATACTGTTTTCCATAATGGTTGAACTAGTTTACAATCCCACCAACAGTGTAAAAGTTAAT
>NW_016821003.1:1749251-1768870 GCF_001698545.2 Rhinopithecus bieti
CTTCTAGGGTTTTTATGGTATTAGGTCTAACATTTAAGTCTCTAATCCAAATTTCAAGTATATTGCCAATGAAAAGCACACCAGGGCAGTCCTGGTTCCCGGGGGCTAGTTTGTATATTACTACTAATTGAATGACACTAAAACCAGACCTCCCTCCCGTCTCACACTGCTCCAACATTCCTCCCATTCTTGGAACAAAAATGTCCCACTGTCTTTAACTATCTACTGCTCTAAGTAACTCTCTGTGAATGTAACCACCCACTTTACTCTGAATGTCTGCGCTTTGCAGATCTCAGCTCCTGTCTGTGCAATTAGTCATGGCTACAGGGCTTTTATCCTGTGGTGAGAGAAGAGACTGTCATCCCTAGCTTCCTCTTGCAGCTGGGCTTAGAAGATGCCTTGAGTTATGCATATATTTTTCTCCTTTGCATAAGCAGTACATTCAAAATCTAGCCAACCCACCGAGAATGTGCTAGGTGCAGATTTCGAGTCTTCATAGCAGTTTCATGAAGTAACTTGTTCCACATCAGTCAGTTATTTGGACTGCCTCTCCTAGTCTCTCTCTCAACTCTCCCTCTTAACAAAGATTCTTTCTGCAGTAATTACTTAATTGTATTACCATAATGTAAGTAGTTTTCCCTTTGGCCTCCGAAGGTTTACTGAAAATCACTGACAAAAGGCGGATTAATGGGAGAAAAAGCAGACAAATTTATTTGGTCATAGTTTGACATGACTTGGGAGCCTTCGGAATGAAGACCCAAGGATACAGGGGAAACTGTTGGTTTTTATGCTTGATTCAAGATAGTATGAACAACCTCGTGGTAATATGATTGGACAAAAAGGGTATGATCTAATGCTAATAGACTGAGTGGGAAAACTCAGAAAACCTGTCTGTTTTGATTTATCTTGGCATCTTTGTGAAGCCTTCCTTCCTTCCCGGTATGAGGCAAGACCCTTTCTGGATGGGAAGGTCTTATGACCTACACTTAAACAAAGTAGGTCAGAAAATTTCTATAATGGCCAGTTTTTATACAGAAAAGTGGGAGGGGGGAATTAAAGTAATGTTTTTAGGTTTTATGACTTGCTTTGGGTAAAAGCGGTTCTGGTTTTCACGATCCACTGTGAGGAAGAGGGATTCTAGTTTATATGGCTAGCCTCTGGAGAGAATGAGGGGCCAGAGACAGGAGGCCAGAAGAAGCTCAGAGAGAAACTTTTGCTTCTGAGGCCTTTATTTTGGGGTATCATTTTCTGAGCCTCAACAATAGTCAAGTCACCCACATTTTCTATGTTTTATTTCATCTGAAACAGGATAGAAATAGCAACCTTCTTTAAAGGGGAAAACGCCGTTAGAGGACTGTGAAAAATATACGCCCATTAATGGCTGGTATTTTTGGTTTTCTTCAACCTGCTCCCTTCACTCAGTCCCAGACGTCAATGAGGCACAGAGTTTGGGTGGAGAATGAGGTGAGGATCGAATCCCAGTGTCTGGACTCCCTGCTTGGAGATTAAGCCTGATCAGACTCACTCTTTGAACACTTACATGGTCAAAGAACTTGCCATATGTATTCATATTTAAGTATCAATAGTGTCATGTCTTAGACTTGTCAAAACTGAGGCAGGGATTTAAGCAAACTATATCATTTTGCTTCTAAAAATCAGATCCTGAGTTCTAACTCAGGGTCTGTCTGTCTGTGTTAATGCCAGATATGCATTATTTTTTCTCAAACCCGTGGTTGCCAAACTACCTAGTGAGTCTCCAAAACTACCATTAGATGTGAATTCCCATAGATGTCTACTGTCACTGAAGGACATTAGCACTTACTTCAGCCAGGTAAGATCCATTGTTTGTTATAGTCAGGCCATGGACCCCAGGGGCTTTTAGTTTGTTTGTTTTTTCCAAAAGCAATGTGCTGGTTTTTTGTTTTTTTTTTTTTTTGTTTGTTTGTTTGTTTTTTTTTTTTTTGGTTGCCATCTTGTCAATTTATAACTTTCATTGAGAAAAAAATGGAAAGTAATGGAAAGGTAGGTAAATCAATTAAGTCACTTAACCTGTGTGAGCCTATTTTTCCCAACTTATTTCTTAGAAGAAAGTGTTTTAGCATGCACTTCTTATTTTAGAATATGGAATGTTTAAGTAACTTGATTAAGATAATACAAATAAGTAGAAGGCCAAGGGCTTGATTCATGACCTCATCCTACCTCTTTCTGATGATATTTGCATTATCGAATGTTGCTTTCAATTATTCTGCAGCATTTTTTTTGGGAAATATCGTACCCAGTGATCATGTCACCCTGATGGATTATATAAGTGGAGTTTATGCACACTTTGTAAGTCTAATATGGCAGGAAAGTGCTCTCCTTTGAAAAAGAAATTACTGAGTTACTAATTTAAAATTTTATGATCTGGTGCCAGAGCTATAATAACACTGAAATTTTCAGGCTAAAGCAAAATCATGAGGGCAATAATTGTGTCAATTTCAAGATAGTAGGATATTTCAAAAGCCTCAAGCCACATGTACTTTACTTTGATCACATAAACGTTGAAAAGTTTTACCCTGTTATGCACCAGAACAAACATTCGTTATCTCAAGCCTTATATCTGCCCCTCTTTTTATTTTAGAAACCGAGCTTTAGGTGATATTTAATGTTTCCATAAATAGGGCTCTGTGTCATCTTTATTTGTCATGTGCCCTTTTGCCTAGGATGCTACCACTCAACCCCCCCTTCATTCATTAAGCAGATGTGTTTGTTTTAACAAGTTTTGTTTTGTTTTTTTGTTTCTTTAGATGCAATGCAACTGTAACCCAACTCTAAAAGCATTTAAAAACAATGGGATCTGTTTTTTATAAATAATAAGTCTGGAGGTAATCAGGATCCAGAGTTGATTAAAATGGGTTGATTCAATGGATATTCTCCAGGAGTCAGATTTATACCCCTTTCCACTATACCTATGGAGAATATACTAAAGATAGAAAAATATTTTCAGGGTCCCAAAATGGCAATCTTAGTTGCAAGTGCTATATGCTATGAATAAGGAATTATTACCTTGTGGTTGTTACATTAAAGGAGTAAGAGAACCTTTTACAAAAGTCCCTCAGCAACCTCTCAATTAGTCTTATTATCCAGAATCATGTTACATGCCCAGACCTAAATCTATCATTGATCAAGGAAACGATCCACCCTGATTGGCTCAGAGAAAATCTACTTTACCAACTGGAACTGGGGCTGGAGCTAGAAGTCTGTCTCCTGAACACTTCAAACCAATCGTACTTCAAACAAGAAAGAAGGTGAGGTAGAATGGGGATTGTGGATAGCTATTTGGATAGGTAACCAAACTTCTTTGCCACTGCATTCTCCAAATCTAAATGAAGGTGTTAAATTTTCTGTGAAGTCTTCTCTGGCCAGGCCAGAGAACGTTTATAATTTCCCTTTCTGCATTATATCTGAATCTTGTACATACTTTACTATTTTAATTATCCTATTACGTTGCACAAAACAAAACTAAATGGGAGTCTCCCCCAGCATTAGCAAACTCCTTATGAAAAAGAGAAGTGTGTTATTCATCTTCATAGCCATAACATCTAACAATGATTGGCTCATAATTGGTTCTCAATCAATGTTTATTAAGTATAATTGGAAAGTAAATTCTATTCATAAAGGTAACCATTTCTAAATTCAATACATTATTTACGATAACATTTAAAAAGAATATTTTACTTTGCTTACAAGAAAGAATCAGTGCTAGGCAAACGTTATAAATGATAGTTAAGAAATTGCAGCTCATGGAAAAACTACAAAGTGAAAAGAGAAAAATAATTATGCATTGGAACCCACAGTAGAAAGATGCATAGATATGCTAATACAAGCATAATAAAATATTGATAGAATTCAGGTGGTAGGTTCAAGTGTGTTCACTGTAAAATTTTTTCAACTTTCTTTTGACATGTTTTCATAATAAAATCTTAGAAAATAAAATTATTGAAACTGTTCCTTGGTTATAATTTTGTTAACTATTTTGGGAAAATGTTAAAATAAAACAAGAAAATATAGAAAAGATAAATGAAGTCAGGTTGAGGAGATAATAAGGTTTTATTTTTTCTTTTCCTTTCAATAATTGTTACAATGTGCTTTGGACAAGGCAATTTTATATTGGAAAAATAGAGACCACATTGAAGTGGAGTTGTAGTAGAATCTGGAAATAAAAAAGTATATATTATTGTTAAAACTAATATCTACATAAAAGTCTGCATTTTAGATTCTATATTTAGCAACACATAATAATGTAATACATTAATCATATAGAGAAACACCAAATTGCATTTATAAACCAAGACATAACATCTGAGTCTAATCATTTTATATTAAAACAAAAATTCATGAGTATGAGAAAATATAAGAACAAAATGGGTGTGGAATATGCTCATCATTTCCAGTGTGTTTTTTATTTCTAATTCAGCTTTTATTATAGAACACACTCAAAGTATATTTATTTCATAACTATCATGTAGTGTATTCCAGTCACTATGCCCTTCTACCTTTGAATTGTGTCAAAAATTCTCCATCTGCTGGTAACCAAGGAAAGAATGAAATTATTCAATAAGGTTGAGCAGTGTAAACTCTCCTCTATTGCTATTTTTTTATCTTTTCTAATATGAGACTGACATCCAGCCAGTATCAACTCTATTTAATTCTCTCCGGTCTATTTATTCACTGATGGCACGTATAACTTTGCACCTAAGAGCCAAGTATAGAATTTACTGACACCTGGAAAGCAGATGTGTCCAGCTAATGGAGTCTCCCTTCTGCTGACCATGACCTCTCCCTTATGAAGGACACAATTCTGCAGCTGAGACTCACCTCAAAGGTGAAGGGAAGCCTCTTTTGTGAAGGAAATAAGATTGATAGTGAGAAAGTGATCCCACCATAAAATTAGTGCCCCAATTAACAGATTAATGACAGTGTTGTAGGATTTGGCTTACTGAGAAAACTTAGTACAAAGAGAAGAGTAAATTCACTCTGAATCAAGATTGTTCCTAACACCAAAGAAAATGCTTTCCATTTTGCTTTATAATTTAACTCTCTCTTCTTCATTTGGATAGGTATGTCTTTCCATTGGCGTGTTTGTAATTATAAATATGCACTTATAACAACACACACATATACGTTTAGATGAGGGGACAGTGAGACCAAGAGTTGTTTCTGCTGTTAATAATGAGGATGATTACATTATTTTCCTGTTGCTGATGTGAAAATTACCACAAATTTCACGTTCTAAAACAATGTACATGTAGTATTTTAGATTCTGGAATTCAGAAGTATGAAATGGGCCTTTGGCTAAAATCAAGGCTGTCCTTGATGTTAGCAGGGCAGCGTTCCTTCTGGAGGCTCTAGGAAAAAAAATCCTTTTGCTTGTCTTTCTCAGTTTCCAGAGGCTGCCCTCAGCCCTTAGCTCACAGCCTCCTTACATCTTCAAAGTCAACAATGGCTCAGAGCGTTTGTCAACAGCGTATCACTCAGACACTTACTTTTCTGCTTCCGAACTCCACATTTTAGAAAACACTTAAAGACCCAATTTTATTACATCGGGTCTAACCCAGATGATCCAGGATAGTCTTTCTACTTTAAAGTCAAATCGTTAATGTATTAGTCTTTTTTGTATTGCTGTAAAGGAATACTGGAGACCGGGTAATTTATAAAGAAAACATGTTTATTTGGGCTCACAGTTCTGCAGACTATAAAAGAAGCGTAGTGCTAGCTAGCATCTGCTTCTTGTGAGGGCCTCAAGAAACTTATGATCATGGTGGAAGGCAAAAGGGGAGTGGGCTTGTCATATGGCGAAAGAGGGAGCAAGGAAAAGTGGGGACATGGTGCCAGATTCCTTTAAGCAACCAGCTCTTTCATGAACTAATAGAATGAGAACTCACTCATTACCATGCAGAGGTCACCAAGCCATCTATGAGGGAGCTGATTTGCCTCTGTGAACCTGACACTCCCCCAAGGCCCCATCTCCAACACTGTGGATCACATTTCAACATGAGATTTGCAGAAGACAAACGTCCAAAATATGTCAATTAGCAAACTCACTTCCCCTTATCTATGTAACATGACATATTCACAGGTTCCAGAGGTTAAGATGTGTACATGAGGGAGAAGGAGGCCATTATTCTCTCTACTCCAATGATTGATACAGATTGTTAGTTTGTACCTTACTCTTCTTTCCTTCTCTCCAAGGAACGTGATTTGCTAATTATTGACTATGTGACTGTGTGTCAGGTAATTTACTGAATGCTGGACCTATAGTTACTTCTTTACCATATTCTCTTTCATGAGATAAATAATTTTAAAATATAATTTATTCCTTCAACAAATAAGAAAACTGAGAACCTGGGGACTAGAATATCTCCAGTGGCAGAATGGTGATTTTTATTTAAATTTCTTTAACTATAAAACCATCCCATATGCTGGAACCATGACATCCTACCCCTACTAGCCTAGAGAAAAAAAATGATTTCCCGAATCTTGTGAACTCTGATATTTGAAAAGAATAAGAAAACCATCATTCTTAGCAAACTATCACAAGAAGAGAAAACCAAACACCGCATGTTCTCACTCATAGGTGGGAACTGAACAATGAGATCACTTGGACTCGGGAAGGGGAACAGCACACACTGGGGCCTATCATGGGGAGGGGGGAGGAGGGAGGGATTGCATTGGGGAGTTATACATGATATAAATGATGAATTGATGGGTGCTGACGAGTTGATGGGTGCAGCACACCAACATGGCATAAGTATACATATGTAACAAACCTTCACGTTATGCACATGTACCCTAGAACTTAAAGTATAATAAAAAAAAAAAAGAAAAAGAAAAACAATGCAAACACTTATGGACATCTTCAGCAATCACAGAGATAATGAAATCTCTGGAAGAGATTTATATGAAAAAGATAGCCTCTGATTAGTAGACAGACAAGTTGAAAGTGTTTTTTGTCTCCTTTAACGCTGCTGTCAGGAAATTTCTGCAATTGAGCTAGTATCCCAATTATTAATTCATGCAATGGTATTTATTAAGCTTAGCTATGCATCAAGCACAGCACCAGCATGTAGGAACAAAATGGTGGGCCAAAACTTGTCTGGTCTCTGTCTTCGTAGAGCCAATGACTGAATTGGGAAAACAAAAATTATTTAAATAGCCTAATACATAGACATTAAGTTTCAACCCTGATAAATGACATAAAAGGACTAGATATGAAAGCACAGTACATAGGGGATTTATCAAATTGTGCAGGGGAGCAGATAAAGAAAGATGTTCATAACATGAATTGTAGGGCTAGGCAGGAGGTAATCAGGCTAAGACAGGAAGGCAGAGCTTTGCACTTGAGAGAATGGAGTGAACAAAACGTCCTGGTGGTGAAAGGAATTTGATATTCTCAATTTAGGAAACCAGTGTGGATGGAGGACATAAAAAAGTGGCAGGGGAAGGGGAACAAACATTATGCAAGATCATTTGGGAAAGGTAGGCACGAGGTATGTCATGCAGGCTATACCACTGGTCCCTCCCTAAGAAACGCAATTTAGTACCCGAAAGCACTCAGCACAAAGGTGTTTAGGGGTAGGAGGAGGGTCATAAGCATTTCACCGCAAGGTGATTTTACTTCCAAGACAGAGTGTTTGAGAAAAATCTACACTGCTCTCTGTGCTAGGTGAGATCCAGCCTTTCATTGGTAACCATCTGGTATACCACATTCAGAGCAAGACTCTCATCATTTTAGATCATTCTATTAAGTGAAACCTGAAGAACATGTGCTCCATCCCATGATGCTGAGCTCTGTGTTTGACATGGTTGCACTCCAGGGAGAGTGGGCCTCCAGGGGTATCAGAAGAGGCCGTATTAATCACTTAGGTAATTTACAGCTATTGTAACATAATGGAACCCCAGAGTCTTACAGAGTTAGCTTTCAGCACGTTTAAGGAGGAAAATGATGGTAATTAAAAATGGCATTTCTAATTAGGAAGAGTTTAATTAGTGAGAGGCTGGAAGGACTGAGGAGCCGAGGTCTCCCGTTTCCCAATCTGTGGCTCCCTTGCAACTGGCTTTAGTGCTGTCTACTGTCTTCTTCTCTCTTGCCTACAGGGTAGTGATGGACTTGGGGGCACGCTTGCTTCTTCAGTGTGTACAGCAGCACTATAACATTGATAAGAAAGCATCTGATGTCTTAAAATCTGTCGCAGTGTTTGATATAAAAAGGGGTAAGAATATGAATGAACTCCTCAGTCAACTCTGGCTAAACACATTTGCAAGACCCAGGAAAGTAAGAAAAATAGGCTTTTGAGGATCCAAAATTGCTGATGCACTTTACTCCAATTCTCAGCCTCTCTCAGAACCTATTTATGCACATTTTATAGATAATCAAAACTGTTGTGATTATATTGAGTAGCAACATAAAAGTGACACCAGATTAGCAAGGGAGATAAATGACTACTGCTAGATACTCTGACAGTTGGGAGAAGTGAGAGTGAGAGACAAAAATAATTAAGACTAAATACACAAAAATCAAAATAGAAACTATACTTGAAAAGTAAAACAAAAAAGTAAAATTAAAGTAGAAGGAAACTTATTTTTATGCCAATAAGGCAGGCAGTGGATATGCATATACCTTTTGGCACATAGTTTACGCTAATAATCTATGCCTAACTTTATCTTTTCAAGGTGATTCAAGATTATCATTACATTTATTTTAATCTATTTAATTACACATACTTGGCTGTCTTCTTCTTCTTCTTCTTCTTCTTCTTCTTCTTCTTCTTCTTCTTCCTCTTCTTCTTCCTCTTCCTCTTCCTCTTCTTTCTCTTCTTCCTCTTCTTCTTCTTTTAACTGCTCTCACCCAGGCTGGAGGGCAGTTGCACAATCTTCTCTCAGTGTAACTTTCAGCTCCCAGGTTCAAGCGATTCTCCTGCCTCAGCTACCTTGGGATTACAGGTGTGGGCCCTCACACCAGGCTAATTTTTTGCATTTTTAATAGAGATGGAGTTTTACCATGTTGGCCAGGTTGGGCTCAAACTTCTGACCTCAAATGATCCACCCACCTTGGCCACCTTGCTCACTGCAATTATAGGAGTGAGCCACTGACCCCAATCACTTGGCTATCTTCTTAATCTTCAAAAGTTTAACACATCTAAAGACTATGCATGTTTGTGTGTGTGTTCCATGTGTGTGCAATGTGACATATCACTGCATGTTCTCTTAAATATTAAAATTTGTCAAAATAGAAGACTAATTCCCAAGCCTTACCCTTTCTTCTGATGAGTAAATTTTAGATAGCATAAGTTGCTTTATGCTATCTAAGGCATCTTTAATTCTCCAAAAGATATACTTTAAAAATTTAGGAAATTATAATGTTACAGTTCAATGAACATTTGTGCTACTTAGAAAGAGTTTTTATTTTTTAAACATTGCAAGAGCCCTGTGGAAGTAACATGAGGGCCCATTGAGGAATTTGGTGGGAAGGAAAGAAAGTCGCCACTTACTTGTGAACCAAAACAGTTCTAACCGTATCTGTTTATGTAATGACCCTCTGTGTAATATCTAATTGAGAAAAAGAGTTCCAATAATTGTTTTGAAAAGTATTTGAGCCATTGTTTAAGAGAAAGAAAATCCGTCATAGATTTTAAAACATGTTATGTGTCAGCTGCTTTGTATCCATTATCTTAGGTAACAATTACTACAATCTTTGCCAGGAATGACAACCTATTTTACAGGTGAAGAAACTGAGCATAGAGATTAAATATTTTGTTGAATGTTACTCTATCAGGTGGAGCTACAATAGAGAATTCATGATTTATGTCCTTTTGAGTCTCAAACTATTGGTAATGATTAAGTTTATAAGTGCCTTCATATATGTTTAATAAAGAGAAACCAAGAAGGAAGAAGTCAAGTGAATTCAAATTTCATGCAGTGGCTCATGCTATCAAAGAACGGGGTCTTTTATGACAGTAATAGTCCAAGCTTAGGTATGACTCTCATGCTTAGACTGATTGCCTAGAAATACCAAGAATGTTGCATGACCTACAGACACCACTTCCTCAAGCAAATACGTTCAAAATGGGGAAAAAGAGGAAGAGGCGCTATAAGTGATCTTTTTCCACATATGTGTTTTTCTTGCCAACTTGAAAAGTTTCTTCCAGAAATCCTCATAGAATGTATTACTTGCACTATATGAACCCAAACTGTGCCATTAGGCCACCCCTATCTGTAAGAAAGAATAGCAAAGGAGACTAAGATTGCTATGTCATACTTACACCCCTTATGATTTATTCTTACTTTCATGGAACATTTTTCAAATTAGTGCCTGATTCATATCGGATTATGTTGTCAAGAAATAAGGAGGGAGATGGCTGTTGAGTAGGCAGCCAACAGCATCTGCCACAGGGACATATTCTGCATTAGACCTGTATTTTTCAAGGTTACTATGGAAGCAAAGTGAGTATGTCTCAGTTAGCTAATATCAGTTACTGTGCAGGATGCAGGCATTCACAAAAACAATTAATGCAATTCTAATTTGCACTCTAATAAGGTGTCCTGTTGCTCTAGAAGAGTTAGCTGCAATAACATAAAACATTCCAACATAACGTTCTATCATATGATATAGGATAATGCCATGTGTTACAATAATGATTATTATAAAACTTATTAAACCTTTTAATCATTTAGACATATATATAGAGGGAGATGATACACTGATATATATTTTTCACCTTGCCCTCCGTAGTCCAATAAAGATCCCATTTCTTATATAACCAGCTCTCATATAATTGAACTAAAGCTTGAAATAAAACTGATATATTCACTGCATCTTAATAGACTCTTAAATTTTCTTAGGTACGATAGAAGAACTAGTTGTATCTGCTGTCTTAAATTAATGAATTTTCAGCATTCTAGAAGAAGGCAGTCTAGAGTAGTTATGGGGAGCTTTGTACAGTTAGAATGCCAGGCTCCAACCCTTAGATTCACCACCTAATGACTGTTCATATGGTCAGGATGTTGCACCTCTCTGAGCCTTAGTTTTTAGCTATAAATTGGAAATAATAATAATGATACTTAGTCTCAATTTATGGTAATTAAATGAGATATACCTATAATGCTTTTAGCAGAATGTCTTCAAGGAAGGTAGGATCTCGTCACATACAAGTTACATGTTCTAAAATATAAAATACTTGCAATTACAAGATGACTGTCAATTGATATTGGGAGATAGGAGACAGTGCAGTAGAGTGATTATGAGTGAAAATCTTGAGTTTAAGTAGCTATAGATTCCATCACCCTCTCTGTTACTGTTAATTCAGTAGGCTTCATTAATTTACTCAGACTTTCTGATACTCAGTTTTCAAATTTGTGGAATGGGCAAAATGACCATACCCAGTTCATAAAATTTTTGTAAGGACTAAGTTAGTGATTTTATGCAGTGTACTTAATTAAATTGATGCCTAATGTAGAAAAAGCACTCAATAAGTATTTGCTGCTATTATTTACATTAATGAAAAATAGAAGTTATAAAGAACTTTTTTATTAGAGAAAGTTAATGAAGCGTTCTTCTCTCTTCTAGGCCAAGTGACAGTCTTCTAAAAACAACTCACAGAACTGGAATTTGGGGGGCAAGTTATGGTATCTCAAACATGTATGAATAAAAACAAACTAAAAATGAGAACCTAACAAACTAAGTAGTAGTAGAACAAAAGCAGGGGATTGAGAATAAGCTCCACGATAGACTTTGCTTCACTGTAGGTGGGTTTTGCGTGAGCCGGATCCATCTCACCTCGAAATGGATCCAGCCCAAGAGCGCTGTACAAATAAGCAAGGTAACTGAGCCTGGGAGTCTATAAGTGGGATTAATAAGCAGCCAACTGGGGAACTGCAGTTGGGGTCCAGCATATGGTCTGGGGAAATGCTAAGGAACCAAAATATAATAATTCACCTTAGAAAGAATCAGTGAATGTTTGCCAAATTAAGAAGTTTTTCATGTAAATTATAAATGCTCACATCAGAATGTGTTGGCCCCTTTCTTCCCCATCTCTCAGTTCTAGCATAGAAATAATCAGCTGCCTAAAATGAGGGTGGGGAAGGGAGTGAAAAGCAAAACAAGGTAAAATAACAGCTTTTAAAGAAAGAAAGAAAATAGGAAACCATTTAAAAAAAACCCCAAAACTGTGCTATTCTTAGTCTCCTCCCCAGTGGCAGACTCTGACTTTGGGGCAGAATTCACAAAAGTAGAAAAAAGAAATAGGCTATATCAGTTTAAATAATGACATTTTGATTTTTAAACAAATATTAGCAAAAAAGGTATAAAATATTAAACATGACAACATGGAGTAGATCCACAAAGTAGGTTAATCGAACACATCGGTGGGGCACCTTGGTCTGTGAGGTTGCAACTTCTGAATTAATATTTTAGTTTTGTGTTGACTTTCAGTGCTGAGGTACACAGGTGTTTCCTTGCAAATTCTTTGTTGAACTAGTGACTTTCTGATTGTGAGAGACTCTGATCCCGATAAATGGAATAGAAGGGCACAGAGGTTATGCTCCCTTGACTACTATATTCTCTCAGATATTCTGAATTATCTTCCAATTTGAAAAACAGTTCTAAAATTTAATAGGTAGTAGAACTATTTGCTTGATTTATCTTTTAAAAATTGCAGTGGCATTTTTACTCTTTTACAGAATCATTTTACTTTGCCCTTGGGTGCCAACACAATGTGTCCTTTAGATATATAAATTTGATGAGCTGGTTGAATAGAACATTTCTTTTTCCATAAAATAATGACTTCTATATTAACCACTTAAGCCTCCAGGCAAGTAACAGATCTTCATTCTTTCTAAATAATATGAGACTTTCTTATGGCAGATAAATGTCAAGTATTAAACATCCATTGTCAACAAACCTCCTTGTGGTGGAAGTCAGATGTCCAACGATAGCAATATGTCTACTTTTCTCTCTTTGGACTACTTTGAAACCAGGGAAATTTTACTTTGCATGGGAGAGAGACAAGTAAGAACATTTGCAACAGTCATAAACTTTTTCTGAAGTTATTACAGCACAAAGAGGAAAGCTAAAAGAACACTAGTTTAGACATCAGTCACTTTTGAGTTTGAATACAACATTCAGCATTGAAAAGCTGTGTGACTATTGACAATTAACTTACCTTCTCTGAGTTTGAGTTTGTCCACTGGATAATCTCCAACACACACACACACACACACACCCCTCGTGTTCCAAGTTTTAGTCACTAGCAAAAGTTATGGTTATAACCAATTTGTAAGTTTCTCTTCATTTATATTTAACCTTCTTTATAACAAAACAGAGACATCAGATTCAAAGGTTTTTTAAAAGGAAATCAACTGCAATTTAAAATACTCTTTGAAAAGTTAGGTTTCTTTTTGCTGTCTATTGAGTCTCCCCATTCCTATAATCCCTTTAATCTTAAAAGTTTGAGAAATATTTACTAATCTAATATTTGGGAAGGAACATAACATAGGTGAATGGGTATGAGATTTGTGTTTCTATTCAGCTGTGTAAGCATGAGTTATTTTGAACTCATGGTTTCTTAATTTGTAATACTAAAATAAATATATCAAATAGTACTTTTATAGCAATTAAATAATATAACAGAAGTAAGGTGACTGAAGCACAGACCAAACAATAACAACAATACTTCCCACTATTAAATTCTAGGTAGTGTGCTATAAGTTGTGAGCATTAAAAATGGCTATTAATTTTGGTAAGCGACAAGAAGTTTAAAGTAAAGTAAGAACACAATTAAAGTAGAGAGTTGCAGTACAATAAAGCTGCAGGTTGACTTTATTGTGACTGAGTCATAGCTGTACTCTAATTACATTGTTCTTATGATCACTGACTTTTCTGGGATTCAATAAAAATATTTATTAAATACATTTTCATATAATTATTGCTAATATGTATTGTTTCATATATTCATGAGGTAAAGTCACAACTCTTGATTTATCTAATAAGATGAACCCCTAATTTATTAGCAAGAATTCTAGTTTCCTTCTTCTGAGACTCCTCTCCTTCAAGCTGTCCCCAAACTCCTAAGAGCTGCTCTGTCCAAAATTGGAATCTATTCTCTTTTAATAGCAGGTTATGGAGAAAACCCAATTCTGTTCAGTTAATTACTGTCAACATTGTTTGCTATTACACAGGGTCACAATTGAATGATGGTCCTGCACACTCTGATAGATGATCCTTGTCTATTTACTGGCCCAGATCCCTGTGCAGACCATGATCAATTCTTAAGAGACAATGATAGCATGCCCTCAGCACTGAGATGGCCCAAATGTGTCCCAAGGAACATGGCATGCCACGGTTATAACTCTTTGCAACTCCCCTCTTCCCCTTTTTTCATATAAACAGCAACTTCTAAGAACCATGGGATCAAAGTAAGTGCTACTATTGTATCTTCATCTTTCCAGTGACTTTCTCTTTCCAAGGAATAAGAGGGCCTCTCAAAATACAACAGAAATTAGTGTACTCTTCTCTCAAGCAATGATAGCCTACTTGCTTTAGCTTTGCATAAATAGAAAAAAAAGAAAGAAACAGAAAGAAAAAAGGAATAACTATTCTAGGTGATATAGTGACATAGTCTTTCTACTGCTATATAAATATTAAGCCATCATTTTAAGCAGTCCACCAAAGTGCATTGGACTTAAGCTTTACTTTGGCAGACATGCTATGCAATGAGAAGGCATTGCAGTGAGGTACAAATCAAATTAAAAACTGTGGTCTTCCACCACCTCTCAGAGTAGAGCTCAGCACAAGAGGACCATGCATCCCTCATTTTTTAAATGTACTGGAGCACAGAACTTAAGAATATGTGCTTTATAAGCACTCCTGTGTTTGAAACTATTCTAGTAAATTAACTACTGGGTGATCAAGATGGAGAAGAAACGAAGGACTGAAGATCATGATCTGAAGAACAAAGTACACCATATCTTCAGTGGAGTCTCCAGGAAGATGTTTTAAACTGGGAAAGTCCATGATAGTATCTGTGTTTTAGGAAGCTCATTCCGCAAGTGGAATAGAAAACAACACCTCTGCTTAACGGCTGTTTTCAGATCAGAAATCAGAAAAGCATTTAATATAAAGCTTTATAATTTCTTATAGAAAATAGAGAAATTTAAAATAATTTGGGGGAAATGTGAACTATCTCTGATGTGGTTTATCTGTGTCACTACCCAAATCTCATGTTGAATTATAACTCCCACAATTCCCACATGTCATGGGAGGAACCCAGTGGGAGGTAATTGAATCATGGAGGTGGATCTTTTCCAAGCTGTTCTCATGAGAGTGAAAAAGTCTCACAAGATGTGATGGTTTTAAAAATGGGATTTTCCCTACACAAGTTCTTCTTCTCTTGTCTGCCGTCATGCGAGATGTGCCTTTCACCTGCGTGACTGTGAGGCTTCCACAGCTATGTGGAACTGTGCATCCATTAAACCTCTTTCTTTTGGGTATGTCTTTATTGGCAGCATGAAAACAGACTAATACAGTAAATTGGTACCAGTAGAGTGGGGCAATGCTGAAGATACCCAAAAATGTGAAAGCAACTTTGGAACTGGGTAACAGGCAGAGATGGAGCAATTTGGAAGGCTCATAAGAAGATGGGTAAATGTGGGAAAGTTTGGAAATTCCTAGAGACTTGTTGAATGGCTTTGCCCAAAATGCTGATAATGATATGAACAATAAAGTCCAGGCTGAGGTGATCTCTGATAGAAATGAAGAACTTGTTGGAAACTGGAGCAAAGGTGACTATCATTATGTTTTAGTAAAGAGACTGACAGCATTTGGCTCCTGCCCTAGAGATTTCTGGAACTTTGAACTTGAGAGAGATGATTTAAGGCATCTGGCAGAAGGCAAGGAGGAGCAAGTCACATCCTACATGGATGGCAGCAGGCAAAGAAAGGGTACCTGGCGGAAGAAATTTATAAGCAGCAAAGCATTCAAGAGGTGATTTGGGTGCTGTTAAAGGCGCTCAGTTTTAAAAGGGAAACAGAATGTAAAAGTTTGGAAAATTGCAGCCTGACAATTCAATAGAAAAGAAAATCCTGTTTTCTGAGGAGAAATTCATACTGGCTGCAGAAATTTACATAAGTAATGAGGAGCCAAATGTTAATCACCAAGACAATGGTGAAAATGTAACTTTGGGAGGAAAAAATGGTTTCGCAGGCCAGCTCCAGGGTCCCTCTGCTGTGTGCACTCAAGGCACTTGATACTCTGTGTCCCCGCCACTCCAGCCATGACTACAAGAGTCCAAGAAACAGCTCGGGCTGTTGCTTCAGAGGGTGGAATCCCCAAGCCTTAACAGTGGTGTTGAGCCCGCATGTGCACAGGAGTCAAGAATTGAGGTTTGAGAATCTCTTTCTAGATTCCAGAGGATGTATGGAAATGCCTGGATGCCCAGGCAAAAATTTGCTATGGGAGTGCTGGGGGGCCCTCAAAAAGAACCTCAGCTAGGGCAGTGCAGATGGAAAATGTGGGTCAGAGCTTTCACTCAGAGTCCCTACTGGGACATCAACTAGTGGAGCTGTGAGGAGGGCCACAGTTCTCCAGACCTCAGAATGCTAGATCCACCAACAGCATGCACCATGTCCCTGGAAAAGCCACAGACACTCAATGCCAGCCCATGAAAGCAGCCAGGAGGGGTGTATACTCTGCAAAACCACAGAAGTGGAGCTGCCCAAGGCTGTGGGAACCCACCTCTTGCTTCAGCATGACCTGGATGTGAGACATAGAGTCAAAGGAGATCATTTTGGAGCTTTAAGATTTGGTTCCCTGCTGGATTTTGGGCTTGCATAGGCCCGGTAGCCCCTTTGTTTTGATCAATTTCTCCCATTTGGAATGGCTGTATTTACCCAATACCTGTACCCTCATTGTATCTAGGAAGAAACTAACTTGCTTTTGATTTTACATGTTGCTATGCAGAAGGGGCTTGCCTTGTCTCAGATGAGACTTTAGACTGTGGACTTTTGAGTTAATGCTGAAATAAGACTTTGGGGGATTGCTGGGAAGGCATGATTGGTTTTCAAATGTGAGAACATGAGATTTGGGAGGGGCCAGGGGCAGAATGATATGGTTTGGCTGTGTCCCCACCCAAATCCCATCTTGAATTGTAACCCCCACAATTCCCATACGTCATGAGAGGAAGCCAGTGGGAGGTAATTGAATCATGGGGGAAGGCCTTTCTCATGCTATTCTTGTGATAGTGAATAAGTCTAACAAGATGTGATGTCTTTAAAAATGGAAGTTTCCCTGCACAAACTGTTCTTCTCTTGTCTGCTACCATGTGAGATGTGCCTTTCACCTTTTCTCATGATTGTAAGGCCTCCCCAGACACATGGAACTGTAAGGCCATTAAACCTCTCTCTTTTTTAAATTGCCCAGTCTCAGGTATATCTTTATCAGCAGTGTGAAAATGAACTAATACAATCTCTGACATTAAAATATTATAATAAAAGCAATTTTGAAATATTCTAAAATCAATCTACAAGTACAATCAATGAAATATACAATTCAGTAGGAGTTTGCCATCCAGAATTTGATACTTAAACTATGGCTATTATATGTCAAGTAGTGTAGCATTGGCAGAGGGAGAGAGAAACAGACTTGCGGCAGATGAAATAAAGTATGCAACACAGACAAAGCTATTTTAGTATTTTAAACAATTAAAGAGCGACCAATTCAATAAATTATCTTGTGAAATTGACCAACTATTTGAAAGAAGTATAATGGTAGATTATTATTTCACACAATATATGTAAGAGTATCAATATGAGGTAAATATTTTAAAACTAAATTGAAGGCTAATGTTATTTGAAATAATGCATAAATATTTATGTAATCTTTGTACAAAAGGGATTTTTGAACAAGATACATGATATAGTTTGGCTCTGTCCCCACCCAAATCTCATCTTGAATTGTAGCTTCCACAGTTCCCACGTTATGGGAGGGACCTGGTGGGAGGTAATTGGATCATGGGGGTGGGTCTTTCTCATGCTATTCTCATGATAATGAATAAGTCTCATGAGATCTGATGGGTTTATAGACAGAGGTTCCCCTGCATAAGTCCTATCTCCTTTGCCTGCTGCCCTGTAAGAAGTCCCTTTGCTCTTCTTTTGTCTTCCACCATGATTGTGTGTCCTCCCTAGCCATGTAGAACTATGAGTCCATTAAATCTCTTTTTCTTTATAAAATATCCAGTCTCAAGTATGTCTTTATTAGCAGTGTGAGAATGGAGTAACACAATATCAAAATCAGAAAGTACATGGGAAAAGTTGATAAAATTTAAAATATTTGTAAAGATATATTTGTATATAAATATGTATAACATATAAAATCAAACATATTAACACATTTCATGTGTATAAATCTCTTTTAAATAAATGAAAACAAGATAAACTTTCCAATAGCAAAATAGACACAAAACAAATAATTCACAAAAGACAAATGAATTAATGCAAACAGTTAATAAACATGTAAAGCAAACTGAATTTTTTTAGTACATCCAGAGATTTGGGGGTAAGACTAGGGATTATCACATTTCCCTTTAAATTTTTTAAAATGAAATTTTCCATTGTAAGAATAGGTTCAGGGATATAATTTTATAAAATTTTGGTAGGAACATAAATGGAATTCCTTCTCCAAAGGCAATTACTTCTAAGAAATATTTAGAAATATGTATTAACTTCTAAATTGGGAGAACAGGAGAGAGGGGGAGAGAGAAAGAGAGAGAGAGAGAAAGAGAGAATAATCCAGGTAAGTAATAAAAGGTGGTTCAACTAAAATAATGAACTATGAAATTTAGCAGAGGAGACAGATTTGAGACCTAATTTCAATAACAGGTGTAATAGGACATTGTCAGATGTTCACGGGAGCCATTGCTCAATCTGCACCTACCTAGAAGAAAGACTTTCAACTTCCCAGCCACCAAAAGCAAATCTAATTCTATCAGACTCATGAGGAATCTCAAGTTTACTACAGATTTCATTTAAAAAAAGGAGGGCTTTACAAAGCAGCCACTTAATAAAAGTCATCCAATTGAATAGCTCCCTTCCCTTCTACTCCCATTCCTAAAGTTTTCCAAAATTTTTCAGGATCAAGAATTTCATTTTACTTTCTCGCAAGTCATTTGTCAATCCCAGCATTATCTGTGGCAGTGTAGCAGTGATTCAACATCTATAAGAAAATTGAAGCCTGAACCTCCTTAGAAAAGCATGTCTTCCTAAAGATTTTAACCTTAATGGCTTATCAAATGCTTCATTTAAAAAGGCAAGTCTTTCCATTGATAGAATGTGAAGAGATTCTACTCTTAAAGGACACTTTTTAATTTATGATCTTATTTTGTTACTTTCAAATTATTTTAAGAAAACAACCCTGGATGTGGGTATTTCTCTATAAGAGTCTCCAAATGTTTTCTAGACTAGCATAGAATTGTATTCTAGAAAACCATAATAAAATACAAAACATACAAATTGTAGTAGAAGCATATGATAAAATTATATGTTGTCATTACAAGTCATATTTTAGAAAATATTTTATGTATACAGATTAA
>NW_016821003.1:1769018-1792824 GCF_001698545.2 Rhinopithecus bieti
AAAAAAAAAAAAAAAATAATCAATTGCATTTAAATTACTCTTGACTTGAAGAACACTGGGTTCCTATATTCACCAGTATATATTATGAATATCTTGCTGCTATCATTGACAGCTTTTCTTCTATAGCCAATTGTAAAAATGCCTAGAAAGATCAATAATGTATTAACATTTTTGTCATTTAGATTTCTTTTCAGTCTGAATTACATTGGTACTTTCTTTCCAATGACAACTGGTTCTTAGGGTTTTTTTCCCCCTTTTTGGAAGAAAAAAAAAGATAACATATAACATACATGCAAACTACTATATTTGTTTCATGCTTTGATTTTGTAGAAACTTTGAAATACAGTTCAAGCAGGTATTTATGTTGCATTTAAATCAATCTAAATGTCAAGGTTATTCTCTCTGACTTATAATGAAATCCTGCTTAAAGTAGGTAAATGCATTCAAGAAGATTGCAAACACATGTGAACTTATAGATTCCTACTGCTCCTTTTATGAATAGAATGAGTGAGACCAGAAAAACAGTGAGTGGCCATATTTAGGGGAGATTCCAGGGGCACTGATTTCCAGTCCAGTGTTTTGTACAGTACACTTCCCCAAATGTTCTCAAATTCCCCCACACATTTGCTGAAGAAACTGGAGAAAAACACACATCAGAGGAGGTAGCTAACCCCAGGCCCACAGGCTGTATTTTCATTGTATAACTTGACATAGTTTATGGGCTCATTTCTCTCTGACCATCATCGTCTCCTTATCAGCTTTTCTGTAAAAGTGCTTTTTAAGGTATTCAACAAAATTTGTGGAATATATACGTAAATGAGAACAGTAAAAGTAACTAAAAGACTAAATGAGATTTTGCTTTAAAAGTCAGTCATTTGGCCTGCAGATATAGTATATCAATAAGAATTCAATTTAGAAGTGTCTAACTCCTTAACCTCAGGTGTGTAAAATGAAAAAAGTACTAAGACTAGCAAACTTTAGTAGTCTTATTTTTTAAAAAAAATTGGTTTACTCATGGCCATTTTGTCTTTTAGATGAATGATAGAATTGTTTCAACAAGATTCAGAAGCTAATTCACAATGTCTTCTTTTGAAGAATTGTATTTGTTTTTTAGATTAATTTGGGAAGAACTGGCATGTCTTACATTTAGAATTGCACACTGTCTCTCTAATTACTAAAATGACCTTTTAAATTGCCCCATAGAGTATTGCTTTATTTTATAGAACCAGATCATTAATTTTAATTGTGCATATTACTAAGGTTTATACATTTTAGCTTTTATAATATATGCATTAAATTGAAATCTGATTATATAATTATTTATTTTAATATTAAAATGTTATATTTTTAAACTAACTTTCTTACTAGTTTTAATAGACTTTTGCCAGTAGAATAACTGTGTTTATTTGGTAAATAATCATATCATTAGCAAGCCATGTAATTATTGTTTCTACCTTTCCAATATCTATGTTAATTCTTATCTAGTTGTTCATGCAACACAGAGTTGGTGAGCTCTACTCCTCCAAGGAAGTTATACCTTTTTAATGTTTCTGAAGCTACAATCCTGAAAAAGAAGATCTCTTTCTTTTTTGTATCCACAGCCTTCTCAGTCAAGTGAATATTAATAGGGTTTTACTATATCACCTACAAGCTCATCCATCTACTGAACACTTCACCCTAGTGTAAAGTTTCTTCCACTGCTACAGCAGAAGGTAAATATTAATAGCTTCCAAGGAAAGTAGTTGAGTGTCCAAAGTAATCTCCACTGAATCAAGAACACACGCAAATTTGTCCATTCATTTGCTACACTACGTAAGGCAGATACTGTGCAAACAGAATAGCAGTTATATATCATACAAAGACAAAAAAAAATACCTTACATATCTTCAAGTTGTTCACACATGTTGAATAGTGCCTTGGAACAATGATCTATAATGGAGTTCTCAGCATAGCTGTACAGAAGAATCATCCAAAAATCTTTAAAATAATACCTACTGAAGCTTGGACTCCACCCCTCTATTTTATTTATTTATTTGTTTGTTTGTTTATTTATTTATTTTATTTTAATTTTGACAGAGTTTTGCTCTTGTTGCCCAAGTGGGAATGAAATGGCATGATCTTGGCTCACCACAACCTCCGCCTCAGGGGTTCAAGCAATTCTCCTGCCTCAGCCTCCCAAGTAGCTGGGATTACAGGCATGTGCCACCACATCCAACTAATTTTGTATTTTTAGTGGAGATGGGATATTTCCATGTTGGTCCGGGTGGTCTCAAACTCCTGACCTTGGGTGATTGGCCTGCTGCGGCCTCTGAAAGTGCTCGGATTAAAGGCATGAGCCACTGCACCTGGCCTCCAAAAAATACGTTTTCAATTCTCTGACTTATGGTCGGGATATCCTGAGATTCACTACCTTTAAAAATGTTAATTAATAGACTTTATGTTTTGAACCGTATTGGGCTCACAGGAAAATTGAGTGGGAAGTACAGAGCATTCCCACACCCTTCACAATCACCACCACCCGCCCCATCCAGATTAATTATCTTGTTAGGGGATTGTAGTCATGATTAAATTTGAGCTTCTTCACTTAAAACTGAACATTCCGGGAAGTTCTTTACATATGAAATGTAAACCTTTAGGAAAAAAGGGTATGATTATTCAAAACCATTATCATGTCCTTACACGTGAAACATCTTGGGAGACTAAAGGAGGAGTTAATGAGACTCTAGAATTATTTTATTTCCTCTTTTCACAGCATACCAGGGAGAAAACATGTCAAGAGACTAGCCCTGAGAATTTAGAACACAAAAATAAGGTTACTGGTTGTGTTGCTCTTCACTTCTCTAATTTTAAGAATCCTTATGCTGTTGAAAATACTTACAGCACTTGGCACTTGTTAAAGAAAGGCACTTAATGTTAAAATAGCCAATAGATATAGTTTAACATGAAAGAAATATTGTTTAATTTGCTACTTTGTACTATTTAACTTTAACCAGATTCTTCCTTATTTTTTTTTTATCCAATAACCATTGTAGGAAGACAGTGCAAGTGGTAACTATTGTATATAAATTTTATGACCTATGTGAGGATGAAAAGAATCTAGAATAGAGGTATAAAAAAAAAAAGAATTGAAATCACCCCGGTTGATTTTATGAGCAAATAACTCTTATATTTTTACATTATGCTATGCCAATATATTGACAGATTATTAAATGTAGGGTCAGAAGTAAGAGCTACACTCACTATATTCATTTTCTAGGGTTGCTATAACAAACCACGAATTAGGTGGCTTGAAGCAAAAATAATGTACTGTCTCACAGTTATGGAGGCTAGAAATCTGAAATCAAGGTATTGGCAGGACCATGATCCCTCTGAAGGCCCTAGTGGGACAATCTGTTTTGTGTCTTTCTCTTTGTTTCTGGTGTTTGCTGGCAATACTTTGCTAGTAGATGCATCATTGTAATGTTTTCCTTTATTATCATTTGTGGTTCTCTGTGTATGTCTGTCTCTGTATCTCTTCCCCTCTTCTAGTAAGGCCACAAGTCATATTGGATTAGGAGCCCATCATCCAGTATAACCTCATCTTAACTAATCACATCTGCACAACCCTATTTCAAAATAAGTTCATAGTCTGAGGTTCCAGGAAGGACACAAATTTTGGATGGACTTTTTTTTTTTTTTTGAGATAGAGTCTCACTTTGTCACCCAGGCTGGAGTGCACTGGCATGATCTTGGCTCACTGCAACCTCCTCCTCCCAGGGGACACCATTGAACCCAGCAGAGTGACTTGAGGCAAATCTCTTACAATTGCGTGTATTGTTATGGACTGAATGTTTACATCTCCCGAAATGTATGTGTTGAAATCCTAACCCCCAATGCATATTTGAAACTAGAGCCATCAGGAAGTAATTGGGGTTAGATGGATTCATGAGGGTAGGGTCCTCATGATGGAGTTAGTGTCCCTATAAGAAGAGAAAGAGATACATCTCTCAACACTCACATACTAAGGAAAGAATACGTAAGCACACAGTGAAAAAACATCTGTCTGCAAACCAGGAGGAGTGCCCTCACTAGAATTGAAGTCTCATACTTCAATTCTCCCAAAATCTGAGAAAATTGAATTTGTTTTCTGAGCCACATAATCTGTGATATTTGTTATGAAAGTCTAAGTTGACTAAGACAACTTTTGTTACCGAGAAGTGGGGTGCTGCTATAACAAATACCTAAATATGTAAAAGCAGCTTTAGAACTGGATAATGAGTACAGACAGGAAAGGTTTTAAGGTGCATGCTGAAAATATTAATGCTATAGGCATCCTGATGAGGTATCAGACAGAAAATGAGAAACATGTTACTGGAAGCTGGAGAAAAGGTTGTTCTTGTTATAAAGAGGAAAAGAACTGTGTTCTAATGTTTTGGGGAAGTTACAACTAGTGTGCAATGAAATTGGATAGTTAGCTGAGGAGATTCCTAAGCAAAGTGTTGAAAGTGTGCCTTGGTTCCTCCTGATTGCTTATAGTAAAAATGTGAAAGAAGGTAGATAATTTGAAGGAGAAATTGTTATGCAAAATGGATCCAAGTCTTAAAAATTTGAAAGGTTCTCAGCCTGTTCATATTGGGAAACATTAGAAAGCATATTTAGAATATAAAACCAAGAGTGTGGTAAATTATGACTTGGTAAAAAGCTTAGGAGATTATATAAGTGAGAATACTTTAAGTTTGAAGTAAAGGAGATGGAGACAAGACTTCAATATGGATCCATTGGTGGGGGACTACCACACAGGGCCAGTGAGGCAAAGCCACTTAGAGCCTTGAAAGTGTGACTTCCATCAGACACAGCCACAGGGGCAAGACATGGCCTAGAGCCATGAGGGTGATGCTATTGCCCCACTGAGCCTGGAGGACAAAGAATCAACCAAGGTTAATCTCAAACATTACAATCTCTAGAATTCCCCTTGCTTGGTTTTGCACTAGTTTGGGACTCGTTACTCTTTTCTTTTTTCCTATTTATTTCTTTTGGAATGAGAATGCCTATCCTTTGCTTGCCTCCGCATTGTATTTTGGAAGTACGTAACTTGCCAGGTTTCACAAGTTCATAGGGGGAGAGGAATTTTGCCTCAGGAAGTATCATACCTCAGTTTTCATGCATTTCTGATTTTGATGATATTTGATTTTGAATACAAGAGTTAATGCTTGTATGAGTTAAGTATTTTGGGAGCTCTTGGGATGGAACGATTGTATTTTGCATACCCTAGGACATGAATGTTGAGGGATCAGATGTAAAGCTACAGATTGAATGTTTGTGCTCCCCAAAATTCACATGTTAAAGCCTTAACCCACAATGTGATTGTATTTGGAGATGGGGCCTTTAGGGGATAATTGGATTTAGATGAGTCATGCCAATGAGATGCTCATGATGAGATTACTACTTTTATAAGAAGATGAAAAGAGAGATTTCTCTCTCTCTGCCCTCCCTTTGTTTTTCTCTCTGTCGCTCTCTTTTTATTTCTATCTCTCTCTCTCTTTCACACACACACACACACACACACACACACACACACACACACTCAGACACTGAGGAAAAGCCATGCATGCACACAGCAATAAGGCATTCATCTGCAAGTCAGAAGGAACCCTCCCCAGAACCCGACCATGATTGTACCCTGATTTCAAGACTTACAGGCTGCAGAACTCTGAGAAAATAAATCTCTATTGTTTAAGAAAATGAATCTATGGCATTTTGTTATGACATCCCAAGCTGATGAAGACATATCTTATTTATGTTTTGTATATAAGAAAGTAATCTTACTTACCTGAAGGGTTGGTTGAGATCGTATGAAATAAACATGCTTATTAAACTGAATCTGCAAAAATATTGAGGGATTATTATGTAACTAGCTCTAGGGTGTGTTCTAAGTATCTAAAAACAATGAAAAAAAGAATCCTGCATTTGAAGTTTTGGAGTTTAACGTGCATTACTTCCCTAACCTTTAGTTTTTCTCATATTAAAAAAGACACTGTGAATTGTCCTAAAGAGGACTAGTGAGCATTAAAGGGATGGTACATTACAGGCTACCTATCATATAGCAGGTGCCTCACTGATGCTAATCTCCTCTCCCTCTCCAGTATTAATAATATTAAGTTCATATTAATATGGATTTTTGGCTTCATATGTAATTTGTGGTTTTTTCGTCTACGTTCCATGTATACACTCACATGTAACATGTTTATGGTCTTAGTTCTTGAGTTTCAGAAAATAATGTCCAGTCTGATTATGTTAAATATCATCCCATTGCCTGTAGATTCAAGTTCAAAGTGTTTATCCTGGCATTTACGATACACTATAACTCCAAGGTAAATTTTTACACCTCATTTATTAAAATTTTTTTCTTCAGAATACCTGGAATTCCTATTATGCCTTTAGCACATTCGATAACTCTCCTAAACCCATGCCTTTTACTATGTTCTCCTCTCTACCTGAAATGCTTCTCATTGGTGACATCTGTAATCTGGAATTTAGGATTCAACACTAGGCAAGGCAACCTCTGTCCCTTTCTGAGTTTATTGTGAAACTCCAATAATTAAATAAGGAACTACAGTATAATGTCTGGAAACCAGGATAGGAGGAGTGAAGTCCCTGGGACTCAGAATGGAGCATCTAAAGAAGGCGTCATGGAAATTGTATTTGGTCTCTGATCTCAGGAAGGATGAAGATCCTTCCCTCAGGAAGGGAGATGGAGAGAAGAATGGCAATAATCTGTGCAAAAAGTACATGGTGTTTAAAGTCTTGTAGGCAAAAAGACAGTTGACATTTTCATGAAACTGAAAGAAATTTATTCTGACTGAAGCGTGGAATTTGGAGCAGAAAAAGTGGCATAGTCATAAGTGATGAGGCAGGGGAGCAAAGGAACAGCTAGATCATAAAAGGCACAGTGAGTGAAATTAAGGACTGTATTTTAGGTCAATGAGGAGCCATTTTTTTTCTCTGACTGATTATCACACAACAAAACCAGGGTCCTCCTTATTGAAACTACCACTAATTCATATTCTTTCTCCCAAACTTCTGCTCTGCCTGATTTCTACATTACTCAATAAATACTTGCTGAATTGTGGTGTAGTGGGAATGAAAGGCAGACTTATTCCAAAAAGGAACAATCAACTCCATCTCCTTTAAATCATTCGTTTGATTATCATTCTCCAAAGGCTTAGGTGAGAAAAAAACTTGAAGTCAGCATGTTCTCTCTACCACAAGCAAAAAATGATCTTTTAAAAAATTGAATAATGTTTTTTGAATTAGCTAAATACGTCAGTCTTCTCACTAAGGCAAAGCAGTTAAAAAGTTGGAACTGTCAAACACTGCCAAGCAATAATTTGAGTTCTCTCTGTTCACTTTTCAATTAAAATTTCAATTTAATAAATGGAAACCCACTATCTGATTTTCAAGTAAAAGAAATCAATAAATCTCTGTGATACGGATAACCAGTGAGTCAACTCTGAGAAAATGGTTTGTGTAAATTGGCTAATATCTAAATAGGGCTCCAATAATATTTTTAATGGAAGGATGAACCTAAACAAACAAAAGCATAGATAAGAGATAAAATGTAATTTCACTCTTCTCAGAAAAAAGGGAAAAATAATAAACCAAATTAAAAAAGGATATGATTGAGGGTTTGTGTTAGAATTAATAAAAGGAAAACACCAATATCCAAAGTTGTATATGCCATCATAAACTTCTTTATATCTGTGGTGCTTAGATTTTATTCGCTCTCGATGCCTGCATTCTTCCTAAGATATTTTCCCTGAGTTCAGTTGTATTGGAAAGTAAGATTATATTGCTATTGAGTTCATTTTCCTAGTATATAATACCAAACTGGGTTGCAATATCTGACAGATTTATGACTATTTGCTGAGACGTATTTTATAAAATGGCAGAATAGAAGGCATTTTTTTCAATCTGCTCTTTGTAGCAAACCTTCACAGAAAAAAGGTAGTTTTTAAGAAGGAAAAGATCAGTTTTTTCAAAGTCTTTTTTGTCTGTAGCAAAGGATATTTCTGAATAATATGTTGTAAAATAACATATTACAGATGAAACACACAATTCATTGCTTATCCTATAGAGAAAGACGTCTTCCTGTCTCTGCTAAATGTGTGAGTTCATAGGTATATAAAAATAGAATGCACTTGGCAATGAAAGTTACAGGCTGATGGATGACACCCCATTGTCAAACAATTGATAGCTAGTGAGGAATTATAGTGACCTTGTAGTGCAGCACAAATAATTCAGCAGCCCCTGAAGTATGCTAAGCAGACGAGCTTCTCTCTTAGGGGTGCTTGGGTCACTTAAGTAGGGAAAAGGTATGTCTTTAATTTCATTTAGAGACACTGTAATCACCTCCAGGCAAGTAAGAGAGTGGGTGACTTCAAGGCAATTCCTTAGAATACCTTTTAAAACATTATTTCATCAGCAATGGTTAGATACAGCCCAGATCACCCTAGGAAATTGGTCAGAAAGACACAGGAATAGAAGTACACGTATTTCGATGTTATCTTCCTAATCAAAAAACAGTGGTGCATAATACATTATATCAGCTATGATCTCAGCCAGACTTGAGAACAAAGATGGGTTTACCACTTGCTAGCTGAAGGAGCTTTGGCACAGTTCAGTTTTCTCATTGATAAGGGAATAAAAGGCATCTTTCAAAGATTTATTGCAAGGATTGGGCATAATAATGTGTGTGTGGGACCACTCCCACACACACTCCCACATGAGAGAGAACTTATCTCACAGCACTGACATATACTCAGGAGGTGGAACCACCAGGAATCTGGATCAAAAAAGTGTAGGGACCACATGGGAAAGAGCCATCTAGAATCATTAAAAGACACATGGCTTTGTTATTTGTTGCTACCCTTAAAAAATGTTTCATATAAAATGAAAGGAGTATTTTTAACTCTTTTGACCATTTTGCGTGAAGACCCTTCTTTGGTAAATGCTGGATTTGGAAATGGATTTAATGCATATATGTGACTATTGTTTAGGAGAAGAAAGTAAGGGGTAGGAAGAAAAAGATGTGAGCCATCAGCTTCTACATGGGAATGAAAACCATAGGTGCCCTTAAAATCATTCTGAGTGAAGGAGGAGATGCTATGAGAGGTAAGCCGAGTCAGAGGTCATTAAAGGGAATGAACTATGCCTGGAAGCAGATGATTTTGTACATGAAGATCCCAGGTTCTCACTGGTGCTCAGTAGACCTTTGGCTGTCCCCTTTAAAGCAAAAGTCACTGAGAAACATGTGGATATTATCACATGGATACCGAGGGAATACAAGATGAGAGGTATCAAATTGTCCATTCATACTCACAGGCAAAGCAAACCACTGGTAGGGAATGAGTAAGGCACCCACAATGGAACAGATTATTAGAAAAAATCTCCATTTTGACCAGAGTAATTTATGCCTAAAAATCAGCTATTCCAGAAATGCACTGAGAATTGTACTTTTCAAGTGTTCACTTGGACATTGGATTGTGAGTTTTACATTCTCAAGAAGCTCACCTTCTAGAAGTTCTCACCACAATAGACTGTGTAACCGGAAAGAATTGATCACAGCAATTCAGAGAGGAAAAGTAGAGACCAGATGGGAGCTCAGTGTTGAAAATTTCGGGGCCTTCAGGCAAGTTTGGCCCACATGAGTTATGACATGGAGATGGAAGAAAATTATTTTAGTCCTAGTCATTCATTTAATGGAAGATATTTACTAAGCATGTAAAATATGGTAAGAACTCTGTTGGCTCTGAAAATACAGAGTCTGATAAGTTTTTTTTTAAGATAAAGGAATATGAAACAACAACAACAAAATCCTTAAGGAGTATGTAAGAGAATCTCATGGGATTCCTACGAACATAACAATTTGTATCTTTTTGAAGACTGTTACACAATCCATCGGAATGTATGAGTACCAATCAGCTTTCTAAGACCTACAAGATTTCTATTATTCTCTGATGCCCCGTCATTTAGCAAATGGTGTGTACAATGTATACTTTCAATAAAACTAAACAAAAATCAACACATACTCTGGCAGCAACACAACCACCAACAAAATTGAAAGGCAAAAGGCAGTTTGTCATGAAGATGTTTGCTGAAAAAAATAAATCCCATTGACATCTCAAAAGTACTCTTCAGAGAAAATAGTTTACATGCCTGTTTTTTTTCTAAGTAGTTTGCCATCTCTTTCACAGATAAAATGATACTTTATGTTTCTTTTTACCCAGGTAAAATTTTTTCAAGAATTCTGCCAAATCCTTTGCATCTACAAGCATAATGATTGTTCAGTCGATGGTGGTACATTTCTTTTAATTTCATTGTAATCAGAAATACACGTTTTACTGAAAAAGCAGTAAGTAGGAGCACAAAAATGTCTGCTAATTAATATAATAATTATAATAATATCACTTATTGAGCACTTAGACAGCCCTGTGTTGTTTGTGTAGAGTGTCCTTGGTTGGTTGTTTTAGGGTTAGAGATTATTATCTCTATTTCACAGAGACGGTGGAGACTAAGAATGAATACATGACTTTCCCATAAACCTTAACCTTGCAAATGAGGAGTCTTGAACTTTCTTTAGTGTCTTTAGTGTCAAATCTCGTTTTCATTATACTATAGCAAATCCCACTTAGAAATAAACTTAGTTAGTAAATTTCATAATTTTATCAGACTATTTTCTTGATAGCATACATCTTTCTTTGGCTGCCTATTTTGAAAAGTTAGTATGAACTGGAATGCTTTTTTTTATAGAAATGTCTTTCAAATATTTCCATTTTGTTTTGCCAAATATTATTTTCAGAGTCTGTGGTTTACAAAGAAGTAAGTATCCCAGGGGTTTGGGAAACACCGTTTTTCAACCATTATTTTCTCATTTATAAAAAGGAGGTAAGACTAGGCCATTTCTTATGGCTATACCTGGGATTAAGTCCATTGACAAATATAAAGCCCTTAGCACAGTGCCAGGGACACAGTATATACCCAACAATGTTGGGTTTGTTATGTTTTTCATGCAACAGGAGATAAAATGAGCAGATAAGTAAACTAATTAATATCAACCAATTACTTGGCTGTATGGTCACAGATTATTTAATGAGTGTTTACTGCAAGTTGTCCTATCTCATACTCACAGCAACCAATTTGGGTAGAAATGTAGTTCTATTTGGTAAGAAGTTGAGGATCCATTTAGGTTAACCCCAAATCCCATGACTAGTGTCTGCCAGAGCTGGCATATGAATTTCAATTCTGCAAACATGTCAATTAGTATACATTTTGTATCAAATAATAAAAAACCAAATCAATGGGCTAAACCATCAGGAAATATATCAGCAGTACACATCACTGGAATTCTGGAGGTAGGCCAGTTTCTGCTTTTCACCTAATCTAGGTGTTGTGACTCCATTTATTCATTTATCCATTTATCTACACATTTCCCACCTTGCCTGTCTTTTTGGTATCAGTACCATGTTCCATCAGAAAGTTGTCTGACTCAAGAATTTCAAGGGTTCATCTAGATGTGATAATATGCAAGGGAAGAGAACATGCTTCTCCCAGCCTTTCAAGCAATAGTTCACCAAAATTCAATTTATTGATCACTTGTCAGTCCCTGTACAATTATTTAATCCAGGAAAATGGAATTTTCTGATAGGCTTAGGACTTATAATGTACATATCCACACACATACAGTAGCAAGTAGATGAAAATCATAAGATATTAAAATATTAAATCTCTGAGAAAATATATTGCATTTCTTTCTAAAATGGGTTTTAAACAGTAAGCAACCAAACTAATTTATTCAGTGCTTATTCTATTATCCTCTGTGAGTCCTTGGGCCAGACTCTTGCATTAGAAGAGTAAAACAGGGAGACAGGTTATTCACAGGACATTCATCGAGTGAACACAATTTTTTAGCTAGCTGGACTTTGCCCCCATAGCTTACCAATTGCATGACTTTAGTGAAACGGCTTAACATCTTTGAGCCTCTGTTTCTTCATCCATAAAATAGGTTTCTGTGAGGATTGATTCAGACAATCAAGCTGCTTGACAAATTTACATTGTTGTCAGGGAGCTGAAGTAAAACTCAGGTAGAGAGAAGGTTGTGAAATCTGTTGGACTGGGATCATGTCTAGGCTTGCACATATTCCTAAGATTCTGTGCAATCTGAAAACAAAACTAAACTAAACTAAGAAAAATACACAAACAAAAGCAGCATCACATTTGTTGTGAAGATACAATAAGATAATACACAAAAAGTATTACGTCCATCATCTCTCTCAGAGTAAGCAGTCCATGGATATTTTTGTTATTAATATTACTATAGAAGTTCAATTTCTTTCATCAAAGAGTTTACTGTCCAGTAGGAAAAAGAGATGGAAGAGTAACAAATAAAACATATTATGAGGATTTTATAGGCATGAAATTGTGTAATTTTGCAAGTCCACAAGAAGTCGCACTGTTTCCTTGAGGGGTCAAACACTTCACAGAAGAGGTGAAAATAAGTTGAGCAAGTATTTATGCAAGGCGTTTCTTACATGCAGAAATATGCAGGAATCTTGGGGGTGTGGGGAAACAATACGCTTAAGTTAGACAACTCATAGCACGGATGAGAACACGGGCTTTCATAGCAAGTCTGCACCATCTTATCCAAAGCAAAGATGTTCTGGTGCAGACCCAGCTGAGAAAGAAAAAGTGACAGAGAAAACAGATTTCCTCCTTATAATGTGTCAGGGAACTTGGAGTAGATTAAATCCCTGTAGGAAGGCAATAGAGAGGAGCGGCAGCTACTTTGACAGAGCTGAAATAGAGCCAGGAGCCCATTACTTTAATACTCAGAGAAACCAAACTGATCGGCATCAAAGCCATTCAGGAAAGGTGCATAGATTGATGACATGGTCCCAGGTGACATTTTAGAGCAACAGCAGGCTTTCAATCCTGGGCACACTTCCAACTGACACCCAAATTATCTTCAGATACTGCAAGTTCCTTAGGTTTCTGCCACAGTATATAGTGACAAGAGGTAGCTACACAGTAGGCACTCAGTCCTACTTCTTTACTAACCTATTTTGTAAACATAACCCAAGATTTGTTGTTAATTTATGTTGAGATTTGAGGACTGGAATATTATGTGTTTGACGTAATGCAATATTTCCTAGGCAAATGTATAAGCTGGATGTGGATTACCTGGCTTTCATTCTACTCTTTCTTTTCCACTCACCTCAAGAGTAATAGAATAGAAAAAGATGCAGGAAATTTCATCTAAAAGGACAAAAATCTTCGGGCCAAGGAAATGAGATGGAATTTGAGTAATGGTAAAGATGGACAACATCCAGACACCTATATGAAGCGTTCGCAAGAACGCTGATGCTGTGCTCTGAAGTTTCAAAATGCAACCATCACGATCACAAAAAGGCTGCCATTAGCAAACAGAAGAGGCCTTGGCTGAAATGGAAGATTGTGCATCCCACCCCATTCATATTCCAGGAAAACAGAAGCCCACTCAAAATAGTTAAAAATTTATTGGAAGAAAATAATTTTTCAAAATACAAACGTGTAATGCCATTCCCTGTTTAAATTACTAGTGACTACAATGGCTTTCGGAATGAAAATCTGTATTCTTTAGCAAGACATATAAATCTTTTCAACGTGTTCTTCTCATCTGTTTTCTTAGGAGCACTCTCCTTACCCCTCAGCGCACACTCACACTGTATCCTGTGCTCCAGTCGTGCTGAAGTATTTACGGTTCTCAGAAGAATCGTGTGGTTTTACGCTTCCCTAACCTTGAACATGCTACTGCACCTGGAATATCATTTCTCTTCCCCACCTGCCTATTCTACACCTAGATCTCTCCGAATTGTTCTAACTTCATTTTCACATCAGGTTTGAACATTTTTCCTGTTGGGAGAAGGTTGCTGAGATACTTATTTCTTGTTTTATTTTACTCACTGATAGCCTTTTTTACGAATTCCCTGGTCCATTGGTCAACAAATAATTGCCAGTCACGATCCTACATCTAGGTGAGAGAGTGTTTACTAAGTCACATATTGTCTTGCAGTCTGGTATTTTATGATTTACTCCCTATCACATTTATCAATTAGCATCTTAATTGGCTGTTGGCACTGGGGGAAAAAACCATTAGTGAAGAATCTTGGAGGATGGGGGCTCTGTATTGTTCATTTTGGTACACACAAAGCTGTATGCCTGAATTATAGAAGTGGAATCCATAACAGTGTGTTCAGGGAATAAGTGTGTGAATTAATAAATGAAAACAGGCTGTATTTGCTTCCCAGGGCAGTCATGTAAAAGACGCCCAAACTGGGTGGCTTAAACCCTTTCTGGTTGAAGAAGAAATACATTGTCTCATAGTTTTGGAAGGTTTAAATCCAAAATTAAGGGGTTGAGAAGGTCTTGCTGTCTCTGAATGCTCTAGGGAAAAATCTCTTCTATGTCTTTCTCTTAATTTCTAGTGTTTGCTAGCAACCCTTTGCAGTCCTTGACTTGTAGTTACCTCTAACCTTTGCCTCTAAATTTACATGGCACTTCCTCCTATGTGTCTGTCTCTGGCTCTCTCCTTTTCTTCTAAGGACAAAAGCCATAACAGCGTAAGGGCCCACCCCACTCCAGCATGGCCTCATCTTAACTAATTATATCTGTAATAAAAATAATTCCAAATAAGGTCATATTCTGAAGTTCTAAGGAGGACAGGGAGTTGGAGACATGTTATGCAACGCAATACGAAGGTCTTTGTCAAAGGATACTCAGTAAGGATGGAGAAATACAAAACTTTCTGTTCCTTATGTTATGCTGAATTATTTCCAGAAAAATAAATAAATATATAACAAAGTAAGTAATCTAACTTTAAAATTATTCTAACATACAGAGTTATTAAAATTGGTAGTCATTGTCCTGCCTTTAAGATGATCTATACCTGGGCGAGAAAAATGGATCTTGATGAAGTGGTTTAGAACAAAAGATGTGAGGTTCATCTATCTCACATATCCACATATCAACAATTGTGTATAAAAGTTATTCTCTGAGATAGTTTAACAAAGGCTACGTACTTTATATATTTATACATACATAAGACACATGCATATGCCTGTGGTAAGCATGAACATAAATATATTCTCATAAAGAGGAAGTGAGTTGTAATTAGTGGAAAGAAACAGAGTTGATTCGCTGTTCTGTTAAGGTCACACAAACATGAATTACAATTTGTCTCCAAAAACACAGCAATATTCCAAGAGAACTATTGTGGCCCAGGAGTTACTTAGGTAATAGGGCAGTCTGATTCAATATATTTAATTCAAGCATTTTCAAGGTACAGTTTGAAATCAATATACATTAGATACTTTTATCAGGTGCTAAGATTTTCCAATAATATTCTAATTCATAGCAGCTCATGATGAAGAATATGAAAGGGCACACTTAAGCTGTGCTCAGGGCTAAATTATATTGCTTGTTATTAGAATCAACACCTAAATATAACCCAAATAGAGATGATATTGTTTATTCTAAAGATGAATAAGAAACAGACATCATTTGGAAATGTTTTTTAAGTTCAGATTCAAGTTTAACAATTTTTGCCTTGCATTCAACTGGTTTGAAACATGAAAAAAATGCTCTTTTGATTTTATCTGACAAAAATAGAGAAGAAAATTTTCTATACACACTACAAAGGACAGATACTGTGTTTAATACAGGAAAAAAATATTCTGAAGCAATGGTCATTAACAAATATGTCATTTTTTTTTCAATTTTGACCTTATGATTTTGTCTGTAATGTCAATTGTTCTTTCAAATAAAGGATCCTCAAAATGTGGAGTCAAATCTCTGAGTTATAATGCAGAATAATTCACTGAAACTTTTCTGAATAATCGATGTTGTACCCTCACTATTCTGAATTTCTTTATTGCCTTGCATTTCTGCTCATTCAATCACAGGTTGTGCTTTAAAAATGTAAAGGTATATCGTTTGGTAATAATGAGAAAACTTTGCTCCTATCAGCTGGACTGAAAATTTTAAAAACACAGATACAAAAGTATATTACTCAGTTCATAAAACCTCTCTAATGAGACAGATGAAAATATGAATTGCTTCTAATGAGCTCAGAATTGCATATACTTCCCTTGGTTTAATTTTCTAAGTGTTCATAGATATTTGTTGTTGTGCTTATTATAAAACAAGAAGTGGCCACTAGGCTGTGATAAACCAATTTGTGAGATTAAAGTGCTGAACTTGAACAGTTTCATTAAATTCTAAGTCATGAGTTGAAATCGGAATTTTAAAAGCCTCTTTTTCTTATTTACACAAGACCCACAGCATTTATGCAGGCAGAAAGTAGTGCCAATTAATGCTGACTCTGTTGATGAGGTCTAGAAGAGCTCCTTAAAATGCTGTCTTTTTACCCTATCTCCCCTTCATCTTTACACACACCCTTGCCCCTAAAAATGCAAAGCTTGAGCTTTAATGACATTAAATCTCAACACCCCATAATATTCCACGCCTATTTCCTGACTAGTACTCATTTACACATGTTTAAAAATAAGTTCTTATATGCCTTATTTAATGTGTTACACCTGGGAACTACGGAAAACCCATTTATCAGTCGAAGGGGAATTGATCATTACAATGTGCTATTTCTTATATAAAGATGAACAGAATTACAGTAACTATTATTTGTATGCAAACAACAGCATCTAGTTAATTAGCGATGCTACTTAGAAATTACGGGTTTCTCAAAAAACTGCAGGGTGTAATAAAATAGAATAAAAGATCATTAGCTTTCAGTAATGAAGTTCAAGGAAAATGAGCACCGCCTTTCTTTATCCTGCTAAAGCCAAATTAAAATATCTATCTGAATATAAGCATATACCATTTAATTTAAATGTAATGTAAATTTCAGTACATATTGAAACACATGGATATATTTAAATTTCTATCAAGGCATCATCAAAATATCTTGGCATTCTCAATTTCATCTATTGCCATACTTACAATAGGTGGCCACCAGAATATTAAGGGGACAATTATTCATATGACTTGAAATATTGAACTGTCTTGACATACTATTTATCATTACTCCTATAGACCTGTCTTATTACTATTCTTTTCACATATATAATTTTACATATGTTTATGTACATGTAGTATCTACATGTACATGTGTGTGTATAACTTATGTATATCAGAGACAGACTCTCCACAGGAAAAAAGGAACATTGATATAGGACCTTTCTTTAGGATTTTGAAGTCTGTTCACTTTCCATAATCGCTTTTGAGACAAAAAACCTTAAAAGTATTACATGCCAATAGTTTGTGACACAACTGTCAATACTTACAGGATGAGGGTTTTGCTGTGTTTATTGTTCTTTAACCCCAATGCTAACATACATTAGGTGTGTAGCTCTGGATCACGTGAATTAATTTCAATATGGCTCAGTTTTCTGACCCCCAAGATGAGACTTCTACAGCACAGAAATGAAGTGAGGATATAATTAAATGGGGAAATCAGAATAATTAGTACAGAACCTAAAAAGTTATAGGCATGGGATAAATGTTAATCATCATCTGTTTCCTTCCTTAACCATGATGGCATCTCACTCCTGCTTCACAATGTTGATGAAAGTAATTTGTCCTTCAGTTGTGAGTATAGCTAAAAAGCCTCTAGTGTGTTCTAACGTACGGCACACTGCTAATTTTTCACAAACATTTAAAATAAGAATTATCCTTAGGAACCTGTGCAACCCAAAGAAAGACCCATGGTGGTGTTATTTTTACGTTATTTTGTATTTCAAAGGCATATAGTGGTATTTGGGTCCCCAAGTATCCTTTAAATACACACCACAACATGTATTTTTGGAAAATGGTTCCAGAGGAGACACAAATAGTTTAGAATGGCAAATGTACTCTCCGGGCAGGGGGCCACAACATGATGCCCAATGCAAAATATCTGTGTACCCTCCCTCCTGCTTCTGCCAGTGTTGCTAAGTCAAAGGCCCTTCACGTAATTTCGACGCTTGAGGAATTACATTCGCACCTGGAGACCCACTAATAAGCAGGATAAAACACCAGAAAATGTATCTACAAAGTCAACTCTGCAACACTCCATCAGGTTATGTTATAATAAGCTCCTGCTATCAAAACTGCTGCAATGGGAAAACACTTTCAGAGGGAAAAATTGGATGGCCTAGAGTGACTTTCAAACTTAGGAACCTCGTGATGTATGTTTTAAATTAAAGGGAGGAGGGGCACATGGAGCATCGCTGTACATTTCTCCTATGCTGTGAACCTAAAATTTCTCCAAGAAGTAAAATTTATTTTTAAAATCTATATGTTTTAAATTAAATTAAGTGTGTGTGTATGTGTGTATGAAGATATATAGATACATATATATAGATTCATGTATATGAAGACTCGACAACTTAAGAGAAACAATTAAGAAAAGAAAAATAAAGCACGCAGCTATTGTGCCTGAAATTATAATAACTGGAAACTGTAATGTAAAAACAGTTCACTTTGTTTTCAATAAGCTTATAGAAAGCACACAGTCATTTCAGCTGAGAAAAAAAATGACGCTTACAACATTAACCTATACGTCAATCTGTGGAGCCAAGTAAAGGTTTCATTAATGTAAAGGAAAGGGCTGGAGGAGACGAGCAGAAATAGGCCATAGATTTGTACTCTTCTTCAATTTGCTTTTACATAGTTTGTTGTAATCTAAGAAACTGCTCCTCTTCCCGGAAGAGAATTTCTATATTCAACCTTCTTTAGTTGTTTTTTTTTTTTTTTTTTTTCCGTTTTGTAATAATATCTTACTTGGGATTTCAGTTAACCAATAGATTTTTTCTGCGTCTTACACTAAATACTACATAAGCATGGCCTTTAACATTTTTGTAATTGAAGACTGTTAGCAGAACAATTAGCATTTAAAGCTAGAATGACCTTAGCTCTGTGCGTCACTGTGATTAGTTTGGACTCTAGTATCAGGTATATCACCAAGCTGCCTTAGATACCAAGATAAAAAGCTTCTAGCTCTAGCCCAAAGGACATTGGGTAATAGTGTGATACTTGGGCAGTGAAACATAAAGGACAAACTAGTGTGATTATGTTTGATTTGTGTTGACTGAGAAACTGGGAAAGGTCCCTCAGACCTGAGAGTACCAGCAAATGAGGATAGAAATGGTCTGTCGGGCTTGTCTCCTTTGTAACTGCTGTGCTATTTAAAAATCTAATTTCAGCGCAGTCTTTCTCCCCAGTGAGATTCTCTTAAATTTTATCAGTTACAGGACTCATTTATTAGCAATGGCAACAAAATAGAATGCAAGGAAAGAAATATTTGTTTTTGCTATTAAATAGGCTATTGTTGGCTTTAATTTAAAACATACATCATGAGGTTCCTAAGTTTTGCCAGGCCCTCTGCTTGTCACTGGGAATACAAAGATGAAAAATATCTTCTGACTTTTGTATGTGGACTACACTGAATCAGAATACACCATAACCAGCCTATGCATTCGAACTCACATGACATTTTATCTACAAACAATGGTACATATTTCATACTTTTGCCGGATTTCAAATCACATATTAAATCTTTTACAAAATCTCACATTTAATGGAGTGAAATTGCTCTATGTGATACAGCAGTGGCTGCATATATTATAAATTTGTCCAGACCCACAGAATGTACTTCAGGAGTGAAACTTACTGTAAGCTGGAGGCTTTGGATGATAATAAGTGCCCATATAGCCTCATCAATTCTAACAATTGTACCACTCTTGTCGGGGTGTTGATGATGAGGGAGGCTGTACATGTAGGGGAGGAGGAGCACATGGAGCATCTCTGTACATTTCTCCTATGCTGTGAACCTAAAACTTGTCTAAGAAGTAAAATTTATTTTTAAAAAACTATATAAATGCTATAATCTGTACATTTCTAGGTCTGCTTGCATTATGCTTTGAGATTTAACCAGTTCAATATGTGTCTTGTTCATATTAACTCCTATGTATGTGTTTACTGTTTGCCTCCTTATAAATATTTACTTTTTTCTTATTATTACTCACAATGTGGGTGTGAGTACTTTGTGCATACCTTCTTGTGCACAATTCAAAGAGTTTCTTTAGAAGTAAAATTCTTGGGTAATAACTAAGTATGTCTTCAGTTTTACTAGATATGACTCAATTGTTCTAAAAATTGGTTATAAAATTTTCACTCCCACCAACAGCGTATAAGCACTTTACTTGCCCAAACATAATTATTAAGATTCTTAAGTTTCGCCAATATCAGGGTGTGAATGATGTCTCTGCTTTAATTTGTATTTACCTGAATACAGTGGGGCGTCTTTTCATATATTAATTGGCCATCCTTGTTTCTATTTCTTTGACTTGCCTATCAATACCTTTGCCCGTTTTCCTATTGGGTTTTCTTTTATTGTTGTTATTTGTAGGGTTTCTATTTACATATTTAAAAATTTCAGATATCAAGTTTCTTACTTGGATTTTTTTGTGTTGTAAATATTTTCTCCTGGTCTGTAGTTTTGTAAGTTTTCCACTTTTGAATTACTATGTTAGTCACAATGTTTTTAATATTTTAAATTGTCTTAATATTTTCCTTTATTGTTTCTCTCATGACTTCTCTACTTTGATTACTTATTTCTCATTTTTTCAAAAGTGATAAAGTTTTGCTTTTGCATTTGCTTTTTAATTTAACTAGAAGTGGTTTTGTTTGTGGCGTGAGGTAGAGATCTCAGTTCCTTTCTGTTTGTCATATAAGTGCCTACACATGTATGGGTGTCTTTTAAATGGCCAGTTCCCTCTCACTAATATATTTTTCTCACCCTGTTCTAAATACCAAACTCTGCTGCTTTAATGATGCTTGATTTCGGATACGGTGAGTCTCTCATCTAATTCTTCCTCAGGATTATTCTGACTCCTCTTGCACTGTGCAATTCTCCATAATTGTCTTACATATCTTATATTGAAATTATTCATACTTAATAGTTGTGTTCCCGTGAAAATAGAATTGCCCTTCTAGTGCATTAATGGTTGTTCTATTATCTAAATGACTTATAGAAATGTTGGCTTTTAAGTTGATTTTGTATTTAGCAACTTGCTTAACTTTCTTAGAACTAAAAACTTATTTGTACAGCATGTTGCATTTTCTCATTAGAAAATCATGCAATTTGCTAATGAAATTTTCTTTCTTTCTTTGTAATTATTCCTTCTCCCTCTCCTTTCCTTCTACCTTCTGGTTTTCCTCCTCCTCTTTAATCTTATTATTCTCTTATCTCAGTGTCTAGACTACCTGACATAATGTTAAACAAAATTTGTGAGAGGGAATTCTTAATGTGTTCCTGAAATAATGGAAACGCTGCTAAAATTTCAGTATTCAGTATTCAGTATTTAGTATTCACTAACCTAGATATCTAGGTTACTGTACACCCCTTATTAGGTGACACAAGCTTGTTTGTACTTTTAGTTTAAGTATTTTCATATGAATAAAGTTTGAATTGGAATTCTTGCACAGATATGGAATTGATCCTAACTTTTTTTCTCTCTCTTTAATCTGTCCATGTGCTCTGTGTTGCCTGGCTTTGCTGTCAAAGTCATAGAACCCAGTTTGATTTCTTTGTTGTTTGTTACAGTTTTCTGAAGTAATATGTGTACGATAAAGATGAATTGATATTTGAAATTAGGTAAAACTTACATAAAACGTTTTCTTCTGTTTGCATTTGAGGGGAAAATTTTTGTTGCAGTTTTAAATCCTTTAATGGAAATCCATTTCTTCAGTTCTTTGTTGCTAGTCAAATTTGGTAGTTAATATATTTCCAGAGACTAATATGTACATTCAAGCTTTCAAAAGTATTGTTCAGTTGTTCATAGAATATGCTTAGTAGTTTTTTTGTTGTTGTTATTGTTTCGAGACGGAGTCTCACTGTCTCCAGACTAGAGTGCAGCGACGTGATCTCGGCTCACTACAACCTCCACCTCCTGGCCTCCTGGGTTCAGGTAATTCTCATGCCTCAGCCCACTGAGTAGGGATCACAGGCACGTGCCACCACACTCAGCTAATTTTTGTATTTTTAGTACAGATAGGGTTTCACCATGTTGGCCAGGGTGGCATCGATCTCCTGACCTCGTGAACCACCTGACTCGGCCTTCCGAAGTGCTGGGATTACAGGCGTGAGCCACCACGCCCAGCCTGCTTAGTAGTTTTTAAATGTCAATGTTTAGGCAATGATAACCTTTAAAATTTTAAACTATATTTGTTTCAATAATTTTGATCAGTCTTTTTACATTTGCATATTATGTAAGTATAATGTTTTAAATTTCCATTTTGGTAATTATTTCTTTTTTTTATTTCATTAATTTATGCTCCTAGAGTGTTCTTTCTTTTACTTTATTTAACAAACAGTTTTTTTCCCATCAGTTTTAGTTTGAACAACCAAATTCATTTTGTGTGTGTGTTTTTTTTTTATTTTAATACACCCATTTGCAGGTGCAAATTTACATGCAAGCACTGCTTTAGCTGTGTTTCACACATTTTGTTTTATGCCATGTACTGTTTCTCTTTTTATATTTCATATATTTCCTGTGTAATTTCTTTAACCCATGAATCATCCAAGAATTAATTTTGAAAGTTTCAAAATCAACACTTGTGTGAATTTAATTATCTTTTTATGTTGAATTCTAATGTAATTTCAAATTAGCAAAATATATATTCTGTCATATTAATTTTTTAATTTTTTATATTTTTGTGATCATATTCTTAATGCTTCATATATTAGACAAGATCTCTACGTTCCTCCCTATATATCTACAATTGTCCATTTTATACTAGATCTTCTATATGTTTCTTACACTTTGCAGCATTTGCTATCGGTTTATGATAAAGCAGTATTAAAATATCACACCTTGTTGGCTTTTTCTCTGTAATTCTACCAAGATTTGCTGTGATGTAATGTACATCTGTATTCGAGACAGCTGTATCTTCTAGGTTTATTTTACTAGTGTATGGTGTCTATTTTATTCTTGTTAAAGATTTTTCTTATGTTTTATTTTGTATTTTATTAATATGTCTATGGTAACTTTTTTGGTTATATTAGCAAACTAAATCTTTTCTCTCCATTTACATTCAAATATTTTATATGGTTTTGTCTTTTGTTTTATCTTTTCTATGATAATCACAGGATGATGTATTTTGTCTTTTGGTGGATTTTTAATAATTGTATATTTTGTGCTTGATATATACCCTATTGAAATGTCTCTACTATCATACTGTCTTCTGTTAGATCTGTATTGTATTCCATGATCTTTCTGTCTTGTTTTCTTTCTGTGCTATTGCTGCTGATTTGAAAACTACAGATTTTTGGGGGAGGCAGTACATTATTATTAACACTATTACTGCTATTACTTAACTATATGTATTTTTAAAATATTGAAAGGTCAATAAACGATCCTTTTTGGATCTGAAAACACTTGAAATATAAATGCTAGAGTCAAAATACGTAGACATAGATAATGACTGTATCATTGATAAAGCCCTGTGAGCAATGTGACTTAGCTGTATGGCCATACAGGTTAAAATACCTCAACTTTTAATTAGACATACCTCTGCTCAGTCATTAACATAGAGGGACAACCTCAAGACTCCCTCCATAAGGACCATGAGATAAGGACCATGAGAACAGGACAATTGTTAATTAAAGTTGTCAACGTAGTCTACTAATTTCCCTGAAGTTTTTTTTTTTTTTTTTTTTTTTTTTTTTTTTTTTTTT
>NW_016821003.1:1793156-1848351 GCF_001698545.2 Rhinopithecus bieti
TNTTTTTTTTTTTTTTTTAATCCCACATCTGCCATTTGGATTCATTTCTTCCTGTCCTTTTGTATTCTGGGAGCCTGAAGTCAGCACTCATTTTTATCCTTAATTTCTGAAATCCTTCAGCCATTATTATTTCAAATACTTTTTCTCCTGCATTGTCTCTATTCTTTCCTCCTTTACATTTGCTATTAAATTATATATTTAATCTCCCAAACTATTATCTATCTCTTCTTTGGTTTCTTGCATTTTTGCTGTTTCTTTATTTAACTGTGCTGGATTCTAAGTTTTATACCAATTCATTTAAATTTAGCAACTTTCTTTTTTGTTTTCCCCCACACTAGAATTTATATAACCTATTTAGCATTTTTTATCTTACAATGATTTTTTTTATTTCCATGATATGTATTTTAAAATGTTTAATATTTTTATTTTCATATTTTTTATTTTATTCTGCCACGTTTAATTTTATAATTTTATTCTATTTTTAAATGGAAGTATTTCATGAATCATTTTGGTCATTATAAATACTCATAGTTTAAAATATTGATCAGTGGTTTAATCTACTTTTAACTTTACTTGGAATGCATTCATGTTCAGATTGCTGATTTCATTGGCTGTCTCAGTACACACGTTCTCACTCTTTGAAATTCTCCATTTGTTTACTCAGTCACTGTGAGAAGAATATTGTTTTCTTTCTTCTTTCCCTCTTTTTTCTTCTCAACTCCTACATGTCCATCATGTGTCAGTGTCTCCACCCAGCTATCACGGCTCCTAGAAAGCATTAGATTTTTATAGTGTCATTTTATTACTTCTAGTAATAATTAGGGACAAGCCAGATTCATCTCTTAGTCAGGGATAGTCACAGAGCTTTAGATTATTTTCCCTTTAGACTCATAAAGCCTCTGTCAAACTGCATGACAAACTGACACGTCAAAAATAGCTTCTGCTACATTATGTTTTCTTCTATCGGTGAGCCAGAGTTTTAAATCCTGATTAATGAATAATTTTAATCCTCCTTTCCCGAAAGAAACTCAATTCCCAATGACCAGAGTCTTCTTCTGAATCCATTGTCTAGAGACCCAGGGCTTCAGCCCTATTCATTGTTTCCCATTTCTGGGTGTTTCTACACACACACACACGCACACGGCTTTTAGGTTGCTTTAATGATAAACCAAACATTTGTACTTTTTTGTCCATTTTAAATTGTTATTAGTGGGAATTTGGAGCACAAAGGTTTGTCAAAGCATGTATTCTTTGTAACTGGTTCAAAACATTCAGAAATTTGTTTTTGTTTTAACCTCAGCAGCATGGTACGATGAATTAAGAATATAAATTTTATATCTTTCTTGTATCTTTACACTAACAACAAAATACATTTGATGTAAAAATCTAGGCTTTGTGATTGTCCAATAAAAATAATTGAGAGCCGGGCGTGGTGGCTCACACCTGTAATCCCGGCACTTTGGGAGGCCGAGGCAGGTGGATCACCTGAGGTCTGGAGTTCAAGACCAGCCTGATCCACATGGAGAAACCCCATCTCTGCTAAAAATACAAAATTAGCCAGGCATGCTGGTGCATGCCTGTAATCCCAGCTACTCAGGAGGCTGAGGGAGGAGAATCGCTTGAACCCTTGAGGTAGAGGTTGTGGTGAGCCGAGATCATGCCATGCACTACATCTTGGGCAATAAGAATGAAACTCCGTTTCAAAAAAAGAAAAAAAAGAATAATTATGAAACTGCCACTGTTACACAATGGAAGTGAATCAGAGGCTGAGCCTATTTAAGTGCAACTTCTATATTTTATTTGAAATATAGAAATGTTAGCCCCATCACTTATTACTTGGACAATCTATTAATCTTTGTAGTCCTTGGACAATCTATTAATTACTGTATTACTTGGTTAATCTATTAATCTTTCTAATCCTTGTTATTTATTAAGCAAATGTAAACGATGATGGCTACCTCATGGAAATGTTATGAAAAACAAGTAAGTTCATGTTTCTGGAAGGGTTTTATAAATGGTAAAACACACAGGAGAAAGTATAAGACACAACATGATTATAGTTATTAATGTGGGTATTATTAGTGTTGTCGGTAGTATTAATAATAGTTTAATACAGTAAACTGTCAATACAGTTTAATGCAGTAAAATGTGACTTCTTGCTCTTTTTTTCCTTTGAAACAGATACGTAAAGATAAATGATTTTAAATAGAAAAATAATGAAGGATTTCATGAAAGAAAATACTTTCCTACAAATTTCATATGCAAATACAGGTAAGACATATGAGCAGTCAAAGCTTTTTTTACACAATTAACATTAATTTTGTCTACTTGTGAATAACACTGAACTACTATGAGAACCCTAAGAGTTGCTATATGGAAATGCACTGATAAAGACTGTCTTAGACTTTAAAGTAGGTAGAATTTGGTGATCTCCTCCATAAACATTAAGCTCAGAAAGAATAATCAGTCATACGTTAAAGGAGCTCACGAATCTAACAAAACGAAAAAAAATTATAACATGATGTAATAAATATTATTAAAAGGCCAAGAGAAGATGCTAAGAGATCACAAACTAGTGGCATTTAACCTAGTTGGTGAGGCAGAGACTAAGGCTATTTATTTTATTCTTCTTATAGTGGGTCTCATTGATGTACTTAAAAATGAGTTTATGCTAGGTAATAGCACTGCAAAATTAAAATAAATTAACAGATAAAATAAGTCCCCATCCATAGGTCCTGACTGCACGTCCTGTTTTATGACAAGGGCTCTGTGACACACACTTTGACATGTTGCTTTAAAAAAAAAAAATTCTTCCTGATTTGAAGTTGAGTGCTTGGTAGATACTATTACTGAGGAACTAAGAGCTAACTATGTAGGGTTTTTCTGAACTCTATTAATCTGCAGGCTTGTGGGAGTCTTACAAGAAGCTGGTATAGGTAGGCAAAGAATAAATGGGGCGGGTAAATGGTCTCATCTGATTTCTTGGGGTAAATAAATAATTTATGTGTAAAACCACTAGCCTATGATGATAAGGAAATGTTGCTGAATAGAAAACGAGATAATTTCCAAGGTGTGATATGCCATGAATTTAATTATGAATGACATTGATTTTGGATTCTCAAATTAAAGCGTGCATACACATCTCTTTAAGGAAAATTGACAATTTCAGTGAGAAATGATTATTTCAAATTTATAGTCATCTGAATCACCCTATAATTTATCATAACCTAAGGGAAAGTTTCTACTAATGATTGGATCAATGATTTTCATATGAAGAAACCATGAGAACAAGAAGTAAAATACTTAGCAAGCAAAAATAACATTTTTTATTTACTTTCATTAAAATTTTATGAATTTGGCAAATATTAGTTAGATTTCTTTTCTTGCCCAAATTTATGTAGCACAAACTCACAATTACAGCCAGCTATAAAGTTAATGAACATGCTGCAAAATTCAAAGTTAACAATGAGCCCAACTTGGAAATAATTCAACAGAAGTTCAAACTGATGAAGTCAGCAGAAATGGGTGTATTTCTTGACTGGTTTGTTCTGGGGATATTTTGGAGCGTTATGTGGTTTTAACTTGTTTTATTGAAATCTATTTTCGGCTGCTACTGACAAAAGATGGGAAAATATTACTTTAGGTCTTTTCCAAAAATGTTATCAGTGTTTCCAGCCATGCATAATTTAACTATATTTGGGAGTCTAGGACCATATATAGTAGACTTCAGGGGCATATGGGGATAAAATATTTATATATGTATATAAATATTTAATACACTTTAATTTTAATAATAAAATTTGTATATTGAAGCAAATCTTTTTTGAAACAACAAAAAACACAAAAGATTGTCTTTGTGGTTTTCATGAGATAGTTGTTGGTGATATTAGTGATCATTTTTAAGATTGGGAAGGGATGACATTATAAAATTAAGTGATAATGGCAATCACATTCAGGCCTATGGAATTTTCTAACAGCAAACTTTATTGTTATCTAGTACAGCCATTTACCTAAGGTATATTATTTTCTTCATTATTAAAATAAACAAACTGATATCCTGCAGGGGTTAAGAAACCTGTCCAGAGCCACATAGCTGGTAATGAAGACATAATCAGTACAGAATCTGATTTGGAGTCTATGCATGCCTTAGCTTCAGTATAAAATAGGGGGTATTCTGTACTATCTCTATTTTATACTAAGGCAGATCAAGGAGAATCTTTCAGTGTATAGTTTTTTAACAGAAAAAAATGCTTTGCTTTGGAATTAAAATTGATGTAGAATGAATAAAATGGACATCATCAAAGATTTTGCATACATTTTAGAAAGTATAATTGATGAAAATAAAAGAAAGACAATGAATTTCTGGACTTCAGTGACTTCCTAGACATTTTCGATATTAAATCTTTCCACTCATTTCTTCCACACATAGAGTACTGTCTGAAATTTAAAAGAACACATATTGAGATAATTTAAATAGAAAGGTTTTTTTTCCTTTTTTTTTTGTGGACGTTCTTGGAGAAACAATGAGTTGAATCCTTTTTATAACTTTAGATAGAAAGGCAGTGAAGCTTACAAATGTAAATGATTTCTAAACTGTACATTTGGTAGGAGGGCAGTTTCAGGGGAGAGAGCAAGGCAGCAAATAGAAATGAACATCCCTTTAACCTGGGAGCTTCATCCTCAAAACTAGATGTCTTTCTGAATGATGAGCCCAACATCAATGGCTAGCAAGTCAGGGATTCCTGTAGCTGCCCTCTAACTCCCTGTTGCAAGGTCAGGTCATATGACCAGCAGGGCTCTCACATCTTTTGCAACACTTAGTAAATTCTGAAAGAAAAAGAAATTTTGTGGAAGTATAGAAATACTATAATTTCTTATGAAGAAAATTATTTGGTAGAGAGAGTAGAAGAACACTGGAGTTAGATAATGCATAGATTTTTGCCTTTAGCATGCATTGACTATACAGCATAGGCATTGACATGCATTTCAAGGAGAAATCTGGCATAACAAATGCTGTCAGTACTTACTTCCTTGGCCAATAGCATCTTACTATGATCACCTGCTGTTTTCTGCCTGAGGATCTTCACCGGGAGCATCCTAGAGTGCTAAGGATTTAATGGCTTGGGAGCTCTTTCCAATCAATGACAAATGAGAGCTGGTTCATACCCACCAAGCTTCTTGCTTCTAGGTTTTATGTAAGACTCCAAGGTTCTCAGGAGTTTATGGGGTCTCACAGGACAAGAACCACTTGCCTATAACACATTTGGTTATTTAACATACCTTATTTGGGTTTTTGTTCTTTCTCTGTCTCATGTTCCTGACCACATGTCATACTTTCTGGAATCAACATCTGCATACCCTACTTAAACAGGAATCCTTTTCTCAGGCTTTGTTTCAGGTCAAAAACAATCTAAGACATTCAGTTATTTCATTTCCAAACATTTTCCTTGTGAAGGAGCTCCTAGTTTTAGCTCCAACATGTGAAAGGTTTGAAATTTGTTACTTCCAACCTTATACTAAGAGAAAAAAAAACTGAACAAACTGTTTTTTAACTGCTTTTCTTGGGTGTGCTGGAGAACAGAAATCACATGGCAAACTGTTACCCTAATGCCTGGAGAGACGGGGACATTCATTGAATCTGGTTAACTGGAGCAGAAGATTCTGAAGCCATAACTGGTAAGAACATTAAACTGTCAATTTTGAACAATGGCTGGAAACGGAATAAGGACTATCAGGAAAGTGAGAAGCTCCTAGGAGCTGAGGTTTTAGGAAGGCCCCCACATACTGGTGAATCTTACCACCAGGGACCTCAATAGGCTGTGACATTGAAGAACCAAGCCCATCATGGAAGGATGGAGAAGAGTAATCTAAATAAAATATGGCCAACTGTTCTCCATGACCATAACCTATGCTCTATGGGAAAGATCTCACCACAGTCATTCCATTCGGGAGAAAGGCATTTCTCCAACTCAGGTTAGGGGTAGAAGCTACAAAACACTTGTAAAGGTTACAGCCAGGGATACAAATTCACTAAAAGACACATAGAATGTTTCACCACCTCCATGCCTTACCACCATACCAATGAGGTTCCAGTGCATTAGAGTTGGAGTTTTAGGACACAGATTCTCCCTGAAGATGAATAATTTGGGAAGCCAAAATTTAAGAATAGAGACAAAAACAAAGCTATCAAAAGAAATTTAAGTCGCTGGCATCTACAGTTACAACTATATCAATTGTCACTTGAAATGTAAACATTCTAAATGCATGTTTTACAAAACAGAGATTATCAGACTGGATAAAAATTTACACATAAATAAATAATACCCAACTGTACAAGAAAACAAGTGAAATCCAACTTTAATATAAAGACTTCGATAGGTTAGAAACAAAAGAATGGAGAAAAAAAACCACGCTAACATGAATCAAAAGAAAGCTCAAATAGCTGTTTTAATTTCCGACAAAGCAGGCTTTGGAACAAAGAAGATTATAAGGAATAAAGAGAGGCATACATAATGATAAAGGGATCAGTTCTCAGAGAGGATGAAATAATCCTAAATGTGTATGCACCTAACAATACAAAGTAAAAATCATAGAAAGATAACTGGACAACCTACCAACATTTGAAGATTAAACAACATATTTCTATGTGACACACAGGGCCAAGAAGGTGTCTCAAGTGACTTTAAAACATATTTTGAATTCAATGAAAATTAAAATACAACTTAACAAAATTTGTTCCCGGTAATGAAAAGTGTTTAGAGGAAAGTGTATAGCATAAATGCAGATACAGTTGTAGGGAAAAAAGAGAGAAAGAACCAAAATCAATAACCTAAGCTTCAACTTTAGGTAACTAGAAAAATAAGAGAAGTTTAAGCCTTAAGCAAGCATAAGGAAGGAAATTTTTTAAATTAAATCAGAAGTTAATGAAATAGGGAATAGAAAACAATAGAGAAAAGAGTGAATTCAAAAGATTATTATTTATAAAGATTAACAAAATTGACAAGTCTTTAGTTAAATTGACAGGAAAAAAATGAGAAACCATGCTCAAATTGCTAGGATGAGAAATTGGGTGATGTTACTACTGTTCTTACACAAATGATAAGGATTATAAAGGAATATGCTACTAAATAAGACAACTAACTTAAATTTGATAAATCTCTGTGAAGGCACATACTACCAAAACTGACTCAAGAAGAAACAGACAATCTCCTCTGCAAAAGAATTCCAAGTAATTCATGTCGGTACCTCCAACAAGAAGTGAAGCATCACTCTACTCTTTCAGTGTGCGCTGCTCATCATGACTTTCTTTCAAAGAGTACAATATCAAAGGTTGGGAATAGAGATAACGTTGCATTCAGAAAACCTTACAAACATTATCTAAATCAGATCATCAAGGTCAAAATCAACAGTGAGTAGTCACATTGGCTGTATGTGCACTCAATAAGGTGTGGTGAAAATATAACTTCTGTGGTGTTCCCTCCCAAATCTCATACTCCAGTGTAATCATGAGAAAAGCATCAGGAAATTCTCAGTGGAGGAGGCTTCTACAAAATACCTAAGCAGTATTATTCAAAACTGCCAAGGTCATGAAAAACAAGGAAAGTTTGAAAAACTGTAGCACCCAAACAAGTCGATGACGATATGACAACTAAATGTACTGTACTATTTAAAGCATTATTAATAGGATAAACTGGCTGTGGAGTATATCAAGATCTCTGCACTGTTTTCACAATGTCACCATAAATCCAAACTGGCTTAAAATTAAAAAATGTATTTCCAGAATATTCTAATAATCCTACATTTGCAGACATGTTCACATATTATCTGTTTAATACTTATAAGCCTCAAATGCTGTCCTCAAATTAAGTCCTTTAATTTCTTTACTGCTCCTTCACTCCTGCTCTCCTTTCCTCCTTCATTTAGGACTAGAATTCACATTTCCAGAGCAGTCTGTGGCCAATTAGAGCTTGACATTGGAGAAATCACATAGTATCTATTTTTCACTTGACAAAAAATTTGCTTTAGTCAACATGAAAAGTTCCATACATTGTTGTTAGAAATACCATTTACTATGACTAGATAAAGCTAGCTATAGACATAGAACTAGACAATCCAGGCCAAATTAGTTGATTTCTTTAGTCTCAAGCATTTCTCTCTAATAAAGTTGATTTTGTACTTTTCAGTGAGAATGAATTATTTATTTTTAAATGAGCTTCAGATACTAGCTCTTTCAATAAGATGTAAGATAAAGTAATTCTGCATATAGAGGAAAAGGACTAAATGAGAATTCATATCAATTAAATACCTCAGATTTGTCAAGGGCCATCTGAGGGCAGTAGTCATTATTATTTCATCCATAATCACACTGTACTTTGTGCTTTTCTGGGGGAGATGCATCAGAGTTTATTCAAAGTAGACACAGACTCAGTTGAGCCACTTGGGCGGATGGCAGCGACATTCCTCTGCAAGGGCTTGATGGGAAAAGGACCTTGCAGAGGCATTTAAGGCTGTTGTAAAAGTGGTCGTTGATTCCCCATGAGCATTCTCTCTCTCTGCCGCTCTCTTCTGTTTAAAATGTGCCCTTTCCTCAAAGGAATCCATCATAGAAATTATCTGTGCATATAAATTATCTGTGAACAGTTGTTCACCCTAGTGCAAGGTATAACTACTTCATGAGAAATAACTTTAGTAGCCCAAATGGAAGAAAGAATGGAACCAAAGAAAGGAAAGCAAAGTTTAGCTGCTCAATCATTGAGAATTCTATCTTATGCAGTCTCACATTTCCTGGCAGAAAACTGAAGCCAGAATCCATATGTGTTATTTCACAATGCAATTTGGGATGTCTGTTGCAAAGAAGGATTTGAAACTTCCTAGGAAAACAATAGATGCTACACAAAGGGGCCATGCTATTTTTGTTACCCCAGTCATCAGTAACTGAATAAATAAGCTGGAAATATTAAAATACAAACTATTTATGAACAAGATGGAAGTTACTTATGCAGATTGTTTTCATTGATGAGAATTAATAAAGTCAACTGCAACTTAGCATTATTTTCTAATATAAGCTGTATTTGTAAATGTATTATAATGTTAGTAAATTTCAGGGAATGTATTCAGGTTACATAATTAGTTTTGGAGTTGGTTAAGTCATTTAAAGCTAAATGTAATATCATTGAATAGCACAAGGAAAAAAAAGAAAAAACTACTATCAGGCACAATAAAATTCTTAAGATTTTACCATTCTAAGGAAAATTCCTTTTAAAAGGATCACAGAAAACTTAACTTTTAGTTTTCCGAATAAACAGCATTATGCATGTGCACTTGTTGTTTATGAAGCACATATACTATTACTGAAATTGCTGCTTGAATTTAGGAAACTGATGAAAATTAAGCTCATAAAAATTTAATGCCGTGAAACCCAAGTATGGAATATATAGTTAGGGTGTAGCTTTTCAAAGAAACCACATTAAGGCTTAAAAAAGAAATTACATTGGATTTTACCCACTAATTTTGAATATGAACAGTTTCCTTTGAGCAAACATGTAGCTTTTCCATGCCCACAGCTGCAGTGAAAGAATTCTGTTCTTAAAATATTGGGACAGGCTTAAGGTCACCAGGAAGGATGAGGTGAAAGATCCTGAGAGAACTGAGATAACTAAGCAGTTTCCTCCACAGCAGTGCCATTGTGTAACCTCATTTGAATGTTCAATGTAGAGTCATGCAGAACCTGTAGAAAACTGACAGGATTTGGGGAATAGAAACTTTTGTGATGAAGTCGGCCTGGGCCGTTTACTTTTGTAAAAGTGCTTTTATTTTTTTTCACACAAAATGCAAAATGCATGAGAAACAAAATTTTGCTATGCTTACTATTTTTCTAGTAAAATATGAATGGATAACTTGGTAACCTTACAACCAAGAGAGCACAGACAGTTACGCAAAACATTATTTAGGTAATTATTAAGCACTGTTATATAGCTGTTCCATTCTATTGTATATTGGTTTTAAATGTTAAAATTACCAGATAAATGATAATATGACTATAATAATTTGAGAAATACCATGAGATTTTGAAGAACAAGATATTGTGCTAAGAAAAGACGAAAAATAAAGAAATATCCTGTAAAGGCAAAATATGCCCTTTGTCACTTACAAATACAATTTAAATAATTAGAACAGTTTAAATACATTCCTTTCCTCTGAAAGTAAAAGAGATCTAACTTATTCATTTTATACTATGGGCATGACACTAAGCTAAGCATATAATACACATGAGTTCATCAAATAGTCACAAGAACACATATAAACATATTAATATTCCCATTTCTAAGGTTAGGCAAGTATTTGAAAAGGTTCTTTCATTTCCCAAAAGTTGCACCCAAAGTAAATGGAAGAAATAGCATTTAAAATAATGTTTTTTCCAGTGCAGCTTCTTTGAACAGGTATATTCAACTTTACAAGGTCAATCAAGACAACGTACAATCAGGGACTAAGAAAAGAATGTTCTTCCTCTGGACAGAAAGTAAGGTTTGTTGATATTCCAAGTTCCTTAATATTGATTTTATTCGATTCTATGGCCATGGCATTTAATAAATGGATTTTAATACAAAATAGAACCTACTCTAGTGCTATTTCAAATTGTTTCCTTTCCAAAGTGTGCTCTCCAGAGACTCTGAAGTTTCAGAGAGCTGGTCACCCGCTTAGATTTATATTCAAAAGATCTAGCACAGTACCAAGGACACAGTAGATGCCCAAGACATACATTTTACAAAGTCTCAACAACAACAACAACAACAAAAAGTATAAAATAGCACTGGTTTGAAAAGGCAATTCAGAACATCTTATTGTTTTCTTTCTCTGTTTACACTTCTCTTCTACATTTCGTTCACCCAAATTATTCTCATTTACATTTCAGAACATTTTCTAGTTATCCCTTATTTGGTAAAGAATTCCCTGAGCGATCCTAGCTTTCTGCACTACTTTTATATAACTTACTCACAGTACAACTATCCCATGTGCCACACTGTATTTTAGATATGAGGAGGATTACCCTGATGTTGAGAGCCTGGGCTCTGAAGTCAGACATGCTTGCATTTGGATCCAGGTCATTATTTCTTAGCTCAGTGACCTTGGGTAAATTGCCTTGCTACTTTGAGCCTTGGTCTCCTCATCCATCATTATTTTCTTTATATGGTTACTTAAATGACTAAACAACCTAGAATCTGCTGATAAGTTAATATAATATATATATTTATATATATATAATATAATATATATTTCCTATACTCTAAAGGTGTGCTATCCATGCAATATATATAATGAATTTTATTCCTTGTGGCCAGTACCATATTAATTGGTAGCCAAATGATCTTCTAGAATCTTCTGTGGACTGTGGAGAGAAACAATACGTGTGATGATAAAAAAACATGCCATTGTTTACAACAAATCAGATTTCCATTGTTTTTGTAAGAAGTCTCCTTAATGGCCACAATCTCCACTGAGTTTAAATTGCAAACAACATTAGCACCTTTCCTCACTGCCTGTGTGATGTAAGTATTCTTCTTTAAAAAAACCTTTGCTGGCACACAAGCATATTTTGTAAACTATACTGGCATACCATTATAATCTTAGAAAGTAGAAGACCCAGTATGGTTAGATTCCCAAGAGGAGAGGGTGTTGAATGCTTGTAATTTAGCTGGACTTGATTTAGAATTCAACTCAGGCACCCTTTAGCTGAGTGATCTTGAACAAATTACTTACTTAATGTGTCTGAAACTCAGTTTGTTCACCCATAACATAGACACTGATGCATTACCTACTATAAGGTGTACTAGTGAGCACTGAATTATCTACAGCCTCTAGTAGAAAGAACACAACACAGAAGACAAGTCATAGGTGATGTCTTTCCTCAGAGTTTCATTATTTCCATCACACAACCCTCACTTAATAGAGGAACAAATATTTATGTTTTATCGTTCTTGTCTCTAATTGGCGTCACCATTCCAATTCTCCCCGTAACCAAGTGGTTTCCTTTCTCTCTCCATAGACACTTATTATATCTTCCTTGATGCAATACTTAATAGGAAATTTCATGTTCTCCTCTGCCGTGTCCCTTGACTTTGGACTTTCATGTTTATTCTTTTCCCCAAAAAATGATTCTCACAGGTAAGAAGTTTTGACTAAATACGTGAACTTCTCTGATTACCTTTTCCCCACTGCCAATTCTCTTCCCTTTGATATGCCTTTGTTTCTTTTCTGAGATGTGTTAACTCCTCCATGTGGACAGAGGGAGGCAGAGAAGTAAGAGGACTAATATCATTAAAGGGTATATTTTAGTTAAAATGGTGTATGTAATCTGTAAAACGCCAATTACACTTCTCAACGACTGAACTCCCATTCAGAGCACAGGGAGCTGCGGCTTAGAGAAGTGGTGAAGTCATGTTGCCAAGGTACCACTGTCAGTGGAAAGTAGAGCTGGGATTTGAACCACATCTGCTACTCCAGAGCCCATGGCGTTTTCCACTTAGACACGCTGCCTTTTGCCCTAAATCTCTCTGTAGCAGAGCCACGGGTCAAGCTCCCATTCAGAGCGATGCAGCTGCAGCAGTCAAGGGAAAGGGAAGGAAGAAAAGCCAAGCAGCTCAGCATGAAGAACGATAATAACCTGACTTAGATTTAAATAATGATAACCCCTCAGGGACAGGTTCCTAGCCTGGAGAGTGATTATGCAAATGAACCCTGTGTGTATTTCTGAAAGTAACGTTTTGAATGGAAACCAAACACATTCACTGACTTCAGTGTTGATGACTATTTTAAGCTGGCTTCGCAAAAAAAGCATTCCATCGTGCCTGCTTTTCTGCCCTGTTTCAAAAACACACAGCCAAGGGGAAAGGGCAAGTGAGCTAGCATTTAATGAGTCCTCTAATGTGCCAAACACTGCCTTAGGCACTTCACAGATCCTATTTTATTTAAGCCTAACAAAGGGCCTGAGCATAGGTTTTGCTAGCCTCATCTTTTTTTTTTTTTAAAGAAAATCTAGACAAAAGAAAATCACGAGGACAACTGTTGAGTGCCTAGTATGTATCAATTTTATGGTAACAATATTTAACATTTATGACAAGGTAATATAAATCAACATCATCTTAATACCCAAAGTAAGTGAAAGATAGTTGAAGCAAGAAAAATTATACAATTACTTCCCTTAGAAATATAGACACAAAATTTCCTTTACAATATCAAACCAAATCTATTGATTATTGATTTAACTATCCTAATATATTATGATTAAGTAGTGTTTATTCCAAAAAATATACATAATTTAATTCAGTTAGAGTACTAGTGTGATTCACCATACTGACCTATTAATGGGAAATGTAATCAATAGATTTAGAAAGAATATTTGATTAATTTAAAGATGTAGTTATGATTTTAGGAACAGAAAAGCATATCTTTAACCCGATAAATCTGTAGAATAAATGCTTGTTGAATGATTAGAATTTTTTTTTTAATATTCGTAACAAATAAAAGATTCCACTTCACTTCTTCTATACAATGCTCTACTGGAAGTCATAGGCATCAATTTAAAATAAGACAAAGGAACATAATTTAAGAACTGGAAAGAAGAAATAAAACTTAACTACACATTACACACACACAAACACACACAGAGAGGTTTCTATAGCCCATTTGATTCTCTTTACCTTAAAAATTATTTATCATTTGATGAGACTTTCAAAAAGAAATAATCTACTATATTTACACTACTATAAAGAGGTAGTTGTAGCAATCTGGTTCTAAATTATTGATCTCTATAGTAATACAGAGGTAGTTGTAGCAATCTGATCCTAAATTATTGACCTAGATCAGAAACATTGCTATATTGTTGAACTAGTTCAGAAAGATTGCTGGATACATCAACATAAAACAATCATTTGAATCGCTTATTTAGTAACAAAAACATAATTTTAAAAGATATTATTCAAAATGTCAGCAAAAGAAATATGAATGTAGGGAATCAACTTACAAGAGATAGATACTTTTGTACAATAACTCCTTTAATAAAAGTCATAAAGAACATAAAATAAATGAAAAAGTATACCATGTTTATGGATGGGAAGATTTTGTGTCATAAATGCAGCGATACTCCCCAAACTATTCTAGACACTTGACTGTAATGCCAATCAATACTTTGAAACAGATCTTTATGTAGAAATTGACAGATGGTTTCAGATTACAAACAATAGTGTAAACTAAAAATAAAATTCTAAGCCCCCCAACCAACTGAATGGACCCCTCTTCTTTGGCCAAAGGCATTCTAAAATAAGCATGAAACACTAGTTCAGGACATTATAGGAATGGATGCTCAGACATGCCTTATTAAACCCTACTCCTTTTGGAAATGAGGCACAGATGACCAGGGTTTACATTTAAAAAGAGACCTCAAGACTGATAAAATAGACTCTTTAAATCTGATAAGAAACATTTACAATCTAGTCTCTCTGAAGCCTGCTACCTGGAGACTTTATCTGTATAATGAGAACCTTGGTCTCCACAACTCCTTATCTTAACCCAGACACTCCCTTCTATTGATTCCAAGTCTTTAGATAAACTCTTTTAACCAATTACCAATCAGAGATTCTTTGAATTCACATAGAATCTGGAGGCCCCTGACAACCCCCACTCTGAATTGTCCCACCTTTCTGGACTGAAACCGATGTGCATCTTACATATATTGATTGATATCTTATGGCTTTCTAAAATACATAAAACCAATCTGTTAGCCTGACCACCTTGGGCACAGGTTCTCAAGATTTCCTGGAGCTATGTCACAGACAATGGTGACTCATATTTGGCTAAGAATAAATCTATTCAAACATTTTAGAGTTTGACCTATTTCACTGACAATAGCTAAGACACTTTGAAAGAATGAAAGGAAACATTACTTAACAGGTATCAAGAATTTCAGTAAGCTAGGGTATCAGAATATAGGGATTTTGTCACAACAGTTAAAAAAAAAAAACAGGATCCAGACACAGACCCAAGTACATTTGTAGTTTCATTAAAAGTCTAAAATGAAGTTTGGGGATGATTGATGGGACGTCTCTGTACTGAGGACCTCTGGATCTCAACATAAATTTCTGCCAGTAGAAGCACACTTCATGGTCCTGATATAGGAGTTAAGAAGAAATTATTTAGGCAGCTAGTGACGTTTTCCTTTTAATGAAAAGCAGCCCTAAATAATTTTCTTTTCTAACAAAAAGCAGCCTGTAAAATCAAGCTGCAGATGTAGATTAGCAAGCTGGAAGCTTGCACAGGTGAATGGCAGCAGCTGTGCCAATAGGAAAAGGCTGCCTGGGGGCTAGATGCGTGCAACATGGGGGCTCCATCTTCTCCTTTCCTTGTCAACCATGGGTAAAGCAAGGAGCAGGCAACATGGCGCCAGCCAAGTAGAGACCGCATTTGCATAAAAAAAGATTAGGGTGAGGTGGCCAGCTTCCTTACCTGCTATGTAAACATCACACCTGGTCCAACCAATCTTTGGGTCCTGTATAAATCAGACACTGCCTCCTCAAGTCTATCTATAAAACCCTGTGCACTCGTCTATGGTCCAGAAGTCCCACTCCAGAGTCCCTCTCTCTCACAGGAGAGAGAGCTGTTCTCCTTTCTCTTTATTTTGCTGATTAAACTTCTGCTCCTAAACCCACTTCTTAAATGTCTGCATCCTTGATTTCCTTGGTATGAGATGACAAACCTTAGGCATTTACCCCAGACGCTAACACCTCTTCAGTCCCAATGACATCAAATTGACACCGGCTTATTTCTCATTCCGTAAATAAGATTCCTCATTAACCCTGCCACTTTGGTCTCTGAAAAGAGGGAGGCTCCTATTTCAGCATAGAGCCACTCTTTGGCAGGTTCTGGGTTCTTGTCCCATGACCAAGAGAAATCAGGAGAATGAGCAAGGCAGAGAAGAATTTTATTGAGCGACAGGAAAGCTCTCAACAAAGCTCTTGAAAACAGTGAATTATCCTAGATTGCTGTTAACTTTTCCAAAGAAAACTGAAATCTTTAAAAACTGAATTTTTTTTTTTTTTATTTTTTCTGAAGAGGTCTACTTTTTTCTACTTTTTTTTAGGGGTTAAATATTTCATAAGACCCATGAGTTGAGAAATACATACATACAAAATATGTCCTTGTGATGGTCTCAATTCCTTGAATATCATCCTCTTTCCCAGACCTGGATTTCTCCTCGTTAGTTTGATATGGTATAATCATAAATATTTGGAAAGTATTAATGAAGGAAAATAGCCTGAACTGCTGTTAGCTGATTAGCCTCATATCACTTCAGTCACATCCAGACTTCAAAAGTGCATTAGAATACAAGGTCTTAATTCTTTTACCTTTCAAACTCATAATAAATTGACCTATATTCTGCTAATTTTACATTTCTTTTTTTCTAGTGAAAGACAGCCAGGCCTCCTATTTCTTTTATTTGTCTTTGTTTCAATTATGTGTATACTGTCATAAAACTTCCCAATGCTAGTTGAAGCATTCTCCATGCTTTCTAAGACTAAAGCAAATGTCTATACTTGAATAGAACCCCATTTCTATACTTGAATAGAAAAAAATTATTTTTCTGAAAGTGATGGTTACAAAAGAATTGACCTTTTGGAGAGCGATTTTGTATTTGGAAGGGATAATTTTATAAGCCTCCTTAAGATGAGGCCTCCAAAGCATGAGTGTGTGTCACCAAAATAATACCATTTGTTTCTTGAGACAGTGGAAGGATTTTGTTAGTTGCACCAGAAATGTAAGATAGAGCACAAACATCAAACTTATAGAAAGCATCATCTTCTGTCATCCATGTAACTACTTCCCGATACAGTCTTCTAGTATTCTGTCAACGTGCTCATAGTTTCAGAAAAATAACTAAAAGCATGACATGTTTAGCAAGAGTGTGTTAGAAGATAAATACAATAATATTAATAAGATGACACTTTACACCAAATTTATAGTGGGAAATACTGAGGTTAAATCAAGAAGGAACCAGGTTTTACGGGAAGTTATATTTAATTAAATCTCTGTTGGTAGAGGTGAAGATTCAGTGTACATGTTTGCCATATAATTCAGCCAACTTGCATAAAAATTTGAAAACTTTTAGAAACCATATAATTATAAGCATTATTAATTCTACCCTTCTAAAATAATTCCCTGTCACCATGTTGATAAATTTCTTCCTATCTTTTTTTTTCCCTCTGTGTAAGTCTGTTTCTTACTGTAATCATAGTACCTATATAAATGTATATCTTCTTCCCTCAGTTAATAGTGTATTGCTTTTTCACTGTCATATAATCTTCCTCTGATTATTTCAATGGGTGCATAGAATTCCATTGAGTAATTGTACTATAATTTATTAATCTAAAAGAATGAATTTGGGAAATACTTGTCTTCAATTTTTTTTTGCATCAATTCAAGCTGAATATCTCTGTAAACTAATATCATATTCATAATTATTTCTTTCAAATGGAATTTGTGTCCATGTGTGTAAAATTAGAACAGTGTGCATATTTAAGGTCAATAATGTATTTTAGATTATAAAATTATTAAATAAGCATGTGCTATTTTCTTATACTTATTAAAAATAACTGAATTAGTTTGATATCACAGTTGTCTGAACCAAAATGGGTAATAGTTATGTCCTTAAATTCTATGAATATTAGTTAGCTTGTAGAGTAATCATTATTTCACCTAAAGACCTTAATCATAAAGGTATCAAAATGAGGACAGCATGGGACCTCAATTCTCATGGCCAATGTGAAACTAGATATATACAAAAATAGAGAAAAAATGAAGCACGAAGTAGAATATAGAGTGCACTGTCTTTCTCTCTATATCTATATGTAAAATACATGCACATGTATTATGTGCATAGAGATATTATTAGCAGAGATTAAACAAGAGTGTACTTTTGGATACCAAGATATTTCCAATATGATATTTACAATGAATTAACAACATGATTCTAATTATAGAGGTCCTAGAATTTCAATCGCAATAGCCACAACATGATAGCTAATGAAAACTTACTTTTGTTAGATCCTCTGCTAAGAGCATTATACACATTATCTCAAAGAACAGTGGAAGGGGAAAGAAACATTTTCCCCTACCCATCTTAAGTTTATTGGCTGAAGCCCTGTAAATGAGACTGACAAAAGACAGACTAACAAGACATAAACAAGGAGAAGGTCATGAATGCAGGCATCACACACACATAGAAGCACTCAGTGATGAGTACAACTCATAGATATGGCTCAAACTTGGGCCCATAGAGCATCTTAACCAAAGAGCAATAATTGTGTAGGGAAGTGACAAGAAGAAATGACACAGGATTCTTTTGGCACCATTTTGCCAGCTGGAAATCTTCACAGCTGGCAGTGCCTCTGCCTAGGCTTCACTCCTGCCCATGCAGCTTGCTCTGCCCACTGGGCCTGACAGACGGGGCTCTGCTTGTGCTATGGCCTGGATTCTGCACCCACTGTAGTTCTGTGCTCAGCCTGCAGTAGGTCCTGCAGCCTGCCATGACTGGCTTCTTTTTTTTTTTTTTTTTTTGAGACAGAGTCTTGCTGTGTCACCCAGGCTGGAGTGCAGTGGTGTAATCTCAGCTCACTGCAAGCTCTGCCTCCCAGGTTCAAGCAATTCTTCTGCCTCAGTCTCCTGAGTAGCTGGGATTACAGGCACCCACCACCATGCCTGTCTGCTTTTTTGTATTTTTAGTAGAGATGGGGTTTCACCGTGTTAGCCAGGATGGTCTCGATCTCCTGACTTTGTGATCCACCTGCCTCTGCCTCCCAAAGTGCTGGGATTACAGGCGTGAGCCACCGCACCTGGCTCCATGACTGGCTTCTGCCTTGAGTGTCAGCATCTGGACAAGGGAAATGTGGTGGTACCTGAAAACTTGGAGATGCCAGCAACTGTGGATCCCCAAGGGGTGTTCAAGCTTTTGCTTGGGGAGTCCTAAGGTCTGATCCCCCGGGAAGTGTTACAACTGTCATTTGTTCCTGCCACCTGCAGCTTCGGCAAATGGGGGTGTGTCAAAGCACATTTGGTCCTAAGCTGGCAGCTCAGCAAATCGGGCTGTGTGATGCCCAGTGGTTTTTTTCACTCCTGTAGCTCAGCAAGCAGGAGTGCACATTACAGCCCTTTTCTCAGCAGCAACAGTTTGGCAGGTTCTGGGTTCTTGTCCCATGACCAAGAGAGATCAGGAGAGTGAGCAAGGCAGAGAAGAATTTTACTGAGCCACAGAAAAGCTCTCAAAAATGAGAGAGGACCCAAAGTGAGTAGCCCTCTGCAAGGGGGGTCCAAAAGCAGGTAGCCATCTGTGAGGCTGAGTCTGGGGGTTTTATAGGCTCAGAGTGGGGGAGTGCATGCTGATTGGTCCATGAGTAGGCCTTGAAAAAACTCCATTCTATTGGCTAAAAGGCATCAAGAAAGTTCTCACTCTGGTAGTGAACTCCACCCAGAACTAGCAGCTGGTTTTCAGGCTTCAGGCTGTCTTTGGCTTGAAGGTTGGGTTTCACTGAGCGCTCATTTCTGTCTGCTTAGGAATTTGTCTGTCTCCTGCAACTATTAAAAGAAAAATGCTAAGCTTCTAGGAGCAGTAAATTGTGAAAAGGCAAATGTTTGAGCAAACTAATGGTAGATAAGAACTAATTAGTTACATTTCCTTTTGGAGACTCTTTTGGTGCCATCTCATCACTTGTAACAAGGTTGTTATTCCCTTCCTGGTACGGGAAGTAGGGGGGCACCTTCACAAAGATAAGAAATGTTCTGCTCTCAGGCAGATAGGTGGTGAGCAGAGAGCTCATCCTGTGCCTGCTTTTTCTCAATTGCCTTCACCTTAAGATAATCCTTATGCCACAGTGATGCATTTTGAGGTCACATACTCTGAATGTCTTCCGGATAGTTGCAAAAAACTTTTGAGATAATTGAACTTATTATCATTTTATAGATGAGATATTCATCTCAAAATTGTCTACCCAAGGTAAATAAACTGGTTAGAGGCACTGACTGGATTCAAAATTTGGGATATCTGAATCTAGACAACTCTTAACCACTTTTCTAAATGCCTAGCGGGTGTTTGCAGCTGCTTTGAGGGGATTCAGGTAATCAAAATATTTCACCTTTCCATCAGAAATAAAATATTCACTTTAATTTGGTCACACAAATTAACAAGCACATTAAATGTGTTTGCTCTGGGCTAGAATAATATCTTCTCTGTGCAAAACAATGATAAATGACACAAATCAGCTCACTGTCAGGTATACCTTTCTTTTGTTAATAAAACTACAGAGCACTTATCTGTTAAAAGATGAAGTCAGTGATCCCCAACTTTTTATCATCAAGGATGCTTAAGCCTAATCACTGTATTTGTGTTGTATTTATTCTTCCAAAGAATATAAGTTACTTTCCTTGTCCAGTTAATGCAGACATTTCAGAATATAAGAATAAGACATGAAGCTGTTCTTTCTGAAACAGAATTTAACTCAGAATCCCAAGCTCACAGGGACTAAAGGGTCTAGTGCTTTCCCTTTGAATTCAAGTTGCTTCTGGGCATTTTTCTACCCTTTGGCATTTCTCTCTCCAACTTAATTGGATATCACATTTTAACACCCTCAGGTCTGTCTTAACACCACTGTTTTCTAATTATCTCATGTTCACTGAGCTTCCAGCTTCCAGTTGTATTGGTTCAGATGCTTTCAGATTGATCCCTATGTTGTACCATCTGCAAATTTGATTGCTACACAGTTTATTCAAATCTATCAGATCATTAATAAAGGAAGAAAAGAAAACAAACAGGCCTACACTGGTCCTGCCTCCCACTTCCACACCCCCACCTCCCAGCCAGTTCCCTTCAGGCCCAGACACAGTCATTTATCACCAGTCCATGTTTGTGTCCCAGGAGCCGACCTTGCCATGTGGATAGGGCTGACATCCAAGTGTTCCTCTATTTGTCTTATGTAAGATCATAGGAAGAGCCATATTGGACACTTCAGTTAATCCAGCAATAGCAATCCCTCACAGTTTTATGGTACTTAAACTCAACTGTCATTTTACTTCACATGTGCGTTCTAAATATTCCAGAACCTGCAACAGGCACCAAACTGTCAGTTTTCTGAGGCTAGAAACTGTGGATAATTGTGATGCCAAGGTGAACTTCCAGTGACCTGTCTAGGGCCTGAAGCATAGATTTATTTAACATCTAGTTTTCTATTAGGTTGGTGAAAAGTAATTGTGGTCTTTGCTATAATTACTTTTGCACCAACCTCATACATTCATGCTACCAAAAAGGTTCATGTCCTTCAATGGCTAAAGCTCTAGTGGTAAAATTGAACTGTGTAAGCTAAATATTTTATGACAACAAATACTTGCTTAATAAGCAGTTAACTTTATAACCATCAGAAGGTAAAGCATTCCTTAGTTTTCCCATCTGTAAAATGGGTAAAAGTTGCTTGTTGATGATCACTCAATAGTACACGCATGCATATTTAAACACAGGCATATCTTTGAAGGAGCTGAAAAGTCACCTCTTCCCTAAAGCCTTCCTGAACTCACTCTCCTCTAATAGCTTTGGCAGTTTTTTTTGGTCCATTCTCATAATAGCTTGTGTGTATTTCCATTTTCACACATAGAAAATGCACAATACACACATAAAGTAGAATGTAATGTTTCTTCAGCCAGTTTGTGAATGTGAGCACAGAGTCAGCATGTTATTTCTTGGTATAATCTCCCTCCATGCCTGACACACCACCTGATTTATTTGTGTTATCCACCAGATAAATCAATTAAGTTATTTAACACTAGGATTAGAGCCAAACTTCAGTCTGTAAGTTCAGGACTCTCCACCATGTCATAATTTTCATCTTATTTCCATTTTATTAGACTACAGCCCATGTTTAGTTATGTTCTTCCATGTTTCTTGGATCCACTTCTATTTCATCATTATATGGTTAGAAATTAAATTATGAAGCATGTTTTACTTTAATCAAAAATGCTCTCTCATTTTTGAAAGCATTCATGTTTATTAAGTCCATGTCGTGGATTCTGTCCTAGAACTATCCAGGGCTTCCTAGAAATATCTAGTGTTCCTCAGTCTTGTAGTCTGTCCCCAGGTTGTAGGAGATCAGTCAGGGTGGTGGGAAAAGTTATAAGAAAAAGTTATAGGGAAAGATGCAAACCTTCTTGGAAGGCTGGGAGGTTTTCTAAATGCTTTAGAAAAGAATTATGGCTGAAGGCAGCCAAATTGTCTTATCTGGAGGATGAGAGCAAAGGGCAGATAACAAGGAAATGTAAGGGAGATTGTCTAGATAAATTTGTTTACTCCTGTCTCCAGAAACTAACTTTTGATTGTTTGCACACAGGGCTGCTCTCTACTTGGGGGGTCAACACTGTTTATTACACACAAATTGTGTTTGCTCCAAGCCTTTGTCATTAAATCTGTACTAAATAAATGCAAGTGGGGCCAGCTTATGAGGGCCGCACTGTCATCAGCGGTGCTGAGCCGTGAGGTCCCCTACCTGCCCTGTCAGGCAAAATACCTGTGTCAGCGTACTTCTTTCATCCGTTGCTCAGCCAGAGTCTGCAGGACAGACTCAACACTAGGTCACAATTTGAAAGAGAAAATAGAGCTAAAAATCAGTTGGCTTTCCAATTTTGTTTTTAAATTATTGACAATAAACAGCATTATGTGACATATGTGACATACAAATAATATTATGTGACATATTAGAATGTGAGATACTTTCACAAAATGTTTCAGAATTTAATGACTGCCACATCAAGTAGAGATAATTTTTATCCACCACAGGTATATTCTATCATGGAGTGATTACATTACTCAACGCGGGACATTTTTTCCCCCAATCATTAGTTATCTGAATTTCAATAGTTTGCTTTACAGGTTAGTTCAGTTGATTAGACCCTCATGCTAAGGAATCCATGATTATTACACAAACTCAAAGTTAGATGACTGTATACCTGGGTAGAGAGATCATACTATGTATTCTCTAATCCACAGTCCTTGAGATTCTGCATTTTAAAATACTTTCCAAATGGTTCTATCTGAGACACGCCTAATCAACACTATTGTCCTTCAACTGTAAATGAGAGTCTTGGGACTAAAAGGGCCAGGGTGGTTCATTCAGGGACATACTCTGAGACTCAGAGCTGAAAATAGATCAGTGGTTCTTGATCCTGAAGCACATGGAAAAAAAAAAAAAAAAAAAGAGTCAAAAGCCAAAGGTGATTCTAATTATCAGTGAGGATTGAAACTCAATGAATAAGATCTAAATCTGATTCCCATTCTAGTACTCTCTGCACAAGTAATATATCTCTTTTATCTTCAGCTACTTGTTTTGGAATTTTGGTCACCAAATTCCACAGATAAAATAAAATAGATAACAGATCTATGTGTTTAGCAGATCCAGAAGATAGGATTCCTCCCATGGCAGTTTGTGAGATGATATTGATAAGACACAAATTGAAAATCAAGTAACGTTGATAGAAACAGCAAGAAAGTCACTTTTCTTTCAATTTTTAAAATTTTTTTCTGATGACGTCAAAGATAAAGTCAGATAAAGTCCATTTGAAGTTACTGTGGTGTTATCTTATTTATCAATATCTTTTTGTATGAAAGAGAATGAGGAGGCATTGGCAGAGAGTCAAGTGTGTGTGAGTTTGTGTTGTGCATTGTATTTATTTCCATAGTTACCTTTATTTATAGAAAGCAACATGATAATAAGGTTAAATTTTCTTTTAAAATTAGCTTTCAGTAGTCTACTTTGGGAAATGTATTTTTATGTCAGTAATATTAAATATTAATTTTTAACTAGTCCAGGCTTATGACTATTCAGGAAATCATTGCAGGAATAATAATGACTGTTACCAAACATACTTTTCCATTCAATCAAAGCCTTTGACACTTCATTCAAGAACTCTCTTGTCTGTTACATCAAGGATCATGTCAAATATTCTTAAAGGGAATCTTCTGTTCCAGTAATTTTTGTGATAATCCCACCATATGTTACTATTTTGGAAAAGTTGGTAGAGAGATGAAAATATCAAAGTAGGCATATGTTTTTATGAAAGTTTCAGAAAAGTGTGTTTATTTTGACTTATGTCTAAATTAGATTCCTAACAGCTGAATGAAATGTAAATTAGTTGTTTTTGTTGCAGAAGATAGACATTCCATAAAACATGGTATCAATCATCTTAGAAGTGCTTTATTTCGGTCTGTGATGTGAGGGCCAGCATGATCACTCTTAACAGCTGATAAGAATGAACAACAATAAATGTTCAAACACTCAGGACATGCATGGAAGTAGTCAGGTCGTGCATGTCCTTTCAGTCTTCAGGGTTTTTGTACCTACCACTCTCTCTAAACAGAAATCTTCCTCTTCTTCCTTTCTCCTTTTTTCCTAACCTGCATTTCTGAAAAGCTCCTCAGGTAATTTTGATCAACAGGCAGGTGGGAGTGACTGATCTAGTTCAAACTTCTTCATCTATAAAAAATAAATTAGCACCCACACAAAGCCTTCCTGATGCTACTATGTCAGATCTCTAGAGCACCCTGCATTCTTTTACTTTCATAGGATTGACAAAAATCACAACAAATCACAAAGTGGCATATGCTGAGAGCCTATTGAAGTTTTTAAGATTACTTTTTTCACATAAGTTCCTTGAGCATAAGACCATGTCTGTCTCAAGCATCCCTTTAACCCATTGCTTTCCTAGAATCGGGTGTGGTACATGACAGATACACAATATATCAGTGGTCCCCATCCTTACCGGAACCAAGGACTGGTTTTGTGGAAGACATTTTTTTCCATGGATATAGTGAAGGGGTGGGTAATTTCAGGATAAAACTGTTACACCTCAGATAATCAGGCAGGCATTAGATTCCCGTAAGGAGCACACAATCTAGATCTCTTGCCTGCACAGTTCACATTAGGGTTTGTGCTCCTATGATAATCTAATGCCACTTCTGATCTGACAGGAGGCAGAGCTCAGGCTGCAATGCTGCTCACCTCCTGCTGTGCCAGCCCAGTTCCTAACAGGCCATGAACCACTCCTGGTCTGCCTCCTGGGGTCTGGGGACCCCTGCAATATGTGTCTTCTTAATAAATCTGAAAAAGCCTTTCTAATTCTATAGGGACCATGACCATAAACACACAGTATTGTATTGGGAAGTGCTTTGGACTGTCCAGAATGTTAGACGAATGCAAAGGAGGGGTGAAACTTTAACATTATTGCCAATATCATTTTCTTCTCACTGATTTATTCAGGAATGCAGGTTACCTGACTCTTGGGTTTCCTGCACTAGAAGACTTAAAGCACTACCTCTGAACAATATAGAAAAAATGGACTAGATATATAAGTACCAAGGACCTAGCATAGAATACAGGTTATTATCTAAAATCATGAGCTAATCCAAAAGCTTCAGCATGTTAATGCCTGAGGGAGTAGAAAAAGAGACAACATAGGTTTTTATGATGGAATGGTTGCTAGATTTAGCAGAGGAAAATTCAGGGCAACTAGTTCAATTTGAATTTCAGATAAGTCACACACACACACGCACACACACACAAACATACACATGTACACTTGGCCCTCCATATCTGTGAGGTTAGCATCCATGAATTCAACCAACTGTGGATGGAAAATGTTTGGGGACAAAAATGGATGATTGTGTCTGTACTGACATGTAAAGACTTTTTTTTCTTGTCATTATATCCTAAATAATATAGAACAGCTATTTGCATAGCATTTACATTGTATTAGACATTATAAGTAATCTAGAGATTACTTTTATGTAAGGGACTTGAATATCTGGACATTTTAGTATTCATGAAAAAGGGGATGTGTTCTGGAGTTGATTCCCATGATGTTGAGGAATGACTATGTAGTATATGTGTATCCTATATTTTTAAAAGCTCTATTCATTTTATAGCTCAAATTTACATTTAACCAGTTTTAAAAATGAAACTTAGGCATATCTTAAGAAGTATACTTGAGCACTCAGCAATCCATGAATCCGGCAGCCCCAGACTGCAAGTGGCTGGGTGGTTGAACTCCACTGGGGAGTACAAGGAAATAACTTTTGTAAGGTGTTCTTAGAAACAGGACAAAAATATTTGATTGGTTAAAGTGGAAAGTTCTTAGTTAGAGTTTAGTGGGCAGTTTTCGATTGGCGAAGTCTCTACTTAGGGGTTAGTTCATGGTTTTTGGATAGGTTCCACTTAGTTTTGTTGTTTTGTTTTGTTTTTTACTAGGGTATGAACATTCACTGTGAGTTGAATTTCAGTTTGCTTGATTAGAAACTCAAGTTGCTGGAGCCCTCTCAGCCTAATGGCCTCCCAATTAATTATTTTAACACTGGGCATCTTACTTTTCATCTGGAACACTTGTACCATAGGGTAACAATAACACAACAATAACAGTAAGATACTGTCTAGAGCATGATTTCATTCAGAAAGTTTTGGCTAAACCTTAGAGGCAGAAACTCTATACACTGGAGACTGACTAGAAACTGGGAAGGAGGAGAAGAGAGTGTGGAAAGAAGGGTCTTAAAATGGAGAGCTTAATGAAGAAGATATCTTAGTAATTTGTTTATCCTATGGGTGAAAGTTCTAGCTGAATTACAAATATTGGCAGGAGTAGCTTCCATAAAAGTCTCCAGTGTTTACAAAATAGCTGAGGGGAAGTAAGGAATATTCAGTGTTTCAGTTGCCTTGTAGTTTGTCTAGACAACAGGTCACTTGCTCCTGGGATTTGTGGGGATGAGTTGAGATGAGTTTCACTGAGTTAATATGATCCCAGGGTGAAGCAATTGGCCAGATGAGGGGTAGAGAGTGTTTAGAAAACAGCTTGAATTTCACAAAGCTGGAACAAATATCTTATTGGCCCTTGATCTGAGCTTAGATTAATTTTTTGTAAAAAATAACAAGATTATAATCCATGCTGTGGATCATTTAGCTCAGATTTTAGAATTAATCATAGGGAACAAACTGAAAGATTGATAAACATAGTGGAAAACATAAATGAGCAATCAGGGTCAGGAACTTTGGCTAAGACATATGCTGCATGCAAATTTAATATAATAGATATATATAAACATTTTGATGTTTACTCTGTACCCAAACTGTTTCCAGAGCTCAAGTTCTATTTTCATGGCAATCCTTTTGCAGAAGGTATTATTGTTTTCTCCATTTTACTGATCAATACATTGAGACTTAAATAGATTAAATAATTTGCCAAGATTCCCTGGCCAGTAAATGACTGAGTTAGGTTTTAAACAAGGTACTGGCACCACAGCTTCCAAGGGATAAACTGTCATTTTATTTTTTCCTTGAGTCATACTATCTGATATGGTTTGACTGTGTCCCCAGCCACATTTCAACTTGAATTGTATCTCCCAGAAATCCCACATGTTGTGGGAGGGACCCAGGGGGAAGTAATTAAATAGCATGGTCTTTCCCGTGCTATTCTTGTGATAGTAAATAAGTCACACAAGATCTGATGGGATCAGTAAATTACCAGGGGTTTCTGGTTTTGCTTCCTCCTCATTTTCTCTTGCTGCTGCCATGTAAGAAGTGCCTTTTGCCTCCCGCCATGATTCTGAGGCCTCCCCAGACATGTGGAATTGTTAGTCCTATTAAACCTCTTCTTCCCACTCTGCGGTATGCCTTTGTCAGCAGCATGAAAAAGGACTAATACACTACCCTGTAAAACTTTATTTAATTGTAACCTTTGATGGCAACATGGGCAAAATAACAACCTTCACATTTCTCTCAGTGCTACCCAAGAAATAAAAATAGCCCAAGAAGAGTGGTAAATGGCAATCAACACTCTATCCAAATGTAGGGAGACACAGAGATCAGTAGGAATTATAGAACAGTGGCAACTCCTTCCTCATCTGAAAAAGAGCAGTGTCTGCTCTTCTCTAGGAAATTATAGCCATGTATAAGTGAGGGTCAAATAGTGACAGAAATTGATATTTCAAGGGATTAAAGAAATTCAGATTAGTATGTAAAATCTCTGACTGAATCTTGACAAGAAGGTAACTGATTTCTGTTTTTCTTTTGTTTTGATTTTAATAGCATGAGGCCAACAAGGTATAACATGCAACTCAGATCTTGCATGAGTTGGCTTTGGTCCAAGAAGGACAGTATGAGACCTTAACCCTCCGTTGTGCTATGCAGACCTGGATTGCTTTTTTCTCAACCTGCGTAGAAATTCCAGAGTGACTCTACACCTCTTTCAGAGATGCTCTCCTAGGATGTGACTGGTACAGGGCCCCATTTCAGCCCAGGAGAAGAAGAGCTAATGAGACTACAGTGTCACATTTATCTCCATTCCCCGATGTGACTGATGGTGGAACTTTCATTTACAATTATTTTTGTTTAATCAAAATCAACGAGGCCTTTGGCCAATGTTCTTTTAATGCAAAGTTAGTAAAGGACTTAACTAAGTAATGAGGTCATTCAAGAGTCTATTTATTATGAATAGCAACTATTCTGTGGAACTACTTTCTATAACTATGGTGAAATTTCTACTTAAAATTATATTGTTTTATTTTCTCTTTTCTTTATAGATACAAAAGTGCAGCCATTCTGTGATCCCTTTGAAAGGACTGTCTGTGCATACAATGAGACTTAGACATTAGCACAGGTATTTCTATCATGGACTATCACCATTTCTAATGTACTTCACCTGGAGGGTAAATAGCAATTGGTTTTCAGGGGCAGGAGAAAAAGTTAAGTTGAGGCTGATGTATCCTTTAAGGGGAAAAGACAACAACAAAAAAGTCATAAACAATTTTGTTTATTTATTTTTTTGATACGAAGTCTTGCTCTGTCACCCAGGCTGGAGTGCAGTGGTGCTATCTTGGCTCACTGCAACCTCCAACTCCCGAGTTCAGGCGATTCTTCTGTCTCAGCCTCCCAAGTAGCCGAGATTACAGGCGAACACCACCACACTCGGCTAATTTTTCATAGTTTAGTAGAGACAAGGTTTCACCGTGTTGCCCAGGCTAGTCTCAAACCCCGGAGCTCAAGCAATTCACCTGCTTTGGCCTCCGAAAGTGCTATGATTAGAGATATGAGCCACCATGCCTGGCCAACAATTTTTTGAAAAGTATTGCTCCCTTTTATTTAGTACTCTTAATTCTTTTTATTTATCTTTTTTTTTTTATGATGTCTTTCTCTGTTGCCCAGGCTGGAGTGCAGTGGTGCAATCTTGGCTCACTGCAACCTCGGCCTTTTGGGTTCAAGAGATTCTCCTGCCACAACCTCCCGAATAGCTGGGACTACAGACATGTGCCACTGCACCTGGCTAACTTTTTCATTTTTAGTAGAAACAGGGTCTTACCATGTTGGCCAGGCTGGTCTTGAACTCCTGACCTCGTGATCCGCCCACCTCGACCTCCCAAAGTGCTGGGATTACAGGCGTGAGCCACTGTACCTGGCCACTTTTGATTCTTGAGTAACTCAATTAAGTAAAATACTTTCTGGTTTTAAGTGAAAAATAAATTAAAGCTCAGAGAGATTAAGTAACTTGCCTAATATCTCACAGCAAGCTAGTAGGAAAACTAAAACACAAAGCCCTCTTTCTCTGGCTGTGCTCCCCGCTTTCCTCCCTGAACCACATCACTAAATACATCAGTCCTAACCTTAAAGAGGGCTCCAACACACAAGGATTCACAAATATAGAATTGAGTAAAGAATTGATTTAGAATTGGAAAACTTGTTACAATGAAATATAAATTTAAAAAAATGACAAAACATGCAAACATCACAAAATCTGAGAAGAAAAAAATGTAATCTCTGTATAAAATGACTGTATATCTACAGATACAACATTTTTTTCATAAAAATTTTACTCTCTGATTGCCTCTTTTAATGACAATTATTTTTGTGGGAATTTTTTTTATTAGAGAGAGTAAAACAAATCAGTCTCTCCTCTAAAATAGTTTAAAAAATAAATTAATTTAAAAATTAAAGCTATTAAAAAATTTTCACTAACTTAGAACAGCCATTGTTGTTGTTTTTTGTTTGTTTGTTTTGCTTTTTTTGAGACGGAGATTCGCTCTTTTTGCCCAGGCTGGAGTCCAGTGGCACGATCTCGGTTCACCGCAACCTCTGCCTCCCAGATTCAAGTGATTCTCCTGCCTCAGCCTCCCAAGTAGCTGGGATTACAGGCATGTGCCACCACCCCGGCTAATTTTGTATTTTTAGTAGAGGTGGGGTTTTTCCACGTTGGTCAGGCTGGTCTTGAACTCCCGACCTCAGGTGATCCACCTGCCTCGGCCTCACAGAGTGCTGGGATTACAGGCGTGAGCCACAGCGCCCAGCAGAACAGCCATTGTTTGTAATATCATGAAGATATTTGATATTGTTAAATTTGGGGGAAACTCTATCAAGTTCCTTTTCCATAAGTTTAAATGCTCAGAGCATTTTGAATTTCTCTTATACAATAACTGGTTTTAAATACTCCGAATTGCAAATGGCTGGTACATATGGAAATCTGTAGGTTACATGATTAGCCTACTTCTGATACCAGTGAGCTTCCTTTTGACTAGATATTGATTAAGAACTGAATTCTTCGATTTTCCCTGAGCATTGCTGATGATTGGGAACTGTTTTGCAGGCTAGATTCTGCATCCGAATCATTCAGCATTGCTTCTCCTTCACTATGTAACTCTGTTGCCTGGCACCGTTCAGTCCGACATGTTCATATGGTAATAGGACCTCTAGACTTGCACTTTCCTACCACAACCCTTGCTGAGTTAACACGGCAGAGAGAAAGATAATTCTCAGAACCCACTCCCACACCAGGGCAGCCAGCATTAATTAAAGCTGATATAGAAGTAACTGAAAACCACTTAAATATAAACTATTAAAGTAAAATTGAATGTATTCCCAATTCAACTTCCCCTTAACCAGATTCTCATGTCAAATGCTAGCTCCCTAAAAATACCATCCAAAAAAGTTTTTTTTTTTTTTTTTTTTTTTTGAGACAGTCTCACTCTGTCATCCAGGCTGGAGTGCAGTGCCTTGATCTTGGCTCACAGCAACCTCTGCCTCCTGAGTTCAAGCGCTTCTCCTGCCTCAGTCTCCTGAGTAGGTGGGATTACGGGTGCCTGCCACCATGCCAGGCTAAATTTTTGTATTTTTAGTAGAGATGGGGTTTTGCCATGTTGGCCTGGCTGGTCTCGAACTCCTGACCTCAGATGATCCACCTGCCTTGGCCTCACAAAGAGCTGGGATAACAGGCATGAGCCACCGCACTCAGTCCCAAAAAAACCTTGTTAATAAGACTGAGGGCAACATCTGTATACAGTAAGGTTTGGAGTCTAGTTTAAGACAGATCTTTCAATGCATGGCTGGATTAAGGTTGAATAAGGATCGTTATATAATAGTTTAGGATAGATGGGCAGAGCAAAATGAGAAGTTTGAATCCAAATTTGAAGAGTCTTGAGAAGTAAATTAAACTTCCTAAATTGAACAGTTGGATGTTCACTCATTTTTTTTTTCAGGATGCTCCTGAAACTAGCAACATTTTTTTGTGACTTTTATCTTCCCAGACAAGGGTTTTTTGTTTTGTTTTGTTTTGTTTTTGAGACAGAGTCTTGCTCTGTCACCCAGGCTGGAGTGCAATGGCGTGATCTCGGCTCACTGCAAGCTCCACCTCCCAGGTTCACTCCATTCTCCTGCCTCAGCCTCACGAGTAGCTGGGACTGCAAGCGCCCACCACCACGCCTGGCTAATTTTTTTATATTTTTTAGTAAAGATGGGGTTTCACCATGTTAGCCAGGCTGGTCTCGATCTCCTGACCTCGTGATCTGCCCTCCTCCCACAGTGCTGGGATTACAGGCCTGAGCCACTGTGCCAGGTCGACAAGGGGTTTTTTAGAATAAAAAGTTGTGTTACTGAAGAGTAAAGTCATGTTTTTGAAAATGTCCACATAGAAAGTCATTGTCATGTAGCTAGTAAGATGTACAGGTGTCAATGATTTGGGTTCTTACTCCAAGTATTAATCCATGGCCTCTCCAAGAATGCTTTCAGGATCAAAGGCAAACTGAATTCATTGTGATTTAAATCATTTACTTTAGAAAAAATTACAAAAATATGTGGTGATGTGAACAGGTGTCCAACCTACATACAACAGGTGCCCTTCAGTATTTGGAAGCAGTCCAGGAAAGCAAGGTTTAACTTTCCTTAGCTTCATGATAAATGTCAGGAATCAGACTCTTGACCACTGTGTTATCTTACCACGCCCCCACAATGCCCCTAAACCTGATTAAAATAAAGAGATTTAGCTCTAGTCTAAGGCAGGTAGATTGAAAAACAAACTTGAGCAAGACTGCACTGAACCAAAGGCTATATTCTAAGAGAGCCTCCAATCTGAATTCTGTGAAGGTAACAAAGAACCATCACCCTTGACTCTTCTCCTCTCCACTCACCCCCGCCAGGTCCTTTTAATGGGTATACAATTTTTCTGGTAATGTGAGCACTTCAGTAATCAATGCCCTTTAGCATTGTGAATAGAAATAAGTAATACCATTACTTATTAATGACAGAAAAGTGCTAGGATGAAACATGTTTTTCGGCATATTTTCTGATTAGATGCAGAGACATTGCCTTTTATCTTGACTACTGGGGCACCTTATTTATTTCCTCTGCACCAGGCAGGAGGAATATGATACGCACACACATACACACACACACACACGCGCTTGCACATATTTCTCTCCTTAATCTTATGATTCTTACTGAATAGACACTTACTTGGCCTAAGTCAATTAACAAATATGAATAACTGTACTGTGCCAGGTACTCATTTTTATATAAATTTACTTCATTTAACTTGACATTTACAACATTACTATAACATGATTCTTGCATTTTTCCATTTTATAAATGAAGGCATCAAAATTCAGATAGTTTTACTAGTTTATCCAAAGTGGATATAGGACTCAAAAGATCTGATTTCAAACCTCAAATCTAAATAAATTGCATTTACCAACATGCCATGACCCCTTTACAGAATAATATATGTTTTGTCAGGTTAAAAATAAAGGCTAAGTGGTTTTATGTGTATTTGTTTGTTTATTCATTTATTTATTAGAAAGTTTAATCATTTTTATCTCTAACCATTAATGAACATTAAACATGGCCTCTAATTGCCTGGAATGTTTAAAGTGATCCAGTTTGCTTGACTCCTTTTACTTTATAAGATTTAAGGAAAACTAGCTTAAATACTCCTCTTTACTATACCTGGAACATCTTCAGAGATTTTTAGAGAGCTGGTATTTTACTTTGTTATTCCTTGCTCCAATTTCAATTTCTGATTTTACTAATTCTAAAATTCCATCATACCTTGATTACTGCCTTTTCTCTCTTTCTGGTGGCTACTCAAATGCATAAGTCAAACTTTTCCTCCTTTTATAAAACTCTGATAGAACTTATTGATAAAATTTTGGTGTACAATTCAATGTGTACTAACATTTTTAAAATGTTACTGACAGTGTTATGTGTGTGCTGTGTGTGTGCATGTGTGTCTGTGTATACATGCACACATGTAAGGTTGGAGTGGAAGTGAATGAAGGTCACAGTTTTGTACTGCAGAGACTGTTAAGCAGTAGGCTACTCTAACATTTCAAGTTTTTTGCTTCTATGGATACCCTGTCCTCAAAAACTAGCCCCCAGTCTTGTTACCAGGCTCTTCTCTTTGGCTCACTTGCTTCTCAATCTAGTTGAGTTCTTCCAACTCTTGTTACACTATTGGGGAATGTGTATTCTTGTTCACTCTAGATATGAAATGGAATATAGAGGAATATTGCTAGCAAACAATGTGCTGTATTAGAGAGTTTCTCTAAATAGAGTGTCATTTGCTTGAAATCATGTCACTTCTTTAGAGGACAAGCAGCGGCGATTTCTTGTTATTTGAAGAACGGTATACACACGTACACACACGCACACACGTATTTGTGCCTCACTACAAAAAGATGCAGTAGTAGTGGCCAATCTAGGTCTCCAGACTCCCTATCAATAGTTCCTAAATTAATCCTGGCTTCCCTTGAGCAAGTTAATTTAACCTTCCTTTCTTTCTTTCTTTCTTTCTTTCTTTCTTTCTTTCTTTCTTTCTTTCTTTCTTTCTTTCTTTCTTTCTTTCTTTCTCTCTCTTTTTTTCTTTCTTTCCTTCCTTCCTTCCTTCCTTCCTTCCTTCCTTCCTTCCTTCCTTCCTCCTTCCTTCCTTCCTTCCTTCCTTCCTTCCTTCCTTTTCTCTCTTTCTTTCTTTCTTTCTTTCTTTCTTTCTTTCTTTCTTTCTTTCTTTCTTTCTTTCCTTCTTTCTTTCTTTTTTCCTTTATTTCCTTTCTTTCTTTCTTTCCTTCTTTCCTTCTTTCCTTCTTTCCTTCTTTCCTTCCTTCCTTCCTTCCTTCCTTCCTTCCTTCCTCCTTCCTTCCTTCCTTCCTTCCTTCCTTCCTTCCTTTTCTCTCTTTCTTTCTTTCTTTCTTTCTTTCTTTCTTTCCTTCTTTCTTTCTTTTTTCCTTTCTTTCCTTTTTTCTTTATTTCCTTTCTTTCTTTCTTTCCTTCTTTCCTTCTTTCCTTCTTTCCTTCTTTCCTTCCTTTCCTTCCTTCCTTCCTTCCTTTCTTTCTTTCTTTCTTTCTTTCTTTCTTTCTTTCTTTCTTTCTTTCTTTCTTTCTTTCTTTCTTTCTTTCCTTCTTTTGAGGTGGAGTCTCGCTCTGTCACCCAGGCTGGAGTACAGCAGCATGATCTCAGCTCACTGCAACCTCTGTCTCCCACGTTCAAGAGATTCTCCTCCCTCAGCCTCCAGAGTAGCTGGGATTACAGGTGCGTGCCACCACTCCCAGCTAATTTTTGTATTTTTAGTAGTGATGGGGTTTCACCGTGTTAGCCAGGATGGTCTCGACCTCCTGACCTCATGATCTGCTCGCCTTGGCCTCCCAAAGTGCTGGGATTACAGGCCTAAGCCACTGTGCCAGACCTTTGTACATCATTTTATATCACTCTTTAAAACACTACTTTTAAATAATTTCCGTGTTAATATTTGTGTAATAACACTTGAAACATTTATAAAGTGTAGTCTCTGATCCTATGAGCCATAGAGTAATCATTATCACAGTCCTCTTTGTATCTTGTAAACTCTAGTTTTTGATAAAAACTCCCTAGCTTTACAAGTGCAACTATTTTTTCAGCACAATAAATTATTGGCTACCTGGAAACATATGGTAATCCAGGTGTAAGCATCCCTGGATAACTGCCCGAGCAGCTGAATCCCCACCTGGTATTCTGCTTTTGGCCTGTAATCAAATTCTTCCTGCATTGGACCACTTGTTTTTTTCTACCATTTTACTTTCAGACAGCGTGTTTGTCAAGAATGGCATTTACATTCTGTTGTATCAAAACATGTGTTGATATTTGCTTATTGGGGTTGTTATAAAGAGAGAATACACAGAGAAGAACATAATTTTGGACTACTACCTCATACTACAATGGCAAGTAATTAAAATTCAATCAAATATAAAGAATAATGTTGAGGTAATGAGTATTCTATGTATGAGAGAGTGTGTGTGCGTGTGTGAATGGATCACTTTTAAAGTTCAGGGATGCATAATTGTTCTAAGGCTCTTAGTGCTTCTTGAATCTCAGTGATGACAAAAAATCATTTAAACTGGGAAGGACAGGACTTCAAAATGAATAAAAGGAAAAGTGGATTATTGGTTTCCACTCACTGAGATTTCCAGGTTATATACTTTTTCTACTGAATCAGAATGTCAATTTCAAAATAAGTCTGCAAGTGATGTGACAACTGTTCATCAAGCACTTACTAGGCACCTGGAAGAGCTTTGTTTCTACTCAACAGGGAACTTTCATATGAGCACTGCCATCTCTGTGATTTTAATCCAGAGGAATTGTAAATTATTACTTACTATTTATTTATTAAAGTTGATCTCAAATTTCTATCTGAAACTGGTGATTCCTCAAGGATCTAGAACTAGAAACACCATTTGACTCAGTAAACTCATTACTGGGTATATACCCAAAGGATTATAAATCATTCTACCATAAAGACACATCCACGCACATGTTTATTGCAGCACTCTTTGCAATAGCAAAGACTTGGAACCAACCCAAATGTACATCAATGATAGACTGGATAAAGAAAATGTGGCACATATATACCGTGCAATACTATGCAGCCATAAAAAGGATGAGGTCATTCCTTTGCAGGAACATGGATGAAACTGGAAACCACCATTCTCAGTAAACTATCACAAGAACAGAAAACATAACACGACATGTTCTCACTTATAAGTGGGAGTTGAACAATGAGCACACATGGACACAGGGAGGGGAACATCACACTGGGGCCTACCAGGAGGTGGGGGACAAGGGGAGGGATAGCATTAGGAGGAATACCTAATGTAGGTGACGGGTTGATGGGTGCAGCAAACCACTATGGCACATGTATACCTATGTAACAAACCTGAACGTTCTGCGCATGTACCCCAGAACTTAAAGTAGAATAATAATAATAATAACTAATCCTTCATATTATAATAATAATAAACTAATTTAAAAACTAATCCTTAAAGTATTATAATAATAATAATTTAAAAACTAATAATAATAATAAACTAATCCTTGTGTTCTACTCTTCAATTTACAACAAAAAGAAGAAAGACTGTGGTCTTTGAAGGCAGATCAAAATTCCAACTCAGAAGAGTCTCTCGCTTATTTTTACCCTCCTTGTTCTCAGCAGCAAAGTAGGGCAAAAGCAATTCTCTCAGAAGGGATATATGGAGGATTAAGTGGAAGTGTGTAACTCGGTATTTCTCCTACTATAGAAATTTTGTTAAATAATACTCTTGTTTGTCTATTGGCAGCCAGAGTTTTTGAACAAGTCAATCACTTGTTTCAGGGAATATAATAAAAGGGTCAGTTACTATAATACCGATTTTATTAAAAATTTCTTTAAGAATATTAAAATTGTAGTATATTAAATATCCAAGGTTAAGGTGAGAAATTCCTGCAGTTCCACACTTCACCAATAAATGTGTTTAATGTTCTGAGACATTGAAAATACCATTTCCAGTTCCTAAATAAGACAAATAAAAAGCAGTAATACCTATATTTCATAGATGCCTATCATTCAATTATAATTTAAATTAACCATTTATGAGAGTTGTGTAATCTCAGCTATATAAAGATACCAAAGGCTAAGTGCGAAAAATCCTTAGCAAAAGAGTTCCATTTCATCCCAGGCATTGTAGAAACAAAGCAAAACAACAAAAATATAGTGGCTTAGATTAGCGTCTCCCCTACCGCCCAAAATAGATGACACTATCAGGGCACCAAGTAGTGTATTCATTGTTTTTGACACCTTTCAAATATCAAACATATTTGTGAGTGAGGTACAATTAACTCTCATCCATTGTCTTTTGCTTACTAGAAAGTTTCCAGAGTTATAACATTGATATAATGGTTGGAGACATTCTAAGCTAATTTTGCTTTCTTATAAATGGTAAGGAAATTAAGAGAGTTTGCTGTTTTTGAATAACTAATGAAGTGATTCTTGAACTTTGCCTCTATATATCATTTTCTTTAGCACATGACTGTGACTGACTTTCCTTTTTTTTCCCCTCTATGTGCTCCCTTAGTTACCCTAGACACACATAAAAGAAGAATCCATTCTCAAAAGAGAGGGAATTTTTTTTTTCTATTAAAAATCATAAACCCATAGGAAGTCCAAAGCACAATTTTCCCATTGAGTCAGCTCCATGTTCAAACTTTCCACTTCCTCTGGGTGCCTGGGAGTTCCAACTGTCATTCATCGATCTCTTTTCTCCCTTTATCTTACAGCACCTAACACATTTCTTATACTCTCCCATCTCTCCCTCCAGGGTCCTACCTCCATTCTAATAATAGATCTTGATCTCCCTACAGTTTGATTCTACTTCAATTTCAGGAATCAGTAAAATGTCCTTATCTTTTTATCCCAAGAGAATTCACAGGTTTTTCTGCATTTCAGAGTGACTTATACAAAGGATGAGGAAACCTTTTCCTAATGCTTTACACCTCTCAGATAATAACTTCAATATGTTAAGAGAAGAACTCCTCAGTCTATTTATCCTATCAAAAGCCACCATAAAGAAAGGAGAACAAGGTTGAGTGGAAGAAGAGGGTTAGAAGGCAGTATATGCCTTGATGCCAGACACCTATACTTGATTTTAAAATTTTATAATAGACATTTCTCAAAAATTGCATTCACTATTTGGGAAAAATTACACACATGTACATACACATGTGACATACATACAGTGTACAGTATTGTAAAAGTGACCTCCTTGAAAGAATTGAGTTGGAGGAATGCCTAGACACTCGGCTACAAGGTAGGGTAGACAGAAAAAATGCAGAAGAAAGGTAAAAGCACAGACTGGATCTATATTCTTGCTTACCACTTGTAATACAAAACCCATAAATATTTTATTTGAGTGTTTTTGTTTCTGATAAATAAAACCCTCATTTGGAATGACATTTTATCTTATGTCCTCAAGCATTTGCTTGAGTTCCTATTTTCTTTCCCAAATAAGTAAAAAACAGCCCCAAGGCCTATGAACAATTTGCATGACAAAAACATCATCTTCCAGCCTGGAACCTTCCCAGGGGTTTTGATTGGAAGATGAATGAGGTTCATTCACAAACTTCAGAGACAGGTAGGAGAGTACAAAGCAAAAGTTAAGTGGCCTAATAAGGTAGTTGTGAAGGCTCATCAGCTCCTTGTGTTTGATAGGTTCTGTCACCATTGCCAACACAGCTGCTAAAAAAGGCTGCCAAAGAGGAAGAAAATGAAAGAGGTTGAGATTGCAGTCGGAGAAAATATTTTACACAACTTAGCACCATCTGCCATTCTCTTAATCTTTGTTCAGTGAGGAGTGGATTGAATGTGGATGTCGACAATGACTCTGACAGCTAACTTTTTTGTTGATATAATCATTAAAACTTGCGGACCCTGCCTTACTAAAAATGCACAGAAGAGGTAAAGAACATTCCATATTTGTTTTTAGCAAAACAAACCAACCGATCAAACGAACAAAAACCTAACTTCTATTATTTTATTTATGTCGCTTTAATTTACTTGGCTGTAAGAGTCTAATGGAGGTGTATAGGGATTTCTTAGCAGGCAGAGAATAGTGCAATTGATTCTATGTATGAGCCTTCTGGGTGTGTGTGTGAAGTGGGAGAGAAGGGAGAGAGGTGGAGAGAGAGATTAATTCAGACTCTACTAACAAATTAGCATGTCTTTGGCCTCTCATTTCTCTTTAATTGTATTAATAACAGTTGCCCCAAATATATGTGATGTTTCTTGTGATATGCTTTCTTAGTTAACAACATTATTGGTAGCAACATTATTGATATCTTTCCTCTAGCAGATAAAGTGAGTTAGTGTAAGTAAAGACAAGTTTTTTTTTTTTTTTTTTTTTTTTTTTTTTTTTGAGAAGGAGTTTTGCTCTTGTTGCCCAGGCTGGAGTGCAATGGCACAATCTTGGCTCACCGCAACCTGTGCCTCCTGGGTTCAGGTGATTCTCCTGCCTCAGCCTCCCGAGTAGCTGGGATTACAGGCATGTGCCACCGGCTTATTTTGTATTTTTAGTAGGGACATGGTTTGTCCATGTTGGTCAGTCTGGTCTCGAACTTCCGACCTCATGTGATCCGCCCTCCTCAGCCTCCCAAAGTGCTGGAATTACAGGCATGAGCCACCGCACCCGGCCCAAAGACAAGTTATTAAGGAATGAGCAGGATATGTGTAATACGAAGGACAAGTAAATTTGAGGTTTTGTGGGTTCAATGAGTCTAGGGGGTAGGAGAGTTTTTGGCCCCTACAGAGTTAGGGAGAGGAAAGAATCATCACCATTTGTCTACCCTTAATTCCCGGAGTCAGCGTGTGCTGGAATCTTGGAACGGGAGCCCAAAGCTACAGGAAGGAGCCAGGGATGGGTGCTCTTTTCCTCTCCTTGAGAGGATGCACAGAGGCTCAACAGCAACGTGTCTGTAAACCTGAGAGCGTGTGTATGCCACTTCACACCCAATCTGCCACCCTGATCATCCCCAAGATTGCCCTTGCTTTCCTGGTTCCTAGGATCTCTAAGAAATGCAATGGCTGCTTTGGCCTTGTGTTGCTGTTAGATACCCTTCTGCAAAAGCCAGAAAAAGTAGTCAGGTAGAGTGACTGCATATTTGGAGGGATCTGAATCCCATCTTTACATCTTCCAAATATATAACCTTACACAAATCCAACTATACACATAATTCTGTTTTCTCTTCTGAAAAATGAAATTAGTATACATCTCTCAGGAGTTTGGGTGTGAGTGTGTGAAAACAAACTATAGGCACATATAAGAGAAACTTCAGCAAGCATTCATTCATCTGGGCCCCAGAAACACAGTCTCATTTCATTCTATAAAAAATCCTGATAAAAATGAATTAACTAATTGGTTAATTACTTAGTTACTTACTAACTAGCTTCCCTTCTTCCCTCTTTCCTTTTTCCTTCCTTACTTCCCTCCTCTTATTCCCTTCTTCCCTCCTTTTCTTTTTCCCTCCCTCCCTCCTTCCCTTCATCTTTCCTTCCTTTCTTCCTTCCTTAATTCCCTTTTCAAGAGGGAATTACCCAGTAATCACTTGTAACAGAAACTATATCAATTTTGTAAAAAATAAAAATTATACTATAATATCTCTCCAATTCTGATTTATAGGTAGTAGTCGGCCTTAGTTGTTTTAGGAATAAATCAGAAATATACAATGAAATTCAGCAGCAGCATGAATGTAAATATTTCACAATGTGCTGTTCTTGAACTCTAACCTGGAGACATTCAGTCATTCTGCCTTGATTACAAAATAATTCTATAATGATATTATTGATATTTTTACATAATCTAGGATGAAATTATTTTGCTTCATTAGCTATTCAATTTAATTTATATATTCATAATATTTGAATACTTTATCAACATCTTCAACTTCTCTTTTTTAACAATTCTAAGGCATTTTAAAATTTAATGCCACGAAATCAAAACTAACATTGACTTATTTTTAGCTTATGTATTTTTTCTAGTGTACTGTTGCAATACACAGTATGATTAATACAAAGAATAGACTTCAACATCATCTTTTATTTGATAATGAAATTGTTTCACCTGAAACACTAGCTGTTGTTTCAAATAGTTAATTGACTATGTCATCAGCTGTCAAATTAGTGCATTTTATGAAGCTTTTATCTTGATTAAAATTTTTTTCAGAAAATAATTAAAACCTAATTCACTAGTCTTTGTTGTAATGAATTATCCAGCAGTCAAACTTATAAAAATATCTCTAAACATGTCTGGTCTGATTGGCTTTCTGTATTTATTAAATGACACAGTGACTTAGTCTATTGTGTGCTGAATCCAAATTTTGTGATTTTTATTAATAAAAAATATTTACAGAATAGATCAAAGAGCTGTGAAATGAATTCTTCTATTTTCTCTGTGTTACGTTATCAACCTATAAGTGCCATTTGAAATGGAAACACTATATTCATTACCCACATCTGATTTGGTTTTAATTTTGAAGGCTTTTATATACAAAATAATATTTAAACCTAGAAAGTTTTATAAATAGAATTGATTATTTTGTTTGTTTTTATATTGTGGTACAATCCCTTTTCCAAGTTGTCATACCTACCACACATGCCCTTTGGTGAAATAAATCTAAAATGATGAGCTTGTTACATGAACTGGTTTTGCTACTGATGACAGTGAACATAGGCATCAACTGTGTCCAGATATTGCATCCATAAGATTATACATGTATTTCATATATTAACTCACTGTATTTTATCCTAACAAAACATCTGAGATCTCTGCTTTCATTATTTCAAATTTACAGATATTAAAACTAAGGCTTAAAAAATATCCAGTGAATTTCCCTAAGTTACACTGAATGTGACTTTGCAAAGATTAAAACCATAGCCAGTGTGATGCAAAAATGTGTCCCTTATATGAAAGCCTAGTTAACTAGTCTCTTCACTCTGCTGGGTACAGAGCATAGGCTGGGTACCATTTAAACACTATTCTTGTCTTTCTCATCCTTGGCAATCTTATCTATCATTTATATCTAGTTTGTTGTCAGATTTGTACCAACTGTCAATAGACTATTTCTATTTCTAAGATTTTGTATTTGCTTCTAGTTCCCTAGAACTTCAGACAGCTTTCATGGTTAAAGCTATTTTACACTGCATGAAGCTCCTTTTTCTCCCATTTCTTCTTAACAAGCAGTTTTATTCTTTCAGCAATAGCCACTGCTGCATGATTGAACTTGAAGTTCAACTTCTTGTTTTCAATTTGGGGCTTCTCATCTTCAATTTGAAACTTATTGACAAACTCCTTTGCTAAGTACTCAAAGTTTTCCATCTCTCAGAGGCCTGTTCTGTGCACCCTTTGAAGATCACCTTTGCGTGAGTTTGTATGAGCTTCTTAATATAGAGAATAAGCATAGTTTTTTGGTTTTTGTTTCTTTTTTAAGTCCTCATGAGAAACTCTTGCTCAGTCCTTAAAGGAAGATATCAGGAAAACGTGTTGGCAATCCTTTTTTCTGTGTGTAAAAATGGAGCTGTATTTTGAACTTGGAAGATGAAATAAAATTACGGATTGTTGTCAATGACCACAAAAGCTTAAATATTTAAAATTAAAAATGAAATAATAAAGCCTTAGAAAAACATAGCATTTTCAGCAGATTAGCTAAGACCACGCCAACCAAAATCTCTTTATTTTTTAACAGCTTCTTTGAGATATAGTTTATATGCATACAATTCATCAATTGTACATACAATTGCATGGTTTTTAGTACATCCACAAAGCTGTAAAACTATCACTAAAACAACTTTAGGACATTTTCATCATCCTAAGGAGAAACCCCCATACCTATAAGCAGTCATTTCCTGTATAATGAAGAACTAACTTTACCCCAAGTGAGGTCTGACCTTTGCCTTCAGCTACTGGGCGGTGATCTCTAGGCGCCTGTAATGTCCTGCCTGATAGGAATATCCTTGTTTGCCACTAGATAGTAGATCAATGTGATATATGGTGAGGTCTTTGGGACATGTCACATCAGTTTCAACCTCTCAAGGAGTTAGAGACTAAAGGTATCATCCCTAACCTCCAAAAGGGTCTAGAAACTCAAGATCAGCCATGCAGATGGCACATGATGAAGCCCCAATAACCATTTTGGACACCAAAGTCTTGGATAAGTTCCCTGGTTGGCAAAACTCTATATTATCACACATCATAGCCAGGAGAAGGTAGCACTGTCCAAAAATCCACAGGAGAGGATAGCAGAAAGCTTTGCATTTGGATCTCTTTTAGACTCTACTATATGTGTCTCTTCCTTTGGTTGATGCTAATTTATATTCTTTTATTTTAATAAAACCATAACCATAGGTGTGGCATTTTCCAGAGTTTTGTGAGTTGTTCTGGCAAAGTATTGAAACTGAAGGTTATGGTGGGGATCCCCACAATTTGTACTGGGCTGATGTGAAGTAAGGGTGGTCCTGAGACCACCCAAATCTGCAGATGGTGTCTGAAGTTAGGACACTCTTGTCGGGACTATTCTCTCAGACTAAAAATTGTCTGACTCGGCCGGGATTGGTGACTTAACCCTGTAATCCCAGCACTTTGGGAGGCCAAGGCGAGCAGATCACCTGAGGTCAGGAATTTGAGACCAGACTGACCAACATGGAGAAACCTTGTCTCCACTAAAAATACAAAAATGAACCGGGAATGGTGGCGCATGCCTGCAATCCCAGCTACCTGGGAGGCTGAGGCAGAAAATTCGCTTGAATCCAGGACATGGAGGTTGTGGTAAGCCAAGATCGGGCCACTGCACTCCAGCCTGGACAACAAGAGTGAAATTCTGTCTCAAAAAAAAAAAAAAAAGTTTGACTCATCATATTTTTCATTTCTCTTCAAGCTCTTTTCACCCCCAGCCCTTGGAAATCACAAATCTACTTCTTGTGTCTATATATATATCTGCAGCATTTCATGTAAATGTAACCGTATATTAGGTAGTCTTTTGTGAATGACTTCTCTTAATTAGCATAGTATTTCAATGTTCTTATTGTATACATACTTCATTCCTTTCCATGGCTGAATATTCTACTATATAATTGTATCACTTTTTATTTATTCATTCATCAGCTTATAAGCTATTACATTGTTTATACCTTTTAACTCTTGTAAGTAGTGCTTCTATGAACATTTGTATATATGTTTTGTTTGAACAGAGCAAACATCTGTTTTCAAGTCTTTAGTGTCTATGCCTAGAAGTGAGATTGCTGGGTCATAGAAGAATTCCACGTTTAACTTATTGAGGAAATGTTAAACTTTTTACCACAATGCCTGCATCATATTGTATTCTCACCAGCCATATACAAGGATTCCAATTCTCCACATCCTTGAAAGCACATTAATTTTCATCATTTTGGTTATAGCAATCCTATTGGGTAGGAAGAGATATCTTATAGTGTTAATTTGCATTATCTTAGTGGCTGATAATACTGAGCAACTTTTCATGTATTTAACAGCATTTGTATATCTTGGGGAAATGTCTACTCATGTCCGTTGTTCATTTTTTAGTTGAGTTGTTTGACTTTTCACTGAATTATAAAATTTCTCTGCACATAGATAATAGACCCTTCACGGATATATGATTTTAAAATATCCCCTCCCATTTTATGGGTCTTTTCACTTTCTTCATGGTGTCTTCCAAAGCACAAAAGTTTTTAATTATGATGAAGTCCAATTAGCATATTGTTTTTAGTTTTGTCACTTGTAGTTTTGTTGTCATATCTAAGAGGACTTTGCCAAATCAAGGTCACAAATATTCATGCCTATATTTTATTCTAATAATTGTATAGTTTTAGTATTTATGTTTGTGCCTATGATCTGTTTAAATTAGTGTTTGTATATGGTGTGAGAACTTCATTCCTTACGTGTGACGTGTGGATATCTAGTTTTCTCAGTACGATTTGTTGAAAAGGCTATTTTTTCCTCATTGGATTATCTAGCAGCATTGCTGAAAATTATTGAGCATAAATTAGAAGATTCATTTCTGAATTCTAAATTCTATTCCATTGATCTATATGCCTATTTTTATCCAAGTACCTTGCTGCCTTGATTACTCTAACTTTGTAGCAAGTTTTGAAGCAGGAAAATGTGAATACAACTTTGTTCTATTTTTCAAGAGTGTATAGCTCTTCTGGATAAAATATTCTAGTCTTAATAGCTATTGATTATTTCCTTTATGTGAATAGATGGGTGGGAGATAGATGCATAAGACATGTTGATCTACCGAATACATGCATATCGACCTTACTCAGTCCCCACACATATGCAGTTCCAGTGAGGTTGTAAGTTGCGAGAAGACAGGGATGGGTAGGTCTAATTTATTTTCAGAACGACAGATTTCACCTCTTTCTTTTTATTACAATGACTTGCTTCTCTGAGTTCAAAGAGGAAATATCACAACCTAGTGGAATGTTACTGAAGATTTCATGTAAGTGGTGCCATGTCATTCACATTTTAAAACAGTGCTAAGATTTCGTTGGGATGAAGAGACTGCTTGGGCTGGAATATAGAATTAAACAAACAAAACCCATACCAAGACTATCCAGAAATGATGAAGCAGCTGAAGGTAACGTGTTCAACCTAACAGATGATAACAAATAAAGGGAATATGAATAATCCTAATTTTCAACATGATTACTCTTTCATTGAGGAAGTACTATATAACATAAGATCCAATTAATATTGCCAATTGAAGACAGGAAAAGTAACTAATATTTATGGAGTTTCTACTGTGAGCTAATGCTTTATATTCATCTCCTTTAGCTGTTATCTTAAGAAATAGCTTGCAGGATAAACATTAAAAACTTTTAAACATATAAAAGTCCTAAAGTTCAGAGGGGCTAAATTACACAAGGTCAAGCAGCATAAAATATTTCACATGGGGTTTTACCCAAGTCTTTCTGATTTCAGATCCCAAGTTCTTTGAGTGAACTGTGATGCTTGGGAAGGTAATCAATGGATAAAAAAAGTGCTATTAGATGTGTTGAGGATAATTTAATGAAAGGGGCATGGGTTATGAATGCATTGACCTAGAAAGCAGATTTTCTTAATGGAACATCATGGGGTTGGATATGTAACCGATACTTGCTAGATTTTTCTTTTAGTAAAAAAAGGAATAAAATAATATTTCAAAATTAGGTGATTCAACCCAAAACAGATATCAGTACTTCATTGTAAACTGCCTATAGTATTTCTTTTGTTTCACATATGAAGTCATATCCCTTCCTCTTCTATACCACACCTCTTTTCAATAGAATTCATTCACTGTAATTGACTGACAGTCTAGCAAAACCCAAACTTCAGTATTAAAATATTTTCGATTCTATGTGATCATAGGCAAAATGCAGTTGGAAAGAATAGAAAAATATTCTGAAGCCACTAACAAATAAACTCAGTTGATTATTGAATTTTTATTGCAGTGTAAAGGAGAATCTATTTCATTTAAAAAAATAACGTACAGCTCATGACACACATTCCACAGTTCTTGTCATATAGGGATGCACAGTAATTGTCGAGAAACTAAGAGAAAAATGAGTAGTGCATTTTGACATTTTTCTTCCAGAAAGGGGGATATTATTAATCATCCCTGTGGGTATTTTGATGCCTTGCGGACTAAGGGAGTCTTCAATTGTGTATAATTTGGGGCATACCCTAAATTAGCAGTAATCTATTTGTGGATACATCTTTTGTACCAAGGTAGTTTCTCACTTCCTCAGTTATTTAATTGTACTTCGAATAGTTTTGGCAGGCAGCTCATTATGTATTCTCCTCACTATATTTTATTTTTATTATCCAAAGTCACATTGAAATGAAACAGATACATGCACCATTGACTTTAATAGGATTTTGCATTGTAAGAATAATATACAGGTACACTGTATTGCATAGAAATATCTTGTGGGAAAAGAATAACAGAGTTAGTGTGGAATTCCACAGCGTATAACTCAACAGGCAGTCATAACTACAGGTTTATAATTTTCTTTAGGGGGAGGTAAAAAAGTTGAAGGGCAAGTGGTTTTAACAAGCCCATATATGTAATATTCATTGTAGAAAGTACCATTTGGAATACTTTGTGAATGTGAAATTGAATTTATAGAATGCAAAAGAGTTAAGAAAACTATAAAAACTTTGTACTGTATCCAAAGTCATTTCTGACAAGTGGGAAACTCATTTAACAAAGATTTCTTTGTAACTACAGTTTCAAAATGATTTTGTAATAATGCTCAGAACTCGATAAAACATCAGCAGTATAAGCCTATTGACTTTCTTATGAGGCTAGAAATGAACAAAACGTGACCATGATAGAGCAAATTAGTTATTCTGGGAATTAACAGTTATTGAGCAACTTTTCAACATCTCTCAGGATGAACAAATACGAGGTGGTAAAGAATCATATGTAAGAATATGTGCTTCTGAGTCAGGTTTCTCTTGCCCCAATCTACCTGATTGGCCTGGTGCACATGAGTTAATCTTCTAAAACTCAAGTTCCTTAATTACAAAATGTTGGTAATGATAACATAATTCATAGAGTTATTAGCAGGAAAAAATAAACTGCGATATGAAAAATGATTGCCATAATGTCCAGTATACAGTAGGTTCTGTACAGTCCCTGTTATAAGTCCCCAAATGTATACCACAAAATAGCCGGGCTACAATTTGCTGAACTGCAACAACAAACACAAGTGAGCAAATAAACGAGATATGGGGCCGGGCACTGTGGCTCACGCCTGTCGTCCCAGCACTTTGGGAGGCCGAGGCGGGTGGATCACCTGAGGTCAGGACTTCAAGACCAGCCTGACCAATATGGAGAAACCCTGTCTCTACTAAAAATACAAAAATCAGCCGGGCATGGTGCCAGGCACCTGTAATCCCAGCTATTCAGGAGGCTGAGACAGGAGAATTGCTTGAACCCGGGAGGCGGAGGTTGCAGTGAGCTGAGATGGCACCACTGCACTCCAGCCTGGGTGACAGAGTGAGACTTCATTTCAAAAAGAAAGAAAGAAGGAAAGAAAAGCAAGCAAGCAAGGAAGGAAGGAAGGAAGGAAGGAAGGAAGGAAGGAAGAAGGAAGGAAGGAAGGAGGGAAGAAGGAAGGAGGAAGGAAGGGAGAGAGAGAAAGAAAGAAAAAAAAGTAAGAAAAGAAAGAAAGAAAAGCAAGCAAAGCAAGGTGAGTCACAGGCAGGGTTGCTCATGCCTGTAATCCCAGCACTTTGGGAGGCCAAGGCGGGTGGATCACCTGAGGTCAGGAGTTCAAGACCAGCCTGACCAACATGGAGAAACCCCGTCTCTACTAAAAATACAAAATTAGCCAGGTGTGGTGATGCATTCCTCTAATCCCAGCTACTCGGGAAGCTGAGGCAGGAGAATTGCTTAAACCTGGGAGGCGGAGGTTGCGGTGAGCTGAGATTGTGCCATTGCACTCCAGCCTGGGCAACAAGAGCAAAACTCTGTCTCAAAAAATAATAATAAAATAAAATAAACAAGATATGATGGTCACATTTGTTTGTAAATCTCAAACGGGAGGTAATATATGAAGCATTTATTCATGGGCAGTCAGATGGTAAAGGCTCTGATAAATACTGCTATAATGGGAATGTTTACTCTATTGAAACTGAAGTGTATTAAAATAAACTTATGAAAAATAGACAAAAAATTAAGTAGCATTTTGTTATCCTTTGTGTGTCAAATTGCTGTTTACATAGGTATCATCTATTGTTGTATGTAGACAAACATTTTTTAAATAATATTTCCTAGACCATTAGTTGGCAGTGTTGTCATGAGAAAACAGTCACATGTTCAAACAATTTTAGTAAAAAGCTCATTTAAATTAAAGTTAGCAGTTTCATGTTTGATATCCTTATTTATTTCCCAACAGCTTTGTGACCTTCTAGACAGTGATGCTTAAACCATAGGATCTGGGATTGTGTGTAAGCCCATTCTTGGTGTTTTATAAAGAAATATCTGAAGTTGGGTAACATAAAGAAAAGAGGTTTAATTGGCTCACGGGTCTGCAGGCTGCATAGGAAGCTGAGCAGCGTTGCTCTCCTTCTTGTGAGGCTTCTGGTGACCTCAGGAAGCTTCCAGTCAGATGGAAGCCAAATGGAGAGCCAGTGGTATGACACAGCAACAGCAGGAGCAAGAAAGACAGAGGGGAGAGGTGTCATGCTCTTTTAAACAACCAGATGTCACGTGAATTCAAAGCAAGAACTCACATATCAAGGGGATGGTCCTAAGCCATTCATGAACTATCAGCCCCAATGATTCAGTCACCTCCAACCAGGCCCCACATCCAATATTGGTAATCACATTTCAACATGAGACAGCATTCAAACCACATCGGGTTGAGAGACAGGAGAATAATGAATTTGGGATAAAAACAGAAAAATGCTGCTTTTATTGGAGATACTTCTTCTGTGTAGTCTGCTCCAGGTGGTGGTGAAATAACTGTGGAATATTGCATTGTTTTTCTGGACAACACTCTTTTTCGATGCAGAAACACAATCTGTTGTCAGTGGAGGCTCTTTTCCAGTCATCAACTCATCTTAAAACTTTAGGCAAGCATTTAGAAGGAACCTTCTACTTTCATTTACTCCATCAGTTTGTGACCATCCTACACCCTGACTCCTCTGAAACTGCCCCCATGAGTCCCCAGATAACTATCTAACATCAGGGGTTTTTTGTTTGTTGTTTGTTTGTTTTTTAGAAATCCTTTAATTTCTCCATCAAGCCCTCATTCCTATTTTAAAAGGAGTAATCAGAAATTTTGATAGTAAACCATGTTGCTAGAATTGACTCTTTTGCCTTATCTTTGTATTAACTCCCTTTAAATAATTGTTACCTCAATATTCGCGAAGTGCTATTCTCTTTTCAAACTGATACACCAAATCTTTAATATCTAAGTAGTGGTTTTTTTCAAAACACAAGTTCTAATTTTTTATTGTTAGATTTTACAGATATTAAATTGATCTGAAAAACTGTCATAGTAGTTCCCAACACTGTTTCTGCGTTCTTCTTGTTGTTGACCAGTGATGGATTGTGGGTAGGTAGCAGTCTGCGGACCGGTCCTCACTGCCTTGCCATGTCCGCACCCCTGCCCCACGAGGGCAGCCATTTCCTGCCTTTGACTGGAGGGCAGGAACATTGGTGGGCTGAGGGCAGGCTGTGGAAACTCTTCCCCATGAAGACTCTTCCCCACATGAGGGCAGGTGTGGAGTAGGGAGCAGAAATCCCCACGTGAGTCTCATATGTGCTCTCTCTAAGATTTAGCATTTCTTAGATAGCAATTTTGGTACTTAGGAGCCGAATCTTCTCAATTTGGTTTTGGGTACAGGACTCGTCATCCACAGAAAAAACCGCAGTGGTAGACATAGGAATGGCAGAGCCAGGGCAGTTTCAAGGACCTCAGCAGGCCAAGTTCATGGACCCTCACTTAGGCCTCCCGTGTTAAGGTGACTCAGCTTCCGGCTTTCTCAGTCTCTTGGCATAAATCATCAAGACAGAGATTCTGTGGATTCAGTGAGGGAAAAGGTTCACCTTAGTTCAATTAGCGGCAGGCCGAGAGATGTCTCAGAGCCTGCTCTGCTCTGTAGGGGCTGTGGAAACCAACTCTCTGAGAAAGGAGTTAATGGCAGCCTGGGACCCAGGGCAGACCTGAGTGCAAGCTGCTGCCTGTGGAAGTTGCAAAACAATGTGCCAGTTCTCAAGGAGGAGAAAGGTTTTTTTATTTTCATATTTTTTAAGTATTATACTTTAAGTGCTGGGATACATGTGGAGAATGTGCAGGTTTGTTACATAGATATACACGTGCCATGGTGGTTTGCTGCACCCATCAACCTGTCATCTAGGTTTAAGCCCCACATGCAATTGGTATTTGTCCTGATACTCTCCCTCTTCTTGCCCCCCACACCTCGACAGGCCCTAGATGTTCACCTCTCTGTGTACATGTATTCTCCTTGGTCAACATCCACTTATGAATGAGGACATGCGGTGTTTGGTTTTCTGTTCCTCTGTTAGTTTGCTGAGAATGATGGTTTCCAGCTTCATCCATGTCCCTGCAAAGGTTATGAGCTCATCCTTTTTTATGGCTATGGGCATTTGTGTTGGCTATTACAAGTCTTTGCTATTGTAAATAGTGCCACAATAAACATGTGTGTGAATGTGTCTTTATAGTAGAATGATTTATAATCCTTTGGGTATATGGTCAGTAATGGGATTCTTGGGTAAAATGGTATTTTTGGTTCTAGATCCTTGAGAAATCACCACACTGTCTTCCACAATGGTTGAACTAATATACAAGTAGTGTTTTATTCTAAACCACACTTCTAGGTCCCGCATTTCCCATGTAGGTTAACCTCTATATCTACCGCGCATCCTTCCACCAAATTTAAACTTAACATTCCCTCATACAGACTCATCTTCACCTCTTCCCTTCCTGTTCCAGTTTTTCCAGTAAAAAATATTTCAATAAACCTGGATACTCATCTTTTCTTACCCATACATGTGAAAAGTGACACAATCTTGTCATTTCTATCTTCCTACTAGCTTCCAATCTCTTCCTCTCACTATGCCGGTTGGGCACATTATTTAATTCTAGCCTGAACTATTTCCTTTATTCTCCTTTCGTCAGTTATACAACTTTCTATTTCATTGCAGATATTTTTGTCAAATTTCCCTATCTAAATCATACATTGAATTATGTCCTTCTCCTTCTTTATATCAGTCAAGGACTCCTCTGCCTACAAGATAACACTGGGATATATCACCTAAGAAACTATGGCTTTGCTGTGTTTCTTCCTCCCTCCTGGATGAGCCTCACTACCTACCAGGTTTCCCCATTGTCTTACTCACACCTGGTGCTCCAGCTGTTCCACATAGACTGGGCTCTCTTTCACTTCTGCACCTTTATTTATGCTGCTTCTCTGCTTGGAAAATTTTCTACCACTGGTTTATGTGGCTTTTTTTTCAAGACAGGGTCTCACTCTGTCACCCAGCCACAATAGCACTGTAGCCTCGACCTCCTGGGGGCTCAAGCAATCCTCCTACCTTAGCCTCCTGAGTAGCTGGGACTACTAGTGTGCACCATCATGCCTAGCTAGTTGTTTTGTGCTTTTGGTGGAGATGGGGTCTTGCTCTGTGGCCCGGGCTTGTGTTGAACTCCTGAACTCAAGTGATCCTCTGCCACCGACACCCAAAGTCTTGGTATTACAGGCATGAGCTCCTACACCTGGCCATGACAAACTTTTATTCCTCATATCAACACAAATTCTGTCTCCACTGTATGATGAACAAAAAGAATCACAAGTCAAGTTTAGGACCACTTTATTTTGGGCCTAGTGCATATTCTACCTGTATTCATGAAAAAGTTTCTTTTATCCTTCCTTACTAGTATTTTATTCTTAGACTTTAGCATGACCATAGCACAAACTTTTGGAAAACACAAACACACACACACACACACACACACACACAAACAGAAACACTGTCATTGAAAGAGACAGCTACATTGAAGAAGAAGATCTTAAAGGGAGATAATGTGATTTTTAATTTGAGATGTAATGCATACTGTACTTTATTTGCATAGACTATTTATTTAAAGAATAATATTCCTTGGACGTGATGAGTTCCCTATCTCTGGACAAAATAATCCAATTAACACTTGTTGACAATGCTGTAGAATAGACTGCAGTATTTCTCAATGTGTTAAAAATTTAATAGTAGTTCCATAAAAGATGATGTTTGAGGTAAATACACGCAGCAAATTATGTGTTATCTTTTTGATAAGTAATACTTCTAAATTTTCTTTTCATATCAGTCTACTTTACTATAAAGGCAAATTAATTAATGAATTATTAATTGATAAGCCTGTATATGGGTAATTTGAGGATACAGAAAAATTATAAATGTTATACAAGATGTACCCATTTGGATTACAGTGTGTTATAATTCACATTAAAAATACCAAAAGATGACTTTTGAAGAATCTTAAAGCCTTAAGTGATTTTAAACTTAATCTTTCTTTTTCATTCAAGGTTCAGCATCCTAGTCATTTTTCAAGTAGGATTCCAAAGTCAATGTGAATATTATGCTTATTAGGTTACCTAGTTCAGCGCTTATTTTCTAAACCCTTATGTTTGAATGGCTAATACCCACATTAAGGAAATTTATCTTGCAGCCTTGCAGAATCAATTTATATTTAGAAGAACAAACAATTCTTGTCCCATGATTTTCTAGTTTTTTCGTGAGTTCATCTCTACCTAGGAATGCAAATGCTCTTCAAGTTGGCTGCATGGTTATGAAAATGGAAGCAACAGTCTGTGTGTGTGTGTGTGTGTGTGTGTGTGTGTATGTACCTAAAGTAAGAAACAGTCTTATGGCAGTTGTCATAGCAACATGACACTGTTTCCCAAGGAACAAAGTAAATAAGCACTTTTCACATGAAACCCACAATTGTCTTGACACTGTGACATTTTCCCCTAAAGCAAGCCCTTAAATCAATAAAAGGTTTCAGTACCAAGGAGGGGAGCTTCATGATTTATGCAGTTTGAGGTAAAATCCCCACCAAAGCACTTGAATACTTGCAAAGAAGAGACTTCTGTGGTCAGTTATGCCTCCACTGCCTAAATTCTGAAGAGAAGCTTTCAATAGATAAGGCCAAAAAGGTCACACTCATTCATTCATTCCTTCTTAGGTATTTTCAGGAATTGTTATATGGATATTTTGGCCAGTGCTACAGAAATACCCATGTAACTGTGCTGTGAAACGGATCTTAGAGAGTGTCATCCATGTAAAACCGAAGAAAGCCCTAGGATTCAAGGTGTTGTTGAGATCTCAGAGGGATCTCAGACATCATCTAGACTAGCATTTCTTATAGTTGTTCTATTCTCACCTTCAGATTTTTACATATGCTTTTTATCCTATAAACCATAGTTTACATAGTTTTAAGACTTTTGAATTTAGGTGCAGATTTTTTATCTCAATATCTAGTTCATGAGAGGTGCCATTCAAATGGTAGTTATTATTATTTTAATAGTTTTCTTTTCTCCTTTGAATCATGAGCCACTCAAACTATGAAAACACTGAGATGGGGAAAACAAAAGCATCAAATCTAAACAAAAAAGGTGGAAAGCATCCCTTTACCTAAATCCTACATGAGGCTGTCCAGAGCATCATTTTCCTCATTAATTTGATTTGCATTTAACATCATTCTTACACATTTTTCCTAGAATGTTTAAACAGTTTAGAAAATACCATCATTTCTTTTTCCTAAGTACTTTGTTAATGAGTTAATAGAATAATATGTGTGATGTGTGTGCTAATCTGATACTTATTTGAACTTTGTTGCCTGCCCCTCTTTTCTTTTCTTTTCTTTTTTTTTCCAATGACTAATTACTATTTAGGCACTCTGCAGTATTTTCCATGGAGTTTAACTAACCGTTGTAAATTAAACTATGAGGCCATGTCCTCTTAATTGAAGTAGAAGTGCAAATAATTGACCTTACACTTAAATACTTCACTTTCAAATAACAGTGTCCCATTCTGGCAAGACAGAAAAAAATAGCCTTTTGTCAGCATACAGTTTGCTTACTAAAAGCTCAGTAAAGACTTATGAGAAGAGGATATATTATATAAACATATACCACATTGAAGGTACTCATATTTATATTTCTTTTTATGAAACATCACAATCCCTGTTTCCATAATGGTATCACTGAATAATATTAGGACATTCATCAACTTATTCATTTCTCTTTTCTGATAATAATCATTGGTGATCATTCTTTAAATTATGTTTTAGAGTCATTTGCCCCAGCAAAAAACCAAAATTTTGATGAAAGCATGTTGTACGTCTATGGGGAGAGATGTTTCAATTTCAATTAAAAGTGAATTTGAATATTAAATATTCAAATTTGATTAAATATTAATATAAAATATTTAAAAATTAAATTTGATTAAATAT
>NW_016821003.1:1848557-1879080 GCF_001698545.2 Rhinopithecus bieti
AAATTAAATTTGATTAAATATTAAAGTGTAAATGCTATAGTAATTTATATATTTTGGCTATTCGGAAAGATTCTATTGGTGGCTCTGAAACTTTGTTTAAATGGCACTCTTGAGCTCATAATCTGTTTAATAAACAATTGAATTGATAGTTTTTTATAAAACTGTTGTCAATTTTAATTGGTTATTTTAGTTTCTATTCAACATGAGTATTTTCTAAACTCCATATTCTAAACCATTTTTAATCTGTTTTTTCTCTCCTTCTTTCTAACTAACTCAACCACTGCAACCCAAAATATGACTCATAGACCAGTTGCTTCTCCATAAATATTTGGTTACCAGAATCAATGAAATAAGTATCAAACTTTGGAGTAAGAGTTCAGAAATGTTTACAGCCATATGACGTTGCTATTCCAACTAGGTAAGTGATCAATAGGGTTGCATTCAGCAGAGCCTACAGCAATTTGGTTTTCTGGAACACATGTTGCAAGCTGAATATTAGTTATGACACTCGGATCGTGTGTGATCCGTGGCATGTTGGAAAAGGGAAAACTTGTTATTTTTCACAGATAACTGAAGAAACATTGGCATAATATACCTACTATCTTAAGTATTTACAGAGACAGAATCAGAAATGTCTGCATTGTAGATTCATGTCTGCTCTTTCTCTTTTGTGCCCACATGCAACATACTTACTTTTTTTGACCTTATCTCTTTTATTTCTAAACTTGAGATTTAAACTTCCACTGCAAAAATGTAAGAAAACTCAGATTCTCATTAGCTTTTGTTCCCTTTTCTGTATTCATGTTTAATGAAATTATTTTAAAGTGAGTATGGTTTTGTATTTAGTTTTTTCCACTTGAGTTCACACTTAAATATGTGTCAAGCATTTGTTATGATCTTTATAAGTGAGCTTTTCAATTAACAATTCAATTTTCAAGTAATATTCTATTATGTTTCTGCATAATTTGTTTAACCAATTAACTTTTAGACATATACAGTTTCCAGCATTAAAATAACCAAATCTTCATGCACATAGTTTTCTGTCATCAGGGTGATTTTTTTTCTGTATAAAAATTTTAAATTTAGATATAAATCACATATGATGATATAATATTCATACCATAAAGTTCACACTTTTAAAGGAGCTATTCAAAGTTTTTATTCTATATTCAGAAAATTGTCCAGTCATCACTATTACCTATTTCCATAACAATTTCATCAACCCAGAAAGATTATATTTTCGGTTCCTATAGGCATATACCTAGGAGTGGTATATCTGGGTCATGTGATAAATCTCTGTTTAACATTTTGAGCAATTAGCAAACTGTTTTTCAAAGTGGTTGCATTATTTTATATTCCTACCAGCAATGTGTGAGGGTTCCATATTCTCCACATCTAACTCAAGTTTCATTGACTTTTTTTTTTTCATTTAGCCATACTAGTGAGTGTGACGTGATGGATTATTTTGATTTGCATTTCTCAAATTACTAATGATGAGCATCATATGTTGAACATCATGTATTTATTAGCCATTTTATGTCTTCTTTGTAAAATTGTCTACTCAAATCCTTTTCCCAATTGTAATTAGTTTTTCTTTTTACTGTTATGTTGTAATAGTTCTTTCTATATTTTGAATACTGCACTTTTATGGGAATATTGTTTATAGATGTTTTCTCATTCTGTGAGTTGGTTTTACTTTCTCGATAGTGTCTTTCGAAGCACCAAAGTTTTTAATTATGGTGAAATCAAATGTTGTTATATCTGAGGGATTTGTCAAGCCAAGATCATGAAGATTCATGCCTAGGTTTTTTTCTAAGGGTATTACAGTTTTAGCTCTTGCATTTAGTCCTATCTTTCAGTTTTAATTAATTATGGTATAGTGTCAGTAAGAGGTCCAATTTCATTGTTTTTTGGCTTGTGAATATTCAATTGCACCAGCACTACTGATTGTAAAGACATTTCTTTCCCTATTGAATAGCCTTGGCACTGTTGTTTAAAATCAACTGGCCATAGAGTTGTTGGTTTATTTCAGGACTCACAATTCTATTCAATTCATCTATGGTTATATCCATACGGTCAGTACTATACTGTTTTAATTACTGTAGCTTTGCAGTAAATGTCGATATTGGAAAGTACAAGTCCTCCAACTTTATTAGTTTTTAGATTTTTGTCTATTCTGTGTCCCTTGCATTTCCAGGTGAATTTGAGGATCAGCTTATTAATTTCTATAAAAGGATGGCTAGAATTTTGATAAAGATTATGTTGAATTTGTAAATAAATCTGAATAGTATTGTTATCCCAACTATATTATCTTCCAATTCATGAACATGCTGTCTTCCATTTATTTATGTCTCTATTTTTTTCAACAGCATTTTATAGTTTCAGTTCTTTCACCTTATTTTGTAAAATTGATATCCTATGTATGTTATTACTTTTGATGCTAGGGTAATGAAATTCTTTTCTTAATTTTATTTTCAGATGGGTTCATTGCTGATACATAAAATCTAGTTAAGTTTTTATATGATCTTGTATTCTTCAACCTGCTAAATTTATTAATTTCAATACTTTGTGTTTGTGCGTGTGTATATTCCTTAGAGTTTTAGACATACAAGATCATGTTATCTGTAAAGGAGGGTAATTTTATTTCTTTCTTTTTATTCCAGTATGGAAATTGGTTATTTATTTATTGATCTGTCTTTTTGCCTTGCTAAATTCTCAGTACAATGTTAAATAGAGGTGTGGAAGCAAATACCTTTGCTGTGTTCTGACTCAGAGGAAAGCTTTATGTCTTTCACCATTAGTTATGATGGTATTAGCTATGGGTGTTTTAAATATGTGCGTCATCAGGTTGAGAAAACTGACCTCTATTTGTAGTTTGTTGACTTTTTTTTTTAAATCATGAAAAGGTATTGGATTTTTAAGTACATTTTCTGCAGTTAGTGAGGTATCCATGTGTTTTTCTTTTGGTCCTTTATTCCATTACTGTGAATCATGTTGATTTATATTCATATATTGAATGTATTTTCTTGTGCATTCCAAAAATAAATCCCACTTAGCCATGTGTATAATGGTGTTATGTTGCTGAATTTGGTGTGTGAGTATTTTGCTGATGACTTTTGCATCAATACTTGTAAAGTATATTGTTCTGGAGTTTTCTTGAGACATCTTTGTCCGGTTTTGGTATTAGCCTAATACTAACTTTACAGGACTATTTGAGATATTTTCCACTTTCTTCCACTTATAGGAAAGTTTGTACAGAAATGGTTTTAGTTCTTTTATAAATGTCTGATACAATTCACAAGAGAAACCATCTGAGTCTATTTTCCTTTATGAAAAGTTTTGATATCCTTACATATTATAGGTTTATTCAAATTTAAAAAACGAATATTTCTTGACTCAGCAGCTGTGTCTCTAGAAATTTTCCATTTCTCCTAGGTTATCAAATTTGTTGGCTTATAATTATTCATAATATTCTCTTATAATTTATTTTGTAGTCCTCCAGTGATAACGTGTCATTCCTGACCTTAGAAATCTGAGATCTCTCTTTAGCCTTTCCACTGCCCCTCCTCCTTTTTCTTCAGTTTTTTTTTTTGGAGGGGTGCAGCAATCTAGCTAGAGATTTATCCATTTTTTGTTTTCTTCAAAGTACAAACTTTTAGGCTTTTTAAATTGTGTATATTGTTTCTCTATCTTTTATTTTATTTATATCCACTCTAACATTTATGGTTTCCTTTCTTTTTATTGCTTTGGATTTAGTTTACTTTTCTTTTTCCATCTTCACCTCAAATGTTAGCTTATTGACTACAGATCTTTTATTTTTTTCATTTGTAATACAGGTGCTTAGAGCTATACACTTCCCTCTAAGCACTTCTTTGGCTGCATCCCATAAATTTTGGTATATTGCATTTTTATTTTCATTCCTCTCACAGTATTTTCTAATTTCCTTTGTCATTTCTTCTTCAATCCATTTATTATTTAGTAGTGTGTGTTTAATTTCCACATGTTTGTGAATTTCCTAAATTGTCTTGTGCTATTAATTTCTAGTTCATGTGTGTTTGTGTGTTCAGAGAACATATTTTATATAATTTCAACCATTTTAAATTTATTGAGACTTATTTTATAGCCTAGCAGATGATCTGTCTGGAGGGTGCTCCATGTGAACTCAGAATAATGTATACTCTATTGTTGTTGACTGGAGTGTTTTATAGAGGCCTTTCAATCTAGTTGGTTTCTATTGTTAATCAAATCTTCTATTTCTTTGTTCTATTTATTATTGAAAGTGGGAAACTGAAATCTCTACTATTAGTATTAAATTATTTTTCCCTTTAGTTATGTCAGTTTTGTTACATGTATTTTGGGACTCTGTTTTAGGTGTAATTTTCACTAGAATTTAATAATAAGAAAATGTGCTTTATTGTGGATACAGTCACCAAAGTCCCAACGGTAATGAATGATTGCCTAGGAGCTAAGTTAAATTTTCCTCATGCAGAGCTCAAAGAAGAGTATCTGGGGTTTCATCATGGAGGCATATTCTCTTTTTGAAAATACGTGTATCATTCCAAAGAATTCTTCTCTTCTCTGTTCCTTCTGTATTTTCCCACCTGTATTCTTTACTACTTTTTTTTCTCACCTAACCTTAAATTACTCTTTCTAAAAGTTTTTAAATTAGTAATTGAAGCTAAGTTCTTTATCCTTTTCCATAAATATATATATATATGTCACCTTCCTCCAAATTTTAAGTTTTTGCTGTAACAGATGTTTCCCTTATTCTAACTTTATAATTCAGCACTATTTATTCACAATTTCCTGATCAAAGCTGAATTATATAACCATGGCTTTATAAGACCATCAATGAACTCAGCTTTGCCTATAACCATAATTCTACTTTCTTAATTTTATTCTTACCTCCAGCCATTTTAGGCTTATATCAAGGTATTTGCTACCTCTGCTCACCTTTGTGTTGGAATGTTCTGCATTGTCCCTTGAAGATTCACATTCACCCTTTTTGAGTCAGGACAGTGATGTAATCTCACCTTCTGGAAAACTGGCTCTATCACTTATTAGCTGTTAATATTAACTTATTAGATAATAATAAGTTTACTAGCTTATTATTATCTATTAGTTACCTTCAATAACTTGATTTCTCTAAGCCTCAGTTTCTTTATATGTGTTGGTAAATTTACTTATATAGGATTGTTATAATACAACTCTAAATTCATTAATATTTTTGGTAAAGTTCGTGAAAATACTAGCTGCTCAAAAATACTAGTTTTAAAAGAATAATAATTGTATTTGTTATTTAACATTTTTCAGAAATTACTCTATGATGAGCCTTCCACCCTAAGTCCCAGAATTATTGCTTGTTTATTAAATTCTGCCTCTATCCCCATACTTACAAATGAAAAAATTTCAAATTTATAATATTATGTGAAAAACGTCTCCCTGTGGACTGTGAACCTCATATGACTACAGCTTAGGTAAAATTTATCCTTGAACCATCAGTACAAATACCTACATAAGTTGGTGATTTTCTTTTTTTTTTTTTTATAATTAAGCAGATTCTATACTAAAAGGAGTGAAAGTAGGCATCAAGCTGTTCTCATCCTACATACCTTCCTATAAATACATTTGAGTTCTTTCATAAAGGATGTGTTTATCCCAGTTTTACCACATTGATCTTGGAAATGAAAAAAATGTTCTTTCCCTAAACCTTGACTAAGTATGTTTCAAATCTATTCCTGAGTTCAGATAAGTGTGAGATAAGTGACCTGTCTTTATTGAGAGGATAGACACTATGTCATTCTAGCTTTCTTGAGTCAGAATGGAAAACCAAGATCAAGTCAGAGTATCTATATGGGTTTAGCTGGATACAGACTAAACATCAGGTCTATGCACTTGTCAGGTTCAAACTGTTTTCTGAAAGTCAGGTTAAAAAATAGTACTGAATTAGAAGGTCAAATTGGTATCTAGGGAACCAAAAAATTGATTTATTTTACAAAAGAGATATTTTCTTTCATTTACTGAAAGCATTTGTTGTGTGATATCTTGGGATATGTGGTTAAGAAAGAAATGAAGATCTAAGTTTGACAATGCTTTTTTAAAAGGGTGTTTGATGTATTTACTGAGATAATGGAAAAATACAATAATTGGTTCTAATGAGTATTGCCATTCTACTATTTACTTTTAAAATGCTTATTTGTAAATGTGCTTACCATGCTTAACAAAAGTTTGGTTTTGATGATGATTTCCTGATAAAATAATATTTATTGACCGTACCTACTCTGGAGAGATTCACAGATTCAGTAAAGAATTGTGGCTTTCAAAAGTGCTGTTTTTTACACTAGCAACTCTTCTTTCTGTTATATTAATTTAAAATATTTTATTTCCATCACAGTTTATGTCTTATTTAACAGACAATTACACACTATAAAATGTATGTGGTTGTCTTTGCTGCTATTTACAAACATTCTAGTTCTTTTCCCTTTTTAGGTACATGGTGGGAATGTATTTACTCATGTTTTTGATGTTAAACACGACCATGTGACTTAGTCTGATGAATGAAATGTTTGTTGCTTATGAATGGACATATCAAGAATCTGTGGTATTTGGCCAGGTGTGGTGCCACAAGCCTATAATCCCAGCACTTTGGGAGGCCAAGGAGGGTGGATCAGTAGAGGTCAGGAGGCCAAGATCAGCCTGGCCAACATAGTGAAACCTAGTCTCTACTAAAAATACAAAAATTAGCCAGGCATGGTACTCGTTGCCTGTAATCCCAGCTATTCTGTAAGCTGAGGCAGGAGAATCACTTGATCCCAGGAGGCAGAGGTTGCAGTGATCCAGATTGTGCCACTACACTCCAGTCTGGGGGATAGAGTGAGACTCCATGTTAAAAAAGAAGGAAGGAAAGAAAAATAAAAACAACAACAACAACAAAAAGAGTGGACAGCATGGACTACGATATGCCTTTCCTTTTGTATGTGGCTTAAAACAAACCACATTTATAATTTCCCAGTTTCTACGAGTCAAGAGTATCAGCATGGCTTAACTGAGCCTTCTAGTTAGGGTCTTAATCATCTTGAATCAAGGTGTCAGCCAGGCTGCATTGTCATCTGGAGGTTTAAGTGAGGAAGAATCCATTTCTAAGCTCATACAGGTTTTTGGCAAAATTGATCTTCCTTGTAGCTATAGAACTAAACATTCATGATTCTTGAGTGCTGTCGGGTAGGGGACAGTGTCAGCTCCTAGAGGCTGCCAGCAGTTCCTCTCAGATAGGCTCTTCTAATATGGATACTTCTTTCATCAAGTCAGCAAATAGAGCTTCTAGAAAGCAAGTCTGTTAGCAAAGTGGAGTTTCTTGATTGGTAATATAACGTCACACTCTGAGTGGCATACTGTGCCCTTTGCCACATTCGATTGGTAGTTGAAAATCACAGGTCTCAGTTACTCACGGGGAGTAAATCACTGGTCATGGTGCGCTAATGTAGAGGGTCTGCATGAATCCACCACACACGAGCAATGCCCACCTATCAAACTCTGCTAGGTTTGCAACCTGAGAAAGAAAGTTTCATTACATTAAACTGGAGATTACTTAAGTTTTAGGAAGTCACCCTCATGGCTTCTCAAAGACTTCCTACAGACAGACATAAAAACCAGGGACTGACTGGGCACAGTGGCCCATGACTGTGATCTCAACACTTTGGGAGGCCAATGTGGGCGGATCTGTTGAGCTCAGGAGTTCAAAATCAGCCTGGGCAACATGGTGAGAACCCATCTCTACAGAAATAAAAAACAATAGTGGGAAGTGAGGGAGTGCACCTGTAGTCCCAAGTACTTGGAGGCCTGAGGCAGGAGGTTGAGGTTGCAGTGAGCTAAGATCATGTCACTGTATTCCAGCCTGGGTTGCAAAGTGATATACCCTGTCTGAAAAAAAAGAAATGACAGAAAGAAGAGAAACAAAAGAAAAGAGAAATTAAGAAGAAAAGAAAAGAAAAAGAGAAAATGACAGACACCAAGGATCTAGTTGTGGAAGGACTGTGCTATGATTATCCCTTTTCCCACCTCTACTTCTGCCTACATCCATCACCTTTAACACACACATTCCTTGCAATGAATTCTTTCAGTTCTTTCTCCCTCCTGGCTTTTCCTCAGACAGAGATCAACATATGCACTCTTATGTTCTTAAAGATTCCTTGAAATACACCCATCCTCCTTCGGACTCCCTAGAATAGCTTCTCTAACCACCTTCCTCACAACTAAGTTTCATGCCCGCCTTCTAATGTCCTCTGTCATAATGAATTATAATTGCCACTTATTGCTTTATTTTCTTTCCCACTAGACTGGAAGCTCATTGTGCACAGGGACCTTATGATGTTCAGAGGCGAGGGCAGGTCCTGGTATGAGTCATTCTGTACATGTTATTAAAACAATGAAAGTTGTTAATAGTAGCATAAAAATTCAGTTCGTTCACTGAATCGGCCAGCCATTTGGCTTTATTGACTCTTTTTGCTCTGATCCCTGTTGAAAAAGAAATGGCGTGAGTTTCTAGCTAACAGTGTGTGCAGTTGAATTTTGATTTTCTCTATGGATTTGCGCCAAGGAGCTCAGGAGAGAGCCACGCTTTCATACAGCACAAATGAGTAGCTGAAAATGAACTTCAGCCCACGATAATAAGCTAACACATTGGTACACCATCAGAATTATTTCTTCAGTCTTCTGTGTTTATTGGTTTCTGTATATCACCACAATAGTTTCTATTGAAGGAAACCTTCAGAATATTTAGCTAATAATGCCAAAGCCCCATGGCAGCATTTTTTAGTAGAACCTTGATTTCTAAGTTTAGTGTAAAAGAAGACTATCATATAGAAGAATAACTCCATTTGGAAGAATTAAACAAAAAGGAAAATCCTGTTACTTTGGTTCAATAGGAAATACTGCAGGATTTTGGCAAGTAACTTTAAAAGGTAAGGTTTTGGAGATTTTCCAGGATATTTTACTTAGGCTTAAACCTTATTTCTAGAGAAAATGTCTTCAGACAAATAACTTTTGAGACAGAGACATATTATATTAAATAAACCCAGTACAGCATTATCCTGTGTGGATGACAGTATATTTTATGTAAATTTTCAGATTTAATCTATTAGATAGATTACTTATCTGTGTGACTTTCCAGACTTCTTCATCTCAGAATATTAATATTAAAATAATTTAACAGCAACCCAAAAATGCATATAGAACTGTGTTTCATACCTTACAGTTATCTGATATATAATTGTATATAAAAATATAATTATATTAGTTGATGCTGGTAAGGCTTTCTAATTCCCTTATCACTAAAAGAAACATCAGTGAAAACCTTTAACTAATTTTGGTCGAATGACTGAATTGCTTTTCCTTTTTCATCTTCTTGCAGCTTCCAAGTTTTCCTCATTTCCTTCTGCTGTCCTGAGCTGCTGGTATCCCTTGCTTGTTTACATTGGGATTCTGTAGTCTTGTCAAGACTCATAAGAAGGAAAGGTCAGCCTTACCAACGTTGCTCAAAATTCATGTCATCTTTAGTCTTTTAACCATATTATTCCTACAGAAGTTTTGCCTTTCTCGATTACATAGTTCTAAAATGGCTGCTTATCATTCCATTTTGCAGAGAAAAACTTTGTTTTTCATTTGCAGCATTCTTTACTTCTTACCCTATTCTGAGTGCTCTTTTGCTTCCCCTTTTACTCCGACAGAAGAGACATTTTAACTAAGTTCTTTTGGGCATTGACAATAGTTTCTTTGTTAACTTGGAAACTTAACATTTTGGACAAAAATATGGCAATGGTGTCACTTCCTGTGTAACATCATGCTAGTTCCTGTATAACCATACCATTCTTGTGGCAATATCATTAAATATTCCTACCCACTGGACTGTGACAGCTCATACAAATTTTATTTAATCATTTTATACCCAGCACTGTATGAACTGCCCTTTTCCTAGCTTTTGTTAAGAAACCTTGGTAGGCATATCATACACATATCCAATTAATTAAAATAAGGTCAAAGTATGTCTGTGCATAAACTCAACTGCCTACTTTAAAATTATTAGATATAATGTACTTACAATTCTTCGAACCCCCAAAGTAAATGCCAAGTTGACTTTTTGAATTTATTTTTTTGCAGAATGGTAGCTTCCCCACCTCTTAGATGCATTTTAAAATATGGCGAATACGTTTACTGTTAATTTTTTAAATTTTGATTTGTTTTCTACTCCTAGCTTAAACATTTAATAGTACAGTGGAACAAGTAAGAAATATGCATAATGCCATTTATTGGGCTTTCCCTGTATTAAACATTGTACCTGACATTTTGTGTACATTAACTTAATCTTCAAAAAGGCTACAATGCAGAAGTGATTTCCATTTTTTAGATGAAAAAGCTGATACTCAAAGAAGTTAAGTAACTTTTCCAGAGTATCAAATATCAGGTGACAAAACTGATTTGAACAATGGTAGCTCACTTCTAACCCCAATTCACCCTAAGGTGCCTCTTCATGTAATACTATATTATATGTAGCTTATTTGTTTTTATGATAATGGGGTAGGTAAAGCTATTTTGGAATCCAACCCAAAACACTGCAATGCCTAAACCTAGCACGACTTTATTTCTGTGTCCAAGGTTTTGTTATATAATGTAATTTTCTGAGGATTGCTTTTAAATACAGGAAAAGAGAAAATAGCATGTTAAATCATGTTAGAAAATACAAATGTAGTACTATATCCTAGATAATGTGCTAACACTTTATATACTTTATGTGTTCAGTCAAAGGATACTACTAATAATATGGTTTTAGTCATTTAACTATCATTACTAAACACCTTCAAAGTTCTAGACATTATATTGGATATTAAGAATATAAAGATAAGTGGAGTAAAGCACAAATCCTCGAGAAAATTAAAGTGCAGTGAAGACAGGATACATTCTCTATGTATATCACTTATATAAAGTTGTCAAAGTGACTTTTTGAATTACACCTGGAACCATAACAGCCAAATTTTATAGTGGAGGACCCTGGAAAAGGAAATTGGGGACAGTTTCTATAATCAAGAGGGGAAATACCAATAGAAGTGAAACAGATTTTATGTTCTCCCTGTTCTCTGCTGAGACTTACGGTGGCCTACTTAGCAGTGTTAACTCTGTCCAACATCTAGAGAAACCTCTTGGTAAAGGAGCTGCCAGCCTTCAGAGGAGCCTGATAAATATTTTTTTCTTCCTGAAGGCTTGCAGTTGGTTTTCATTCTAGCATTCTAAGAAATTCTATAGACTTTCTGCAGTTTAGCATCCAATATATATGTGTCACCATTTAACATACACAAGAATACACATGAAGATATACTTTTTCAATCTACATGTTTTCTTGAAAAGAATATTTAAGAGTATCATTGTGTTAGGAGTTCAAAGTTCTTTTCCATTTTTTTCTGATTTATTTTGGTTTGCAGAAAAAATGAGAAAAAAATGATGTGAAAGCCACAGAACTCAAAATAAGAGATTTATGAAAATCCACTTAAGTTTGAGACTATAAACCACTATAATTCTAAATTTCAAAAAAGTTTTGTGCTCAACACAGCGTCTAGAAAATTCAGGACTTAAAAATTTCCTAATTTCAATTAAATAAATGCATTACCTGGTATCCCTTCACCAAGCATGAAATAGTTATGTAAATTTACTAGTAAAAATGTTAAATAAGGTACTTATTCTAGTAATCTTTAAAGATGCTTGAAATTAAAAGTAACTTTTATTTCTTGGTCTCTCATTGAAGATCTATCCATTAAACATTTATTAGCTATGTCAGATATTGCATAAGGCCACATTGAAGCTCTGAAGGACATGTATTTTTTCAACCCAGATTTCCAAAAGTGTTTTATTGACTTTTGCAGTTAAGCTCCAGCCTCAAAATTTTCTGAAGGACAGAGGTATAATGTGTTATCTATTGCCTGGGAATATTGAAAAATGAAATGTATAATAGGAATATATACTTTACACTTAACATATGGAATGACAAAGCATCCATCTCAAGTATGACTAAATATTAATAAATCACAATCTGAACAGAAAATCAAAGAAGCAAACAATTCTATTATGCAAATGGCAGAAATTTATGGTGCAGTTAGAAAATAACAATCTCTAAAAATAAATGTTTGTAACAAGCTATCTCATGCATATAACTAGATCAACAATCTATTCCATATTCCTGTGAAGCTTGCCAACAGATCTAAGACGCAGTTAAGAAGTTAAGATATTTAAAGACTTTATCTGTTTTATATTGTTTCCTCTAAGGTCATATTATTACTGAAATAGTGTATGTGTGTGTGTGTGTGTGTGTGTGTGTGTATGAGATTCCTGTAATATACATTTTTCTCATTCAAAAGCCTGATTCTGAAACCTGAATTTCCCAAAACATTCTGATAGAGAGACAAATCAGTTTCCTAGAGTTAAATGGAACAGTAGAATCATATATTTTAGATTCAGAATTTTCTTCCACAGTGAGATTAATTTTCCAGCCTCTCTCACTCATTCATTGCATATTTATTGGGCATTTTTTATTTGCCAGTGCTTACACTGAGCAACATAAATATAATATTGAGTGAAAACAGATATGATCTCATGAAGGTATAGTCTGGTGGAGAAATACTTTACTCGAATCATTATATATGTAGAATGTAATTATCAGTTGTGGGAAGGGCTGTGAGAGAGGGGAATACGATATGATAGGTGGCATTGCCTTAATTAGGAAAGTCAGTAAGAGCTTATCTGAGGAAGGGATGATTTGAATCTGAAAAGATCCAACAGACAGTCCTGCACTGGCCAGCCCCACCTCCATCTCAAATGAATAAAATGAAGATTTTTCAAGAAGAGTTGTGTGAGTGTCTACCCGAAAGAGGGTCTGGGTGTATGAATTAACTGTGACCATGGCATTCTGTGAACAAGATGTAAGTGACTACTTCCATGCCCCAAAATCTTGGAACGCAATACCTGAAGAGACTATTAAGGGCTAACTTGAAACCACTTTTGAGAGGATAAGATGGAAGCTGAATAATTATTCTCAGCCTTCACTGCAGATAAAATAAAAGAAAATTAGTCAAAATTACATCATTTTTATTTAAAGAAGATAGCACCATGCATTAACAAGGCATATATGCAATGCCTAGAAGTCATTCAGAATATGCGTCGAGAATAAAAAGAGTTTTATCTCCCCAGAACTGTTCTTGCTTCCCTTCTGCTTCCATTTTTCTTTAATGGTCCAACAGCCTCAGGATCATTGGAGCTCAAAAACAGAGTCACCATCTATAACATTGCTATGTTTAATCAGTGGCCAAGTCCTGTGTATTCTATCTTAATGATATCCTTCTTATTCTACCATCACTGCTGTAATTTGGGCCTGCAATACATTTGAGCTACAGTATGCTAATAGACTCCTCAGTGGTCACTGTAGCTCAGACTGTCATTCTCGTCATTCATTTTGAGCATTGGAACTAATGTTCTCTCCTTAAAATGCATCTCTAGTCACAAGACATCCTTTCACAGACTTCACTTAGTAGGCAATAGGGAATGTTCAAAGTTTTAAACCCCATTAGGCTATAATTCATGCTTGTTCTCAAGAACTATTTATAACTTATATTGTTTTATCTCAATAAAAACATATTCCCATAACACATTTACTGAATAGATATTTATTGGGCATCTACTGTATGCTAAAATGAGAGATACAAAATAGAAAAAAAAAGAAAGTTCTCTTTCTATAGCTTGCAAATTAGCAACTTATACATTTGAATACAAACATTTTCATAGCAAATACAGCTATAAAAAAGCTAAATGTCATGGAGATGTAGAAAAACGTTATTCTGGTCTAATTCATTCTGTGATATTTCTTCTTTTGAGTTTTCTGTTTCGAGTGTATCAGAAACGGCCTAATTTCTTTAAAGTATGTTTAGATACGAGAGTAATGACTACATTATGTTAGGATTGTAATTACTTCTCTTTGTTGTCTCTGGCTTTGCACGTGATTTAATTATGTTACTGACAAATTGCTGTATCATGGTTATTTTCAAAACAACAGCATATTCCACTGATGCTTCCTTTTGAGGACCACAGGTATTTTTAGGTGCTATTGTTTATTACAAATTTATGTTTAGCCTATTTTATAGATATATGTACCCATGTTTTGCAAATGAAGAGGTGACACTGTTCTTTCTCTGGCTTTTCATTTAATTTGAGATAATCTATATTTAATTTGCTGTTAGTTATATTATAACTAATAAGCTGATATTTATTATCTTATAATAACTACTAAATTTATATTTATAGCTAATATAAGCAATAAATTTAGTTATAAATTTTAATTTATAAATTAAATCGAGTAAAGATATTCAATTTAGGCTGGGCACAGTGGCTCAAGCCTGTAATCCCAGCACTTTGGGAGGCCGAGACAGGCAGATCACGAGATCAGGAGATCGAGACCAACCTGGCTAACACGGTGAAACCCCATCTCTACTAAAAGAGATACAAAAAACTAGCCGGGCGAGGTGGCGGGCGCCTGTAGTCCCAGCTACTCGGGAGGCTGAGGCAGGAGAATGGCGTAAACCTGGGAGGCGGAGCTTCAGCCCAGGCGACAGAGCAAGACTCCGTCTCAAAAAAAAAAAAAAAGATATTCAATCTATAGCTAGCAAATTTAGCTTACTTTTCTGTTCAGTAGTAATCAGATATAAATATAAAGATACGCACATACAAACCTATATACTTATAAACACACAATAGTTTGTATGGATGCTTGAATTCAAAGTTATTGATTTTGATCTTTCTCTAATGCGACTTTCAAAATAGGCCTATGAAATGAATAATTTGTCCAACTTCCTATAGAGGTTAGAATTCAAATGAAAATCCACAGCTTTCAAGACTTTCTATGTTCTTGGGAAGGATCTCAAATTAAAGGAATGGCATGATCTCTTCCCCTGCTCCACTTCTAATCCCCGGAAATGAACATTTTTTAAAGAGCTCATTCTGCTAAAACATAAGTTTTGTGACAATATGATTTACTTCAAATGGTATGGATTTCAATCCAGGCTGACCTAAATTTGAATCTATTGTTTCTGTTCCTTAGCTCTGTGATATTTTTACAGCGGTTCAATCTCTCTAAGTTTCAGAGTATTTTGAAAAGTAGTCACAATATCCACTTCAAAGTTCTGTTGTGATTTTTAAATGAGATAAATGTATTTAAAGCCCTTAGCATGTACAAAGCACTTAAAACACGTTTATTTCTGTCTCCCTATCTGGTATGTTTCTGTAAACAAGACATCATTTTGAAAACACTCAGTCATCTAACATTTTGTGTAAATAAAATATTTTCCTATTACCCCCAGCCTCTGACAGATTTAAATTCAAACTGAGATAAAGAAATCAAAGTGCTCAAGGGCAAAGGACAAGGTCAAATCTATGAAGCATAAGAATAGAATAAAAATCTTAACCCTTATCCCCAATCCTTATTCCTCAGAGGCTGTGAAACCACCTTTGCAAAAATTATAACAGTGAGAAAATTATGGCAGTGAAAGAGATCTGACCTAACCAACTCCATCTTGCCTTTAACCTCCAAATAGCCCTTAGTCATTCCTGGATGGAAGACCACTTTCAGAGAAACTTAGTTTATAGTTTAAATGATAATGACCCGTCCCCAAACTAAACTACCTTCATAAAACTAATGAAAGACCACAAGATTAGGATTATGAGAGGGGCCCGAATTCTGCTAAAGCTTAGATGTAATTAAAGAATTAACAGCCATTGTTCTGGAGGTCACAAAAAATTTGCAACTTTTCCAATTGCTCTTATAAATTAACACCACTGTTGCAGAACCGAAGGATGGCCTTTTGCGATGTCTTTTCAGACTTTCGCATTTCTGATGACTGGGTGACTCCAGATCCACGACTCATGACTCAGTGATCCTGTGGTCCCAACTCAGAAGCAGATTCAGCAAAGAAGGACTAGTTTCCATGTACCTATACCACACCACCAATCAGTATTCCCCACTTCCTAGTCTCCGCCCAGCAAACTCTCTTTAAAAAAACCCTAGCTCTGAATTCTGGGAGAGACTAATTTGCAAAATAAAACTCCGCTTTCCTGTTTAGCCGGTTGTATGCATATTGACCTTCTTCACTACTGCAATTCCCCTGTCTTGAAAAATCAGCTCTACCTGGGCAGTGAGTGAGATGGACCCTTTGGGCGGTTACAGCTATGTCAACTGTTCAGGTAGTCATGCTGACTTCTTTGGCTACTGATATGCCATTAGGGTCTCCATAAAAGAACTGCTCAAGTGAGGCAAACTGGCCTGTGATAGTAATCCAGGTTTCAAAAGTACATAAGAAATTCCTTTAAAGCAGCTCATGTGCTGGAAGAATCTAGCACAGATTTAACAAAACAAGAAAACTAGGCCATAGCTCATTTAAGTCTTTAATTGCTTTGAGGTTCACCAGGAAACTGCGATCATAATCATAAAATATATTTTGCTTTGCTTTCTTTCTAAACCATTTTTTCCCTTGATCTCTCTTTTCCACTCCTTCCACTTTTCTGATAGATTCCAAAGACAGAAATACTAACGACTCTGGTGAGGTTAAATTATAACACATTTCTTTCTCTTCTTTGTTATAGTTGTATATTGTCAGATATTTTTATTTGTTTTTCATGCATTTATTTATCTTTAAATGACAATTGATTTGAATTGCAGGGAGATGTCATTGGCAAATAAGCATCGAATTGAGGACTAAGATACGGAGATGGAATTGTTCCCTTGACCCCCAGGCAGAAACTGGAGTGGCTTGTTTTACTCAGCCCACCACTGGCCACTCCTTGTGAGAGGGAGTCTGAGAGTGGGTGAGTGCAGGAACCCGAGCTAATGAATGCGGGGACTGGTCAGTCACTCTTCTCTGGCAGGAGCAGGCTCTGCACAGCCCCACAGCAGCATCCAAGTGTGTTACAACCAACGCTCTTTCAGCTCTGCTGTCTGGGGACATCCAAGCACCCAGCAGCTAAGTGGAGGGTCAAGGTGGCAGCCCTTGTCCTCTGGAAAGTTTCCTTGTCCAGTGTCCGGGAAGAATCCTTGTCCAACATCCAGGAAGAATCAGGTCACATGAACTGTTTGAAAGGTGATGAATGCAGAAGATTGTATTGAGTGGTGGGTGGCTCTCAGTGGAAAGGGAGGCTGGAAAGGGTATGGGACGGTGATCTTTCCTTGAAGCCCAGCCACCTCTGCCTGGGCCCCTCACCAAAGCCACACCATCTGAAGTTAGCCGCTTCTATCCGTAGTTTCTGATGCTCAGTTGCTTCTTTGCTCACTGGTCAGCCACTTGCTTGTATCCTTAACACCCAGTCACTTGTATTCTTGATGCTTAGCAGCTTGTGTTGCTGTGCCAGCTAAAGTCTTTTATGGGCACAGGATATGGATGGGACAGGCCAAAAAAAGCAACATTTGGATGGAAAAATGGGGTCAGCTGTTTTCACTGAGGGCTGCAGTTGTAGGTTTAAATGTGGGGTTTAGCCAGCAGCCCAGCTCTTCTGTATTAATACTGTGGGGGCTATAGGCCCTTGGCCCCCTAAAGATTGGCTTAAAAAAAAATCACTGATGTGAAGCAGGTTAATTAATAGGAGAAAAGGCATACAAATTTATTTACTGTGCATATATAGGAGACTTCAGAATGAAGACCCAACTTCCCAACGAGTTACAGAAACTTATCCGGAGGTTATAGAAGAAATGGAGACTTGATCCTGATAAAACTGATTATGGGAGAGGAGAGAAGAGGAATTCTACTGAGAGGCAATATATGATTGCTAGGGAATGTGGTTAAATTTAGGAACAGAGATTAACATGTAAATAGATTTCTTTGGAATTCAAATGATCCATAGAGACAGTCATTATCCTCATAAAAAGGATCTGCTCAGGTGTGGTCGCATAGAGGCCTTATTTTCTGCAGTAGAATAATGAGATAACAGAGAGAGGAAGAAAAACAATTGCCCTTCTTGGTGGATCTGGATTTTAGGTAGATAAAGGAACTTTATTTTCTTTCGGAGAGATGGTATGTGAGGAAAATCAGAGATACCTTGATGTTTCCTCAGTTTAGCATGTCACAATGTCATATTTTGGGGTCTTGGTTTCTGAGTCCCAACACTGAAGACATAAAGGAAACAGTTTGTGCATGTGTGAAAACAAAAAGTTAAATGGGGAGGCTGGAATAATACATTTAAAAGAAGCAATGGGGTTTGATTTGTTATAATAAGTATCTCCATGTAGCTGTGGGAGCTTGTGAAGAAAGTTACTATGTTTTAGGTGTAGAGTGAAAAGGAACCTGATATCTCCCATCTCTTCTGAATCTGAGAAGACAATGGGGATTTGCTAGGAAATTCCTCTTGAGTAATGAGGAGTGCATAGTAAGTAATGTAATGGCTCTTCATAAAGAATATGAAAAGCGGGCCGGGCGCGGTGGCTCAAGCCTGTAATCCCAGCACTTTGGGAGGCCGAGACGGGCGGATCACGAGGTCAGGAGATCGAGACCATGCTGGCTAACACGGTGAAACCCGTCTCTACTAACAATACAAAAAACTAGCTGGGCGAGGTGGCGGCGCCTGTAGTCCCAACTACTCGGGAGGCTGAGGCAGGAGAATGGCGTGAACCCGGGAGGCGGAGCTTGCAGTGAGCTGAGATGCGGCCACTGCACTCCAGCCTGGGTGACAGAGCGAGACTCCGTCTCAAAAGAAAAAAAAAAAAAAAAGAATATGAAAAGCAAATGCAAAGCCAGGGAAATCAACATATTTGATGGGCTATGAGAAGTTTACAACAGTCAGTGGAGAGAGAGTAGTGGAGAGACAATTCTGTGCACCTTTTATTCAAAATTTTGTGAGAAACTGTCTACCTTTGTTATAGTAGGTGGCTTGTCAGACATGAGCAGGGCAGGAGAGCACCCCCCTCGCCCCGCCACCGCCCCCCTGTCCCACCAGCAATGCCAGGTGGTGACTATCAGGTGATGGTCACCATCACTGATAACTGTCTCTCTAAAATAATAATTGGTCACAGCTGGAGCCAGAGCAAGGCAGTCTCCCAACAGATAGAAAAACCTGAAACTGGAGATTAGCAGCTTCCCAATAAGATTTCAGGAGCTGGGTGAGCAGGCTCAAGCATGCACAGTAAGAAGCACAAGGGCAGGGTTTAACTGGTATATGACCTTCTAGTAACATTTGACTGGTAAGGGAAGAATGCCTCAAGTGAGCATGTGTACAACTCCAGGAAATACACTGCATATGTGGCCCATCCCAAGTGCCAACAGGACACTGCTCACGCAGACAGCCCACCCAAAGGGAAGAATCAGTGGAGAAGAGACACAAAACCCCAGAAGTACAAGTACGCCAACATATAGAACCTGAAGTCAAAGGTCAAACAGTGCACTGGATCTCTTGAGTCACCCACTTGGCCATTTTCCAAGAGTACTTTACTTCTTTTTATTCCTGCTCCGAAGCTTTTTAAAAAACTTTCACTCCTGCTCTAAAACTGGGTCTCTGTCTCTCCTGCCTTATGACCCTCAGTGGAATTATTTCTTCTGAGGAGGCAAGAATTGAGATTGCTGCACTGCTATGGATTCACCACTGGTAACATCTCGGCCACTCACTTTCCACTCACCCTTTTCAACTCATACCACTTCAGTCAGGCTTTTGTGTTCAAACCACCCCACTGACATCACTTGTCAAGATTATTAAAAGGATGAAAGATACCAAGTGTTAGTGAGAATGTGGAGAAGAAACCCTTGCATACTGGTGGCTGGGGTATAAAATGGTGCATTTGTTGTGGAAAACAGTATGGAGGCTCGTCATACTGTTAAAATAGCAGTACCATAAAATCCAGCATTCCCTCTTCTCAGCATCTTTCCAAAGAGAAATGAAATCAGTATCTCAAAGGGCTATCTGCACTTCCATGTGCATTGCAGTATTATTCACTATAGCCAAGATGTGGAATCAACCTATATGTCTATCGTAGATGAATGGATAAGGAACATGTGATGTATATACACAGTGGAATACTATTCAGCCTAACAAAAAGGAAATTCTGTCATTTATAACAACATGGATAAACCTTGAAAACATTACGTTAGTTGAAACAAGCTAGCCATATTAAGACAAATATTGCATGATCTCATATATGGAATTGAAAAATGTAGAACTCACAAAAACAAAGAATAAAATGATGGTTACCAGAGGTTGGGTTGGAGAGGAGAGGGTTAGAGTGATACTAATCAAAGATTACAAAATTTTAGTTAGGAAAGAGAAATAAATTCAAGCGATCTACATTACAGCATGAAGACTATACTTAATAACAACATATTACATACTTGAAAAGTGCAGAAGGAGTAGATTTTAAGTGTTCTCGTCACAAATAAATTATAAATATGTGAGATGCATATACTAATTAGCTTGATTTATCTATTCTACAATGTATACATATTTCAAAACATTATATTGTATGCCACCAATATATGTAATTTTTGTCAATTTAAAAAATAAATTAATCTTTTTAAAAAATTACCAGCGATCTCTAGGTTGACAATCCTGTTGTCAGTTCTACTCATCCAACCTCTTATCAGCATTTGACCGAATTTTTCTCTTTAAAGCAAATTTTTCACTTGGTCTTCAGGAGACACACTCCAAGTTTTCCTCCTGCATGACTGGTCTATTTTCATTTCCTTTGCTGGTTCCTCACCTCTTCCTGGCTTACAAATAACAGGATTCCCTGAGCTAGTCCCTGACTGTTCCCCACTCTACCATTGCACATTGCCTCAGAGTTCGCATTTTGTGTTATGGCTTTTGATTTAGATACCAGGAACTCTCACATTTACAGATCCATTCCTAAACCCCACACCCAGCCCCAAACTTGTATGCTTAACTTGTATGCTACTACACGTTGGATATCGATGTCTAACTAACACTGAAAAATTATCATGTCAAAAAGAGAACTATTTGGGCAGGGTATGATGGTTCGTACCTGTAATCCCAGCAGTGTGGGAGGCCGAAGTGTGTGGATAGCTTGAGCCCAGGAGTTTGAGAGCAGCCTAGGCAACATGGCAAAATCTCATTTCTTAAAAAAAAAAAAAAAAAAAAAGAGAGAGAGAGAACTGTTGATATTTCCTATCTTAATATGTGCAAACATGTGCATGCCTACACACACACATATATACAGAGACACACACAGACAAAACTGTGTTACTATACAATTTTAGCACTTTCAGTAAATGAAACTTGAATAGATCTGGTCTGTGGGAGTCAATATTGACTTATGTTTTTTTCACATTCTAGTTGTTATTCATTAAAATGGTCCTGAATTCAACAATTTCTTATCACCACCATTGTTAGAAACCTCGTCAATCAATTACCAAATTTGTACCATATGTGCCTCTCAGTAAAAACAAACAAGCAAATAAAGCAGCATATTCTCCAGCAGATATATTTATTAAATTCTAATTATATATAATTAATATATTCATAATGAAGTGAACAGAATTTTAAAATATTCTAATTTGTTTATTAAAGTCATATGGAAAACATTCTTCCTGACAGTAAAGTTAGTTACGATTTTAGTTACCATTATTTCATGAAAAGACTTCATTATTTTGAAAATCTTAGTTTAGTAATTTCAGATTAGAACCAGACTTTTTTTTTTTTTTTTTTTTTTTTTTCTCACAAGCTGAAGGGCAGTGCAACCTGAAACTCCTGGGCTCAAGAGCTCTTTCTGTCTGAGCCTCCTGAGCAGCTAGGATTATAAGCATGCACCACCACATCCAGCTAACTTTTTTATGTTTTGAAGAGATAGGAGCTCTCTAAGTTGTCCATGATGGTCTCAAACTCCTGGCCTCAAGCCATCCTCCTACCTCTTTGGCCTCCCAAAGTATTGGGATTATAGTCATGTACCACTACACCTGGTCTGGTGTGCTATGGTGTGTATAGTTTATTTTTATTTTATTTTTAGTGGCTCCTATAACTTCAAAACAATTTTTTTAAACGATTTAAATTTTAAAATGTTTGACCTGAGTTTCCTCTATTGTGTTCATTAGATGTATCAATTTATCTACCAATGGTGGGCTTTTTGCTGAAATTCCTTACTAAATCAATTATCTGTGCAAACTAATTAGAAGATGTTGTATCTTCATGGTTTTAACACACAGATTGGAAATGACAAGCTCTTAGAAGATGTGTAAGCTGGTTAGAAAATTCTAGGGCCAGGGTTTTAAATGGTACAGGTAAAAGAGATTTAATGGCACATTTAAGATAATTTTAGTAACAAAAGGCCATTAAATAGAAACATTTCAATCATCCATTTCCAAAGTGCTCTCTGAAGTGCACAATTTTTTAAGTTGTTACTTTCTCAGTCATTTTAAAACATAATTTGAAAGACCAAATTAAGATTGTTTCCTCAAAAACATATATTAAATGATTTAATACTAATATTTGCTACATGAAAGTGATCAAATCTGATATACTTGTCTTTTTGTAAAAAAGAAGTTTACTTTATCTTTGCATTTCATAACTCTTCATGTATTTGGACAGGAAACAAGTAAACTGCTGTGTATCTGTAAGATGTTCGTTGTCCCATCCATCTCATTAGAAGACGATGTAAAAAGTTCAAAACTAAATGAAAACCTCACATTAAACATAAAGACATTTTTTCTTTAGCATGTACATTGTTCTATATAGCAAGAAACTAAAGCAAATAAATGAATGAGGGAACAATTGGGACCCCTTGTGAGTGTCATACTGTTGAGAGACATTGGATGGCAGCTGAAATGTATACAACACTTGTGGATCAGGCTTTAGACCAACAAAGGGCACCAGTGCCAATCAAGATTGTAAACAATAGTAAGGCTTTATTTTTATTTTTATTTTTTTTTTATTTTTGAGATGGAGTGTCGCTCTGTCACCCAGGCTGGAGTGCAATGGTGCTATCTCGACTCACTGTAAGCTCCACCTCCTGGGATCACACCATTCTCCTGCCTCAGCCTCCCGAGAAGCTGGGACTACAGGTGCCCACCACCACGCCCTGCTTATTTTTTGTATTTTTAGTAGAGACGGGGTTTCAACGTGTTAGCCAGGATGGTCTCGATCTCCTGACCTCATGATCTCCCTGACTCAGCCTCCCACAGTGCTGGGATTACAGGCCTGAGCCACTGCACCCGGCCTAGTAAGGCTTAATTTCTTAAACAGCATTCTAAATGGAAGTCCTAATATAGCTTCTTTTTTTACCATTTTGTTTTACCTTGTGTCACTGGCATTCTTGGGGAGCATGCATGTTATATTAATGACTAAAAGTTAATGCAATAACCTCTATTCGGCAGACGGAATCATTTTTAAAAATACGTATATACACCTGTCATCAGAAAAATGCAAATTAAACGTCAAAATGCTCTTCAGAATAGTTAAAATTGAAAAGATGTAAAATATTATGTTAATTAGAACATGGGACGAAAAGAACCTTCATAAACTGCTGGTATGAGTAAAAATTGGTATAACTGTTTTAGAAAATTGTTCAGTAGGATCTACTAAAGCAGAACATATGCATCCTTAAGATTCAACAATTCCACTTCTGTCCAAAAGAAATGTGACCTTCTACCCAAAAAAAGACCTTCATAGCAGCACTATCTTCAAAGGACAAAAAAAAAGTGAAACTATCCAAATGGCTATTAAAGAATGGATAAATTTATACCAGTATATTTCTGTAATGTAACACTACAATGTGATGAATAGAGTTCTAACTATTGCTACACAAAATGATGTGAAAATAAAAACCTTATGGATATGTTAACCAAAAGAAACCACATATCAAAGAATATATAGTCTCAGATATTATTATGACTAAACTATGTCCCCTCAAAATTTATATCTTCAGGACCTAAACCCCGATGTGACTACATACGTTTGGAGATTGAGCTTATAGATTACATAACAGCTGTTAAATAAGGTTTAAAGGGTGGTGCCCCAATATAATAGAACAGATATCCTCATAACAAACATAAGAAACACTACAGCTTTCTGTCTTGCGCACATTCACAGAGGTAAGGCCATGGGAGAACACAGTGAGAAAGTGGCTATCTCCCAGCAAGGACTAGAGCCCTCACCAGAACCCAAATCTACCAGCACTTTGATCATGGACTTCTAGCCTCTGGAAATATGAGAAAATCAATGTCTGTTATTTAAGCCATCCAGTTAAAGGGGTTTTAATATGGGAGTTGAGACTACTAGTACAGATTTTGGTAACATGAAGTAGGGGATAGTGCTGAATAAATATTTAAAAATGTGGAATAGGCTTTGGAATAGGGTGGTGGGTAGAGGCAAGAGTTTTGAGTTGCTTCCTAGAACGGGCTCAACTGTCTTAAAGGGAGTGTTGGTAGAAATATGAATGAACTACACAGGAGTATATAGATAGCCTCATGAACAGAATGTTGGTAGAAATGTAGGCATTAAAAGCCATTCTGGTGAGGCCTCAGACGGAAATAAGGAATATGTTAGAAACTGGAAGAAAGTTGATCCTTGTCATAAACTGGCAAAGAGCTTGCCTCAATTGTGTCCTAGTGTTTTGTGGAATACAGAAATTGTGGAATACAGAAATTGTGGAATACAGAAATTGTGGAATACAGAAATTGGATATTTAGCTTAAGACATTTCCAAGCAAAGTTTTAAAGGCATGGCTTGGTTTCTCCTTATCACATATAGTAAAATGCAACAGGAGAGAAATAAACTGAAGGACTCGTTAAGCAAAAAGGATCAAGAACTTAAAGATTTATAAAATTATCAACTTACTCATATTGCAAAAAAAGAGAAAGCATGTTCTGAAGAGAACGCTAAAGCTGAGACTGAACAACAATTTCATAAGGAGAGGATATGATTGTGAAGCATGGATTTATTCAACCACCTCAACAGAAGCCAGAAATAGACATGGGATTATACCAGCAAAAACTCTACCAGGTGGGACTAAAGGGGCGAAGAAAATGTGATGGAATGAAGGAAAGCTGTTGTGTTTATGAGGTTCTAAAGAATGGGACCCTAGATCTATCCAGTTGTGTATATGCATAATCTTTCAAGAAAAGGAAAGCACGGACCCACAGTGATTCAGAAATCTTTAGGGTTGCCACTCCCACCACAAGCCTAAGGGGGGATGCTGGTTTCTTCTTGGTTTCAAAGAGTAGATCTATTGCCTTGAGTCTAGTGCCTCAACTCTGGGGATGCCATAAAAGGCCATGGGGACAGGGTGCTACCCAGAGCTCAGGGATAAGGGCCACCACATAGGAACATGGGGTTGATGCTGCCACCTCAGCATCAGAAGGTGGGGCACTGGGTCAAGGATGATTATTCCCGAACTTTAACATCTAATGCAATTTACCTTGCTAGGTTTTGAATTTGCTTAGGGCTTATCATCCTTCTCTTCTTTCTGATTTCTCCCTTTTGTAATGAGAACGTCTTTTATGTCTGTCCCATTATTGTATTTTGAAAGCACATAATTTGTGTAGTTTTTTTTAAACACAGTTTTACTCTCATCGCCCAGGCTGGAGTGCAATGACGTGATCTCCACTCACTGCAACCTCTGCCTCCCAGGTTCAAGCGATTCTCCTGCCTCAGCCTCCTGAGTAGCTGGGATCACAGGCAGCCACCACCACGCCTGGCTAATTTTTTGTGTTTTTAGTAGAGACGGGGTTTCGCCATGTTGGGAAGGCTGGTATCAAACTCCTGGCCTCAGGTGATCCACCTGTCTCCACCCCACAAAGCACGGGGATTACAGGCATGAGCCACCATGCCTGGCCAGTTCGTCTAGTTTTGTAGGTTCATACAAAGAGGAATTTTGCCTCAGACTGAATTGTACTTCAAGTCTCATCCCTATCTGATTTAGTTGATATTTAGATGCTATTTTTGGCTTCAAACTTTAGAGTTGATGCTAAAACAGATTAATACTTTTGAGGCTGTTAAGATGGAGAGAATGCATTTTGCTTGCAAGAGGCACATAAATTCTGAGGGGATGGCAGAGGATAAAATGTTATGGACTTAATTGTATCTCCACATCACTGCTCCCCCCAACCTACTACCACCAAAATAATATCTTAAAGCCTTAACCCCCAATCTGGCTGAATTTGGAGCTAGAGAGTATAAGGAGATAATAAAGGTTAAATCATGTTATAATCCATTGAAACTGATGTCTTTATCAGAAGAAAGATAGACACTGGAACTCTCTTTCTCTCCATGTACACACAGAGAACAGATCTTGTGAGAACACAGCAAGAAGGAGGCCATCTACCAGCCAGGAAAAGAGCTTTTATTAGAAAATGACTATTGTGGCACCTTGATCAAGGACTTCTAGCTTCCAGAACTGTGGGAAAATAAATGTATGTTGTTTCAGCCATAGAGTTAGTGGTACTTTGTTATGGCAGCCTGAGAAGACTAATGCAGATACTATTTATTTATGATGATAGAAGTCAGGGTACCCAAGTAACGAACATTTGGCACAAAGGAGCACCATGGAACCCCCTGCATCTCTGGTTTCTGTGTGTTGGTTACATGAGTATGTTACATTTATAAACATTTTTCAAGCTTAGCATTTTTTGTTGTGTGTATATGTCCATAAAATACATATGTATGCATGTCGTATATTAGGGTTATGTGGGTGTTTGTGGGTGTGTATTTGTATCAGGTGAAAGGAAATTGAGTTTCAAATGTCTCAGTAGATATTATCACGTTCAGAATAAAATACAAACTCTTAACTCTAGGCTATGAAATTCAACATGATAAAGCCCCTTCATATTTTGACTCCTCTATATTCCTAACACCTTCGCTATCCTCTCTGCTCATTCACATCAGCCACACTGAACTTCTTGCTAATCTTTGAAAATGTTTTCATGGGGGCAAGATTCTCAGCTGTTTTCTCCTCAACTCTATTGTCATTAATTAAAACAGTGCCTGGCTTGGAATAAGTGCCCGTTAAACATTGAGGGAATGGAATGCGAAGACTTTTGATGGTCAGCTTGAACACAGCAATAAAGAACCATCATTCTCTAGCTCCCACATGTGAATTTTAGCTCGCTAAATAAAATTCCTAAAACTCTTCTGTGATTTTTCTTTGCTAACAGGGCAGTTTTTAATTTTACTTCAATCAGAAATGATATAACAGCTTAAAAAAAAAGTGGAGAGTAGAATGGCTGTTTTAAACCCATCCCCCCAAACATTCACGTATTAGACACTGCTTTTAGTATTCCTCAAAGCATTGGCTTTTATGTCGTCTAAAGTCAGACAAATATTCTTACCTAATTAACAAATATTGCAATGATATTTTAATCTTATTCAACCTGAGATTCAGAAGTATGAAATAATTATAAATACATTTTAAAGGTATTCTACTGGCAGTCATTCTTAGTGCAGAGATCTATAAGTTTCCAAAAGACATGTATTGAGAATATAGTTAAAATAATATCTATAGGGAAAAATTACTTCTCCAATAAAATGAGTCTTTCTTCCATTGGCCATATGTTCCCACAGCTAGGAGATTTCAGAAAATTGAAGACGGCACAAGTTTAGTGTAAGCTAATACCAGGGGTGAGGGGGAGCTAGGTGAGAAATTTTCCTTTGCAAGGATGGCATTTCCCACAGTTCTGCCCCCCTTGCTTTGCAGAAGTATGGGATCCATCCGGCCACAGTTTGTGGATACTGAGGGAGGAATGCAGTTTGGAGGAGTGAGGTGCTGAGTTTGGCATGACTCAGTGCCATCTGCTCACTCTTGGAATCCACAGATGTTCCATATCAAAAACTGTGTAAGTTAAGGCTTAACATGCTTGGTGGGCACTCAGACCCCCACCCGCCAGAGCATCTCTGTAGGTAGGCAGTGGCAGAGTGACAAGGAAGGAAGCATCCCTTCTGAGTCCGATGCAGGAGAGACATTGAGAAGAAAGGAGTCTCCTGCTTCCTTCAACAGCCCACTTTGCCAACAAGCACATCTGAATGACTTGAGCTTAGAAGCAAATTGTACACCATGGAGAGAGTCAAGTATGGTGGATTGAGCGTTGCACAATGAGTTCAAAAGATTTGGCCACTGTTCCTGGATCCATTACTGATTCCCTTTGTGACCTTGAGGAGGTCAGATAACTTCTCTGTGCCTTCGCTTTTCTCCTTCCAAAAACCACCAGTTTTTCTTGCTCCTCCGTACTTCCCAGCAGGATTTCTTTCCCGCATCTATTTGAATTTTTGATGTGTAAACTCTTCCAGAAAATCTTGGGGGTTCTAATAAGCTCCATATATCATCGTAAGAAATATATTGAAATACCTAGCTTCATAATTGTGTTAAAACTGATTTTATCAATGTGATGTCTATTCACAAATTTTGTTTTTAAAGAGCAAACTATGATGTTAAGATAATACTAAATGTTGGGTTCTTTGGGACTCTATAATATAAATATATATATATATATAATAAAAATATTTTGTATTTTATTATTTTAATCATAAACAGATTTTCCTAGCTATTTATCATTTCTTGATTTTGTTTACCACAATACAGTCAAATATAACAAAAGTAAATATACCCTAGCCTCTCAACTGGTTACATTTGGGTCTTGTATCAAAACATTTACTGAGAGAATACTCTGAATTTTCTGGCCATTCGGTTTAAATTTTCTTGCATGTAATGTCAGCCTTCTAGTCATTGAGTTAACCATGTTGTGAGATTTAAAAGGTGGCCAGGGCTTGTGAAACATGATCATGACTTTCCTAGAATTTTGAGGAATGAAAATGAAGTTCCTATTGAAAGTTCTTCTTCCCTCATCATATTGAGTTGTATATGGAATGGATGAATATCACCAACAGAGAAGGTGCACAGGAGAAGATAACCTTAATTCTGTTTCCTCTGAGATCAGATAGCTGCCTGATAGGGTGTAGTCTATACAGGAGCTAATTATATAGAACATCCGTATGAGCTGTCATGGGAGAGTGTAGCTTAAGTGTAGGAGCATGAACTTTGTAATAAACTGAGTTTAAATCCTGATTCTGTCATATAGTTGCTGTGTGATATTGGCAGTTTAATGAACATATCTTTGTACTTTGCCTTCTCCTTTGGAATAGGAAATAAATTATATACTAGCCTTATAAAGTCTTTTGCGTGTGTGTGTGTGTGTGTGTGTGTGTGTTTGTGTGTGTGTGGAGATTAAACAAGATAATGCATGAAAAGTGCTTAGCATAGTGCCAACTAAATATTAGCTTCATAGCATTTGTCATACTTTCAATTGCTGAAAGATTCCTTTACTGACTGTCTATGAGATATTTTCTAAGAGTGACATATTGTTTTGTGAAGTACCTATTGTATTGTCTTAGGATGGGTTCCCATAAATGTAGAGCCTGAGATACAGATTGTGCAAGTTACTGATTTTTTAAGTGATGTCTGGAAGCACCAGTAGGAGAGTAGGACAAATATTTTCTTATTTTTATTTTGTTTTGAGGCAGAGTCTCGCTCTCTCATGAAGGCTGGAGTGAAGTGGTGCTGTCATGGCTCACTGTAGCCTCAACTTCTCGGGATCAAGCAATCCTCCCTGCCCAGCCTGTCAAGCAGGTGGGACTACAGGTGTGTGCCACCACATCCGGCTAATTTTTATAGATTTGTTGTTGTTGTTGTTGTTGTTTGAGAGAGGGGATTTTGTCATGTTGCCCAGGCTGGTCTTGAACTCCTGGACCCAAGTGATTCACCTACTTCAGCCTCCCAAAGTGCTGGGATTACAAGTATGAGCCACCGTGCTTGGCAGAGAGTAGGACAATTAGATAGGGAAGAAACAAAGGCAATGCGGAGCATGTTAATGAACAGGTTACTCTTATGGGCATTTGAGGCTCATTCCAATTGCTGACTTCTAGTAGATTTCATGGGATGCTCCTCCGAGACAGTCCTCACAAAGAATGAAGTTGAGGTATTTACCTATAGATCCCCTTCCCTGAGTGGCTGAAGGCTGATCCCAGAAGTGTAAACTTCTAGCTACTTCCATCTTATTCAGGTTCCCTCAAGAGCCAAATGCAGGATACCTTGGCAAGCACGAGGGAACAAGTGCAAGAAAATACGGACTGAGCATAATGGTGCCACACTGAGGCTGGCACACAATACCATTTTAAGAAAAGTATCATTTAATTTTTACAACAAACCTATGAAGTCGATTTCTAATATCCACTTTATATGGTCAACAGAATGGTAGCCCAAAAGTAAATACCCTTAAGTTACTTTTTTCAAGGCCCTGCATCTAAGAAATGGCAGGGTTGAAATTTGAATCCATGTCTATGCTCTGTTCATAAAATGGAGTAGAACCTAAGTCTCAAGGTGTCTATTCAGAGCTATTTTTAATATTTCTCCAAAAGTAATTTAAACAAATACAATTGAATATATTGCTTTTTAAAATGATACTTACTCATACATTTTCTAGATGTGAAAATCTGCCTCTCTCTCTCTCTCTCTCTCTCTCTCTCT
>NW_016821003.1:1880768-1917837 GCF_001698545.2 Rhinopithecus bieti
TCTCGGCTCACTGCAAGCTCCGCCTCCCAGGTTCACGCCATTCTCCTGCCTCAGCTTCCCCAGTAGCTGGGACTACAGGTGTCTACCACCACACCCAGCTAATTTTTTGTATTTTTAGTACAGACGGGGTTTCACCATGTTAGCCAGGATGGTCTCGATCTCCTGGCCTTGTGATTTGCCTGCCTTGGCCTCCCAAAGTGCTGGGATAATAAATATATATTTTTAAAAATATAAAAAGTACATCTTTCAAAGCAAATTTTATTGAAGCTTTAGAAGGAGAAAAAAAAAAGTAGACTCTATGAATTGAAAGTCCTAAGAATGCAAGAACATAATTTTATGTGCTTATGGCAATTAAAAGAGGTTAACTGAGTAGCATTTAAATGCAAAATCACATTTTCATATGACTGGAGGGTAATCTGTGTGCCGTTGGCTAATAAGAACCAATGGCGATTAATAGGTGGGGCCATGATCTTTGAATGTCTGATCCCACTTTAATACAGTGAATATCAAGGTTCAATATCACTTTATTTGCTTTTTCAAACCAAAGCAAAACCAAAAACCTAACTAATTACATTTGCAGCATTAAAGCACCTTACTGTCAAAGCCTACGATGTTTAAGAAAATATAGTGGTGGAGGTGAGGCATAGCCACGGCATGCTTCTCGGCTCTGTTCATTCTATTTGGAAGACAGATAGAGGGACAGTGTGTCTATAGATTTGACAGAATCTGTTAAATTAAAACAACAACAACAGAACGAGACAGGATGACCTTCTTCCATAGAATCTGAGATGATGGATGACTTGTTGATGATCGGAGCAGTCAGGAACAGGATCATGAGACCTACTAGTCCGAGATCAAACAGACTGGCCTTGTAGCACCCTTGACCCTGTGGGGACCATATGCAAATTATGGAGCCCTTCTGAGCCTCAGTTTGTGCATTCGTTGAAAAAGGACTGAGGTTCGTTCCTATAGCAGGGTTGCATGAAGATTCTATCAGGTAAAGCGCGTAGCTGAGTAATCATACATCCCACTTTGCATAGGACCGTCATGGAGTCATTATATATTTCACTTTTACTTTTGAGAGTGTTCCAGTTAGGATTATCATTTAAATGGTCACTCTAAGGAGAAAGAACATAGAACAGTGCCTGGAGTGAGTGAGTCCTCAGCGAATGTTTGCTTATTTTTCTAAAGTCATTGTTCGTGTTTTTTATACTGTATTAGTAAAATAAGCAATTTCCATACACTCTATATTTTCAACATATATCCTAGAAGTAAAGTAAAAGTGATATGTTTTATATCTTCTAATTGGTTTATGATTTTTAGTTCCTTTAAAACTTTAGATGAAAATGAAATACGTTTATATTAAGAAGTGCTACATACGACCTGTGTGTCTAATACTTGATAGATGAGCAGTGTATTTATAGCCCAAGGCTGACTTTATGTAATTTGAACTCCAAACAGTAAAACTTGCAACTGAATTATTTGTAATCAGCTTAATTTCCTTCTTTTTTTTTTTTTACATTAATATTACAGATTGTGGGCTGCATATAACCCTACTCTAATCAAAGAGTATTTTATTCTGGCATTGCGATATCGAAACCTGATTTGAAAGAGGAATATAGATGTCCAATATCCATGAATACCTCAATTAAACTCCTTAATGCAATCTTCTAAAATTTTATGTTTCAGTTAGGGACAATTCTCACCTCAAAACCTAACACATTGTAAGGCAATCAGGCATACACACACACACACACACACACACACACACACACACACATCTCAGCACATATATATTGTTATTTAATGGAACTGAATATATCTTTGGAAAGCCAATAAAATTTGGGCTGGAGGCAAGTGAATGAATCCAAAATAGGAATGAGACTCTCGCCTATGAATTGAGGAAAAAAAATTAAATAAAGATTCTAAAACCTGTGATCCAAAGATTCTTTATGGAAGCATTCTGATATGAATAGTAAAATAAGAATAATGTGAACAAAAAAGAAATAATCATAAAGAACTTAAGAAAAAGACCCTAAGAGGAAGAAGAGGAGACTGTCAGATAAAGACTATTGTCTCACTATTTTTTATTTTTATACTCACTAAATTTAATGTTGTGGTGGATTAACGGAAGCTAAAAATTCTCTACTCTGCCCATAAGGCAGAACTCCATTCTCCTTGTTTTGAATCTGGAATGATAGAGAACTCAGCTGCTACTGTGAAATCTAAAGACATGTGTTAATGACTTCCAGACAATAAAGCGGTGAGTAGAAGATGAATGGGCCACAGAGAGACTACCAGTGAGGGCTAGGACAGTGAGGAAATTGTTCTATGAGGACTTCTACATTCCTTTCACCTCACTTTTTGGGAACAGGAGGGTCTACTGCCATCTTGCAGTTAACTTATATCTGCCACACTGCTCTTTGTTGGGTACACAAAGAGCATACACACACACACACACACACACACAATTTTATTCTTAAAATTATATATATGTATATATGTTATCTTTAGCCAATTTTTTAATGCATTTGTGTCTGAAAACTATTTAAAAAATATTAGAAGATGGCTGCATTGACACCAAAGGCAATGGGAATCCCTTAGCCCTGAGAATCTATACAAGAGCATCCAAGCCCTCCAACTCCCATTTCAGCTGCAGAATTCCCCACAAGCCTATTGGTAGTGAGCATGCTCATTTTGTTAGCAAGCTGCTAATCTAGAGGCTAAAAAGTTCACATCCTCCAGACTTTATTATTCCTACCCCTTTCCTAGCAACCTCTCAGTTCATGCAAACATGGGGGCAAGGACACTCACTGTGGAGTTTTTGCTCTGAGTTAGAGCATATCCACCTCTGACCTGTGGCTTCTTACTCAGCTTCACCTATCCAGGGGCTAACCTAATATCTCACTGGCTTTGAAAGGCACATGGACTGCATTAGTTTAGCTGGTTCACTGTGTATGAATAAAACATTGCTTAACTTCTTCAGATTTAGTTTCCTTTTTTATTTAAAAATTGCATCTACCTCATATAATTTTGTGAACATTAAATAAATGAATGTGGAAAGCAGTCACTGCAATGCTGGGCACACACTTTGCACATCCTCAGTAAATAGGAGAAGTGTGGGATAAGTCAGAGTAACGAGTGTTATTGTGATAATGAGGCTAGTCATAATGGCATCACTTAAATGATTTGCTAAGTGCTCAGTACTGTTCTAAGCACTGGGCATATATAGACTCATTTAGATCTCACAGTAATGCTGCGATGCTAGTCTTACATTATCATTTCAAGATGAGAAGACTGGTGCATATATGAGTTCAGTATCATATCCAAGTTCAGCACAGCTACTGCTACTGCTGCAGGAGATGATGATGGTAGTTACAACAGAGGCCAAGAGAATAGGCAAGGAAGAGAGAGGAGGGGAAAAGAATAGAAACAAAAAAGAGGTGAAAGAATTAGAGGCAGATGACCGGGTGCGGTGGCTCAGGCCTGTAATCCCAGCACTTTGGGAGGCTGAGGTGGGCGGATCATGAGGTCAGGAGATTGAGACCATCCTGGCTAACACGGTGAAACCCTGTCTCTACTAAACGTACAAAAAGTTAGCCAGGCGTGGTGGTGGGCACCTGTAGTCCCAGCTACTGGGGAGGCTGAGGCAGGAGAATGGCATGCACCCGGGAGGCGGAGCTTGCAGTGAGCCGAAATCATGCGCTGCACTCCAACCTGGGTGACAGAGGGAGACTCCCTCCATGTCCAAAAAAAAAAAAAAAAAATTAGAGGGAGGTGGAGTAAAACATGTCCATTTTCAGCTGTATTTCCAGACTCAGAGAATAAGAATTTGTGTTTTTGCTGCTAGATGAGACTGAAAAAGACACAGAAGTTTATTTCAGCTTCATGTTTGGAAAGCGAAAACAAGGAGCAGTGAAAATGTGCACTTGGTCAAGGGTCTACCTTTGGAGATATCTGGGTACGTTAATACTACATTATTTTGATCAGATTTATTTGGACAAACAGGAACTGTAACTAAGCAACAAGGGGAAATTAAAGAGATCACATTTAGAATTTGGTAGGAAGTGAAATGAATTTGAATGTTCTTTACTGCTGGAGCTATAATTATAGGTTTTAACTACCTGCCGGGGATAGAAAGGGAAAGGGAATGAAGTGGTTTAGCATGAGTCAAAAAATCATCTTTGAGTGGCATGCAGAAAATGTTGACATAAGAAGTAATTGTTCTTATTAACTTTTATCTGAGGTAATTTCATAATTGATCTAGAAATATAAATGATAACATAATGTTTGCACTTTTGGAAGGAAAGCTCTCTTTAAGATTAGTAATATCTGTAATTTGTCAAGAAATTTTTTTCCCTACCTTCATCTCCTCTGTGTACCACTTCAAAGAAAATGAAGCATTTTCAGGCATTCCAAAAGATAACTGTGTCTGTTAGAACAGCATCTACTAAAACTAAGTCAGCAGGTTACTTACAGGAGGACGGGTCACCAAAATCTCAGAATTCACTACTGAAGAACTTATGCATATAACAAAATACCACCTGTACTCCACAAGCTATTAAAATAAAAAATATTTTTTTCTTTCTTTTTGAGACGGAGTCTGCTCCATCGCCCACGCTGAAGTGCAGTGGCGCGATCTCGGCTCACTCCAAGCTCCGCCTCCCGGGTTCACACCATTCTCCTGCCTCAGCCTCCCGCGTAGCTGAGACTACCGGCGCCAACCACCATGCCCTGCTAATTTTTTGTATTATTAGTAGAGACGGGGTTTCACCGTGTTAGCCAGGATGATCTCGAGCTCCTAATCTCGTGATCTACCGCCTCAGCCTCCCAAAGTGCTGGGATTACAGGCGTGAGCCTCCGCACCTGGCCAATAAAAATATTTTTAAAAGAACAACTTTACAATTGAGAAATCACATTATAAATAAATATTCTTGGACTCCAACAAAGACGTGCTATACCATAAACTCTGGTAAAGAGTCACAGGAATTTTCATCTTTAATAAGCAACTCAGGTGATTTTCTTTATTTCAATCATGCTTTGAAAACAAAGTCAATAAAATGTGTCTTTCTAGTGTAATCAAGAACTTCTCTATTTCACTGCAGCTTCTAATCATGATTTTGTGTCTCCAAATAGTTATGCCAATGAACTGAGTTTCTTTTTCTTACTTAGAAACATTGCCTTTTCACTAAAAAATAGTTTTAGAGCTTTGAGGACATGAGTCCTTTTTCTCAGTTTCTTAGCACTGGAACAGGAAGAAAAACAGAGAAGTATTGGTATTCGTAGATGTGGGTTGAAAGAGCTCAAAGCAAACTTGAAGATATCCTAGGCACTAGCAAAGATCTGCCTTGCCCCACAAAAGTATAAAGGAACTAGGAAGGCTGTAGGTCAAAGATTATCAAGTTTAATTACCCTGCATCTGAATCAGAACTCGATTTCTCTTGATTACTAAATCCAGAAAGAAACTTAATGGAAGATACATTCTGTACACAGAGTACCTCAGAAATAAAGAAGGAATCTTACTGTATGTTAATATTATGTTAAACCATTATATAATATATATATGATATAAATATTCTTTCTCTTTTTTGACCACATGGAAAATCCTAGAAATTTTGGAAAGGAAAGAGTGAATAAAAGCTTTCTTTTAATCTCCGTTTGCAAGGACACTAGTTTTCTATGACTTGGTGGAGAACATCATGATTATGGTCTTTAATGACAAGAAGGACTGACATAAGTAATATAAGCCTAAAAAATTAGGCTTGAACATTGGAGGAGGAGGACCCGGATCAATAGGATGAAGTAACTGGAAAGTAGATTTCTGAATCCATATACAAATATTTGTGCAAAGTCTAAGATGACAACAGCAGAATAGACTTTCCTAACAGTTACTAAAATTAAAGCCCACTAGGAGGATCCAAGCAGAAGCCACGTAAAATGTACCCCAAGTAAATTCAAAGAGAAGGTATGACTGGTTGAGATAGTAACCAAGAAGATTCTCATTTTTCTTTCCTGTCTTATTCGCACTTTTGTTCTGCATTTTATTTATTTAATGCCATAATTCTTTGTCATCTTTCTTTTACTTTTTCTTTTCTTTTCTTTTACTTTGAAGTGTGTCTTGTTTAAAGGGTAAGTTTCAGAGACATGATGTGTATATTAGGACAGAGGTAAAAAATATTTACTATGTTTCCAAGAAGATTATGTATTGTTCACCAGCTGTTGCATATTAATCTATCTTAATCCTTCTGCCATCTGTCTTTAGTTACCCCCCAAAATTAGACTGTCCTAAAACCTAGACAGGATAAAGAAAAATATAAAGATGTGTGAACAGAATTAATTATAATCAGGTTTCATACTTACATTAATGCCAATCTAATTCACCTTGCCGTAAAGAAGCTGAAATGAATGCATAAAAGTTACTGTTGTTTTAGGACCTACATAATATCTTTTGAAAATAAACATCTTTGCACATCAAAAGTCACTTGAAGTTTCTGGTTCCACATGGAAGAAGCTTGAAAGTTGCTAGTCCATTGTAACAAGAAGTAGAAAGCTGAAAAAATTGAAGAAACAATAGCTCTTCTTATTAGATTTGTTTAAAGGTAATTACTATCTTTTACTTTTGAACCAACCTAATAGATCTTAAGACAGTTAAGGACGTAGGACAAACTGCTGACCTCAAGACTGGAGAGAGAAATAGGCAAATACAAGGAGTCAGAAGCAGAAAGCACTGTGGGAACAACTACAGGAGTAGGCGAACCTAAATCTTAATTAACAAATTGCTGGGTTCAGTGTGGACAAGAACGAGACTTACAAACTATGGGAGATTCCAGTGGTGTGGAGCCCCCACAATCTTGTGAGATTTGCCACCAGGAGGTTGACTAGCTTCTCACTGGTCAGTTCAGTGAGTTAGAGGAAATTCCCCTCATGCTTCCTGCTGAGGAAATGAAGGAAGAATCATTTTGAAATAAGCCCATACACTCTATTCATAGTGAAGTCTGCCCTCAGGAGAAATCAGTTAATCACATCCTAACCTGCTAGGAAACTATCAGAGCTCAGCTGAGCTTAGGGAAGGCTACTGTACAACTCCCATCAGCCGTAGCCATCCACATGGGGAAAAAAAAACCAAAACACATGTGATGCTCACAGTCCAGAGACAAAGGCTCACTGAGACCAAACCGTGGACCATAGAAGTCTTCCCCATCCCCACACCTTACTATCACGTCACTACTCACCTATTTATAACAGTTCCTTTCACATGATACGTCATGTCTGGATAGAAAGAAAAAAATTTACAAGAAATTTTTGTAAAATTTTGTAAATTTTTTAATTTTACAAAAAATTTTTTAAATTTACAAAAAATTAAATTTTTTAAATTTAAATTTTAAATTTACAAAAAATTTACAAAAAATTAAAATTTTAAAATTTTGTAAATTTTGTAAAAAAGTTTACAATTTACAAAAAAAATACTAAAAGCAAATCAACAACAAGAGAAAAATAAAACAATTCGAAGACACAGAGCAATCAGGATCAGGCACAGCAAGGAAGCTGGAATTAGACATTTAAAGCAACCATGTTTGATATGATAAGGATGCCAATGGATCATGTAGACAGCATGCAAAAACAGATGGCCAATCTAAGCAGAGAGATGGAAATTCTAAAAAAGGATCAAAAAGAAATACTAGAGATCAAAAATACAGTAACAGAAATGAAGAATGCCTTTGATGGGATTAGTACTAGTCGACACAATGGAAAAAAAAATTTCTGAGATTGAGGATACCTCAACACGAATCTCCAAAGCTGAAAAGCATGAAGAAAAAATTTAAAAAGACTGAAAACAAAAGAGAATATCCAAGACATTTGGGTAACTACAAAAGGTTTAACAAGTATAATGGGAATACCAGAAAGAGCAGAAATATTAAAAGGAAGAGAAGAAATATGTAAAACAATAACCACAGATACAAGAAGGTGGCTAGGTGCATTGAATCTTGTCTATAATCCCAGCATTTTGGGAGGCCAAGACAGGAGGATTGCTTGAGCCCAGGAGTTTGAGAACAGCCTAAGCAGCATGATGAGATGCTGTCTCTACAAAAAACATTTTAAAAATTAGCCAGGTGTAGTGGCATGAGTCTATGTTCCCAGTTACTTGGGAGAATGAGGTGGGAGGATCGCTTGAGCATGGGAGTTCCTTCCAGGCTGCAGTGAGCCATACTTATGCCACTTGCACTTCAGTCTGAGCAACAGACTAAGATCCTGTCTCAAAACAAAACAAAACAAACAAAAACAAAAACAAACAAACAGATAAAAAAAAGAAAGCCTGAAAAAACAAAACCCCAGAAAGCTAAGAGGACACAAAGCAAGATAAAGGCCAGTGAAACTACACCTAGGCGTATTATTTTTAAACTACAGAAAATCAAAGATAAGGAAAAAATCCTAAAAGAAGCCAGCAGTGGAAGAAATGCTACCTATAAAGAAGGAAGGTAACAATTGCCTCCAACTTCTTGGAAAATTTTTCAGGCAAGAAGAGAATGGAGTGAAATATTTAGTGTGTGGAGAATAAAACTACCAACCTAGAATTCTGTAATGCAGAAATATAAGCTTTTCTTAACAGATAAAAGCTGAGGGAATATACTGTCTACAAGAAATGTCAAAAGAAGATCCTTAGAAAAAAGGAAAATAATGTAGCTTAGAAATGCATACATAATAAGGAAAAGAAGAGCCCCGGAGAATAAATGCAGGTAAAATAACAACCTTTTGTTTTTACCCTTAACTTATGTCAAAATAATAATAGCTAAAATATATTTTATTATGTATGCTGTGTGTGTGTGTGTGTGTGTGTGTGTGTGTGTGTGTGTGCATGGATGCCTATCTGTTTGTATATAAATGAAATAACAGCAATGACACAAGGTATCAAAGGGAGATATCAGAATTATTTTGTTATTATAAGGTACTCACACTAACCATAAAGTACAGTGTTGTTTGGACATGAATTAGCTGTAGTATATTGCAGACTCTAATGAAACCACTAGAAAAAGTAATAATAAACACATACAAAAAAGGACTATAACTGAAAATAGGAACAAGGCCAATTAATAGAAAATGATGACAAATATAATAGCTAGCTATTAATTATTTTTTAGCTATTAATTCTTTTTTTTTTTTTTTTCCGAGACAGGGTCTCAGTCTGTTGCCCAGGCTGGAGTGCAGTGGCAAAATCTTGGCTCACTTAAGCCTCTACCTCCCGGGCTCAAGAGATTCTCCTGACTCAGCCTCCCAAGTAGCTGGGATTACAGTTATGTGCCACCACACCAGCTAATTTTTGTATTTTAGTAGAGATGTGGTTTCACCATGTTGGCCAGGCTGGTCTCAAACTCCTGACCTCAAGTGATCTGCCTGCCTCTGCCTCTCAAATTGCTGGGATTACTGATATAAGCCACCATGCCCAGTCTGATAGCTATTAATTCTATTGTATCAATAATCACTTAGAATGACAGTGGTCCCAATGCACTAATTGAAAGACAAAAATTGTTACAGCATATCACAAACAAGAACCAATTATATGTTCTCTACAAGAAATCTAGTTTAAATATAAAGACACATATAGATAAAAAGTAAATGGTGAAAGACATACCTTGCTAACACTAATCAAAAAAATGTGACAATAGCTATATTAACTTCAGAGCAAGGAAAGTTATCAGGGATAAAGAAGGACATGGCACAATAATAAAGGGCTCAATTCTTCAGAAAACATAACAACTCTTATGGATATGTGTCTAACAAAAGAGTGTCAAACTATGTGAGGCAAAAGCTAAAAGAAGATGGAGGACAGATGAATGAATCTAATATTATTGTTGGAGGTTTCAACATCCCTCTGTCAGAAGTGGACAAATCCACAGACAATAAATCAGTAAGAACACAGTTAAACTCAGCAACATCATCAGTCAACTGGATATAATTGGAATCAGACTACTTTAGCCAAGAGCTGAATATACATTTTTCTCAAGTTCACATGAGACATTCACCAAGATAGGTCACATTCTTGGCCATAGGGCACCACTTAACAAATTTTAAATAATAAAAATCATACCATGTCTATTCTTAGACCACCTGGGAATTAAACTAAAAATCAATAACAGAAAAATAACTAGAAAATCTCAAAATATGTGGAGATTAAGAAACACATTTTAAAATAACTGTCAAAAAAATTTCAAAATAATTTTAAAAAATTAAACTAAATAAAAATTAAAATCAAACATCACAATTTATGAAATGCAGCACAAGCAGTGGGATGCTTATGAAATATGTGGGGTGTTTAGAACAAAATACATAGCACTGTATGCACATACTGGAAGAAGAATAATCTAAAATTAATAATCTAAGTTTCCACTTAGGAAACCAGAAAAATAAGAGCAAATGTAATCCAATGTAAGGAGAAGAAAACCAAAAAGAGAGCAGAAATCAATCAAACTGGAAAGAGGAAGTCAAGAGAAAATTAAAAGAAATAAAACCAAAACTCAAAACTAATGTTTTCGAAGACCAATAAAAGAATAAATCAATAATTTAGACAGTCTAAGAAAACAGAATGAATAAAATTACAAATATCAGAAATGAAAGAGGGGCTTCCCTACAGATTTCATGGGCCATATACTATGAATAACTCTATTTCCATAAGTTTGCTAAGGTCAACTAAATGAATCAATACCTTGAAAGACACAATCTGTCAAAACTCACACAAGAAGAAATAAGCAATCTGAATAGTCTTACATCTATCAAAGAAATCGAATTAATAATTATACCCTTCCAAAACAGAAATCACCAGGCCCAGATGAGTTCAGTGGTGGATTCTACTGTCCCTTTAAGAAGAAAAAAAATACCAATTGTCTATAATCTCATTCAAAGGACAGAAGCAGAGGGAATTTTTTAAATTTATTCTATGGGGCTGAAATTAATCTAAAACCAGGCTAAGACATTACAAGAAAAGAAAAGGGAAATAAAGATAAATTCTCACACGAACATAGATTCAAAAGTAGCCACAAAATATTAGCAACTCAGATCGAAAATGATTTAAAAGAATTATATAACATGACCAAATGAGATTTAACCCAGTTATGTAAAGGTGGCTCAACACTTGGAAATTGATTAATGTAATGCATCACATGAACAGCCCCCAAAAAACAAAAACAAATCACATGATCTTATGAATGCACGCAGCAAAGCATTTGACAAAATCCAACATCCAAGACCCATTCATGATAAAAACTTTCAGTTAACTAGAAATAGAAAAGAATTCCCTCAACTTGATAGTGGATATCTACAAAAATTATACAGTTAACATCATACTTAATGGTGATAAACTAGAAACGTTTCCACTAATATTAGGAACAATGCAAGGAGCTACCCTCTAATCACTCTTTTAAAACATTGTACTGAAAGCCCCAGCAGATGCAATAAAACAATAAATGGTGATAAAAGTAATACAGACTGTAAATGAAGAAATAAAACTGTATTTGTTTGCTGATTTCATGATTATCCATGTAGAAAATATGAAAGACTCAACAAGAAAAACTCCTGGAACTAATTAGAGATTATAGCAAGATTGCAGAATGCAAGTTTAATCCAGTGAAGTCAATCACTTTCTTAAATACCAACAATGACAAAACTCTGATGAGCAAAATTTTAAAAAATAACTAAATAAATGGAGAGATATTCCACATTCATGGGCAAGAAGGCTTAAAATTTCAAGATTTCAGGTCTTCCTAACTTTATCTAAACAGGTTCCATACAATCCAACTCAAAATCCCAGCAAGTTATTTTGTGGATATCAGCAAAGTGGTTCTGAAATTTATATAGGGAGGAAAAAGACTAAGATTAGCCTACACCACATAGAAGAAAAAGAACAAAGTTGGAGAACTGACACTATTCAACTTCAAGATTTACTATAAAGCTACCATAATAAAAACAAGGTAGTATTGAAAGAATAGACAATGGATAGATCAATGGAAGAAAATAGTCTAGAAATAGACCCACATAAATGTTATCAACCAATCTCTGATAAAGGAGCAAAGGCAGTACAATGGAGGAAATATAGTCTTTTCAACAAATGGTGCTGTAACCACTGGGTATCCACTTGCAAAAAATAAAACAATGACCCTTTTCAAAAAATAACTCCAAGTAAATTATAGACCACGTTGTGTCAATGTAGGTTTATACATGGTAACAATTGTACCACCTTTTATACATTGTCACAATGGTATCACCTTGGTGGGGAATGTTGATAATGCGGGAAGTCTATGCATGTGTGGAGGTGGGTAGCATACAAGAAATCTCTGTACCTCTAAGTTTCGTTGTGAACCTAAAAGTGCTTTTAAAAAAGTCTTTTAAAATAATGCGTACTTACTATAGTGCATGTTGATGAATTTTTTAATGGTTTACGATAATAGGACATGCCTGAAATCAGATTTCTAAATTTGTCTAATCCCCTATGTGAGTAGAAATCCAGAGGCATGTTGCTTTGAAAATTAAAATAATTTGGAATCTCATTTGCTTATCTGCTGATTTTTTGTGTGTAGATTAAATTGGGGCATGATATTATTAATACAGAAGAATAATAAAATACAGAATTTTAACTATCAAGCTGGAATGAACTATTGCTGGTTTAGATTAGCTTAATTAGGATTCTGTAGCAAATTATTGAAGTCTTTCTTCAAAAAAGTTTGAAAAGATTTAAACATTTAAATGTACTTAAGTAAACTATTTTTAAAGAACAAAATTTACAACTTGAACCCAGACTCTGGGGTGTGAGATAGCTCATCTTGGAAACTGTGCCTATTAATTAATAACTAATAAACGGGAGGGTACTCCCATAAATATATGAAAACAAATTTTCTTTTATGATTATTTTACACTATGAATTTTTTTTGCATCTGATAGAGGCAGAGTTATTTTACACACAGTTTTACCAAATATGTTTAATGAGCCTGATTTGCACAACTTGATCCTGAATAGAATAATGTTGTATGTACATGTGAGCATTTTAATATTTCAGTCTGTCAGGCTTCGAACTTTTCATTAAGAGTTATGTGCTCCCATTTTTACTACCTGGTCATGTAAGTAACTTCAGGCCCATAAAATCTGTACATGCAAGCCTGAGTCCTTCTTTCACAAGTAATGTCTATTGTTAAAAGATTAGGCCAGTGTTTTAGTCCAAGACCTATTTTATTCCTTCAGACTCTATAAGTGAATTGTTCTATGAATTTCTAAGGCTAAAAAAAAAAAAACCTGTCTACTGTCACTTAAAATAACCAAGATCAAATTAATTACTTAAGAAGTTAAATTTTATTTTGAAAAAAATAAATTTACTTTAAAGGAGGTAACTGTACAAAGAAATCTACATAGCCACTACTCAGTTTTGATACTTATACAGGTATTAATCCATTTTCTTAAATTATTCTTTTTAAAAAATATTTTTTGTCGGTTCCTTTAAATATTTGAAAATGTTGCTTGAGCATTATGGCATTAGACTTCCACTTAACATCAGTGTATCTCTCTACCTCTCTGTCTCTGTCTATGTATGTCATTATATGACATAAAATATATAAACAAGTCTAAAATAAAATTGTAAAATACTATTTTTATAAAACAACAATGTCAGCATCATACTTAGCATACTTAAATATTGTAGAGTCTGCTCTTGAGGATTTTTGGCTCAACTAGATACTTAAATTCACAAGAACTAAGTAGCACTATTTGGTACTGACAGATAAAAGGAGAGAAAACAACAGAGCATGCCAGCAGGACAGCATTAAATATGTTTATTCAACAGAAGTCCTCAAAGAAATTCATACAATGGCCCAAAAGTTATTCTCTGTGTCTCTAAGTTTCATCTCAGATATGAGGGCATGAGGTCATATTTGTTGTAGCCATCTTGGCTTAGAAACTTCATATCCAAAGAATCTCAAGTTAGGAACGATTCTGACAAAGCTCTGGTTTCCCCAGAAAGTATTTACAGTTCATTTGTAGTTCCCTTGGATGAGATGCATTCCACCAGTCTCAGGATGACTTTAAAATTAAGGAACAGGCACACAGGAAGGCAGTGACATTTTAGGATTACAGGGCTTCCAGGAGAATAGCACCAGAATCTTGAGCCAAGATAGACTGTGCAACGAAAAAGGGAAAAACTTTGGCCCTTACTCAAAGGCCACCTCCAAGTGCTAATACTTTTGCCATAGAAAAAGCAAGTCAATACACATTTGACCATGAGGATCTGAACCACAAGTATCTAAAGGGTATTAGAATCCCCCTCATTCCCTAATTAGTGGAACTATTTTGGGAGAGAACAAATAGTTTTGTAGGGCTCATAATGATTGTCCTGATGATCATAAGGCAAATTTACATTAAATAGCATTAAATGACAACAAGCAGAGATCAGTAAATATTTTATTTCTTTTAGCATAAGTGTTCTTTCAAGGGTAGCATAGGTACATCTAGGGTTTCATCAAATCTGAAGGCACAGTTATAACCTATGGCAACAAAGAACAGGGTTATTCTTCTGATTTGGCATGTCAAACTCAAATTGCAGTCCCAACATTGGCAGTGGGTGTGTAGTTAAATCAGTGTACAAAACTATGGCTTAAGATTTACCTGCAGGTACCATTTTGTAGCTGCAGAAATACTTTGAGGTTACTATTACTGCTATTCTTTGCAGACTCCTCAGGACATGGTCAGAGTACACCACACACATAGGGACTGAGACATTCCATAAAGTTGTATCTTTAAAATACCAGAGTTGTGGCAAGTTTCTGCCAAAGTCATCCAATTCCCTTTGGATGTTAGTCTGCTGATAGCCTGCCTGGAATAATGCCTCAGCACATACCATTTTCTTGCTTCCTCTCACTCATCTCCAGCTTTTTGTGTGCTGTAGGGTCCAAAGGTACATCTTCGTACAGAATGAAGCATAAGCCAATACCAACATGACAGTTCCAGCCCATTTAACTGACTGCAGTTTTAGTCACAAACAAGTGATGCAGGATTTTTGCTCCTTTAGCTCAGCTAAAGTCCAGGTTCTTGTCTCATGACCATGAAAAATTAGGCAAGTGGACACCATATAGTGAGTGGAATAGAATTTATTAGGCAAAACAAAACAAAACAAAACAAAAAACAAAACAAAAAAAATAAAAAACAGTTTTCAGCAAAGAGAGGACTCCTAAAAAGCAGGTTGCTGGTTGTCCCCTTAACAATTGAATACAAGGGTTTTTATATATAAGCTGATGTGGGTAAGTTCCCTAATTGTATAAAACACAAATTTCTGGTGACTTGACCCAATTCCCTCAGTGCACATGCGGCCCTTCATCCTCTGAGGGCGTGTTTAGGCAAGCCTCCCTGTGCAAGTTCCCTTATCTGCACACAACATGAGTCAGAGGTTCTCCAGGGGCCCTTCCCTTACTGTCTGCCTAAAGCAAGCTGGCCATAACTCCTTTCACAAGGGGTCTGCGAATCTGAGTGCCTGCTTTGGCCCATTGTCAAGGGATCGGTGCATGGTTTGACCTGTATCTACTGTAACCTCTACAAATGGTATTTGGCTTATTTGCATCAATCCAATGGCAGTGTCACATCTTCTTGCCAAACCATAGCTGAATTAGGGGTCAGGCCAGTCTCAGCATTGGTGAGAACAATGGGCAGTATTTCTTCTCACACAAACTTGCCTCACTTACGTCCTTACTCAACATTTAAAATGAGAAGACACATCTCTTATCACATGCTGCAGAATTTTACCATCAAATTGAGATGGGTTTGCTCCCATCTTAACATCGTAAAGATCCCAATCTATTTTGCCTAGAACTCTAGCCAACTGCTGATTATTCTCTGCAAGATTCACTCCAGGTGGCTGTAGGCTCAACTAGACAAACAAATTCACAAGACCCAAATAAGCCACTTTTGGCAATAGCTTCATTCATTAGGGCACGAGGACAGAAACACAGCATGACAGCAATGAGTGCCCTCTCAGCAGGGCAGTATGACGGGAGCCTCTTCAATGATTGTCCTCAGGAGTTCAAGCCATTTTCCAGGGACTATTCTCTTTGCCCCCTGCCAAGTAACAGCATAGATAAAAGGAGATCAGTCACATTAATAGAAGCAAGAGTTACTGGCTTAGAAATTCCATGTTTCATATAGAAGATGAGTTTGTTATAATAGTTGTATGTGCACCACCCGAATGGATCCTAAAAGAGAGCACACGCAGTCACAAGAGTGACTTCACTCTAGGGAGAATGTATCCTCTAAGTATTTATAGTTAATTCACAGTCCTCCAAGTCAAGATAAGAGCTCTCCATCATGGATCATTTTTAGAAACCTGGCCTGGAAACACAGCTAATACTGTATCTTCATTAGGTTTTCAAGAGAACAGGACTAGAAGCATTTTAATTCAGGGTCAATTTTTCATATTAAAGAAGATCAGTTTTGTAAACCATTTACACAAAGCCATATATTTTTAACATTTAATATTCAGGCCATAATATTTGTCTCAGTAAAACAAACAAAAGGAAGTTTCCTATAGCCAGTATTACAGGCTCCATAGACTGTTGTGGTCTTCCCAAAGTGCTTTAACTCATGCTTCCACTTGTTTCTTGGTGGTCTGCTATCCTACCATGGTAGAGGTGGTGAGGGCTAGTGTTGTCCTGATGAGATGACATTGAACCTAGAGCCCGAGAATAATCTTCCAGTCTTCCAACCCTCAACTCACTTTTTTAGTTATTGCAGAAATACCACTTAAAAAGCCCACCACCAGCCAGGCACAGTGACTCAGGACCATAATCCCAGCCCTTTGGGAGGCTGAGCTGGGAGGAAAACTTCAGCCCAGGAGTTGAAGACCAGCCTGGGTAACATGGCAAAACCCAATCTCTACTAAAAATCCAAAATACAGCCAGGTGTGGTGGTGCACACCTGTAATCCCAGCTACCCCAGAGACTGAGGTGGGAAGATTGCTTGAGCCCAAGAGGTAGAGGCTATAGAAAGCCTCATGATTGCACCACTGTATTCTAACCTGGGTGACAGGGTAAGAGCCTGTCTCAAAAAAACAGAGCAAAACAATCGGCCACCGGTAACTATTCCACTTGCCAGGCCCCACATTTAATATAAAAAATTGATTCTCCAAATTCAGAAAGCAATGAAAAATTAGTAAAGTAAGCTATTCACTGGATCCTCAATGAAATGGAATTTTCTGAGGCATATGTTTGTGGGCATGCTTTTATGTATTATTTTTTCTCTCTCTCCCTCAGGATTAAGTGTCAAGAATTGTGACTCAGGCGTGGTGGCTCATGCCTGTAATTCCAGCATTCTTTGGCAGGCTGAGGTAGGTGGATCACGAGGTCAGGAGATCGAGACCATACTGGCCAACATGGTGAAACCCCGTTTCTACTAAAAGTATAAAAATTAGCTGGGCATAGTGGTGCACGCCTGTAGTCCCATCTACTCAGGAGGATGAGGCAGGAGAATCACTGGAACCCCAGACACAAAGGTTACAGTGAGTGAGACTCCATCTAAAAAAAATAAAAGAGGAGTTGTGGTAGATGCTTTAGGTACAAAGGTGGCAAATAAACACTTTGGTCTTTGTCCTTATGGAATGTAGAATTTAATGGGGGGTAATGCAAAATCAGTAGACATTGTACTAGTGAGAGCTAGGGAGCCAGTAGTTAAGGGGAATATATGTATCAACTGAACAACAGAGATTTGCAGTCCCTCTTTTAATTTTTTTTCTTTTTACATTTCAGAGACATGATCTTGCTCTAAACTTCTGGACTCAAGCAATCCTCCCGCTTCAACCTCCCAAGTAGCAGGAACTACAGGCACATGCTACTATGTCCAGCTAAGTCTCCTCTTTTTTAAAGAAAAGTTTATTTTCCCTTTTTTCTAATAATTTCTTAGGCTTCCTTATTGGTTATCTAAATTGTAAAATCCAAGATTATATTCAATTGTTTTTTCATTACATTCCCTCTTAAAGACAAATTAACTGCCATTTTCTAAAAGAAAGCTGTCAACATAAATCAGTTAAACCTAACATATCATAATTCCTCATTTTTAATACCTAAAGGCTTTTAATTTTGGGTGAATTAGATAATATCTTCAAGCTTTTGGTTTCTCTTTTTATTTTTTTAAAGAGCACGCCTTTCAAATATAAAGTGTTACATGTTAGGGAATAATTTTCTTCTTGCTTTTGAACTATAACTTGTTTCCAAACACAATTCTTGCCTAATTATTTTTTTCTTTAAATTCTGTAGAATGGAGCAGAATGTGTTTATGTTAATATCAATATTACTTTTACTTTTTTATATTGAAAAAATGATATTTTAGGAGAAAAGTTACTCCTAAGACATTTCCTCATTACCTTTTATAATTTTGTGAAGCAGAGAATGTCATGGTGCTCCCTTTTTCCAATTTGATTCTCAGGTACTGTATTATTTTTGTACTTTCTGATATGTGATCAGAATAAGTCACAGGATCTTTATTTATTAATTTTGATGGAAGTATTGTAAAGCCTTTAGAGATATCTACTTTAAGATCATAAAAGTTTTGGAAAGTTTCATTTTATTGTTTCTGATCTCAACCTCCATCGCCGTCCAGGTTTTGTTTCTGAAAAAAGAATTACCTTTGTATTGGTTTTCTATTCTTTAACCTAACGGACATAATTTAGTCTCTCACCTGATGATTTTCTTACATTTATTTTGGAAAGGATTCTCTCCATTATATATTTAATCCTTTATGATTCCTGATTAGTGTATTGATTATGTGATAGTTTCTATCTATCATTATCTATTTAATTTTTGTTTCTTTGAAGGACTTTTTATATTCCCTGTCTCCTTTCCCACACCATTTCATTCTTCCTTTTCTTTTCAATTTGCAGCTTAATGTGTTGACTTTGCATTTTGGCCTGTCCTGATAGAGCTATTCTTTTTCACTCCTTTTCATATCTATCATGTTTCCCTTTGCACATTTGAAATGACAAAAATATTCCTTAGTTTGATGCCTGGATCTTGAATCAAAGTACTATTAGAGATATATTATTTCTCAGACTCTCCCAAACACAAGATTTTCCCCCAGTTTTGCACAGCTGTTCAAATAAACCGAGACATAGCCAGATTCAGTGCTTTTAAGTCATTGGGCAGATCACAGGTTTCTGTTCTTTGGAAACTTTTGAGATATTTACTACCTGGTCTTTTACACCTCTAGGCACCAGGTCAATATACGTACCTTCGTGTACAGATCTCTCTTTCTGGCTTACTTATTATTATCATTATTATAATTATTTAAGAAAAATGAACTTGATATCTACCCTGTTAATAAACTTTTAAGTGTATAACACAGTACTGTTAACAAGAGGCACAATGTTATATGCTGTGCACAAGTAAATCTTGATAACATATTCATCTTTGCATAACTAAAATTTTATTCCTATTGAACAGTAACTCCTCCTGCCCTAGCCCTGGGCAACTTCTACTCTATTCTCCATTTCTCTGAGTTTGATTATTTTTGATGCCTCATATAAAGGGAATCATGAAGTATTTGTCATGTGGCTTGCTTATTTCACTTAGCACAATGTCCTCCAGGTTTGCCCATGTTGCCATATATGATGAGATTTCCTTCTAAGACTGAAGAGCATTCCATTGTATTTATATATTACATTTTCTTCATTCATTCTTCCATCAATGGACATAGATGTTCTCTAGATCCTGCTGTTGTAAATACTGCTGCAATAAATGTAAGAGTATAGATACCTCTTTGAGATCCTGAATTCCATTTGTTGATACATACCAGTAAGTGGAACTGCTGGTTCATAAGGTAACTCTATTTTTATTTTGTAAGGAACTTCCATACTGTTACTCTTCTCCATAGCAGCTGCACCATTTTACATTTCCATCAAGAGTTTACGGTTGTTCCAATTTTTACACATCCTCAACAACACTTGTTATTATTTGCTTTTTAGTAATCACTATACTAACAGGTGTGAGATGGTACTTCATTGTGGTTTCCACTTGTATTTCCTTGATTATTACCGAGCACCTTTTCATATACCCATTGCCTTTTGTGTGTCTTCAGTGAAGAAATGTCCACTCAAATCATTTGCTCATTTTAACTTGGGCTGCTTCTATGCTGTTGAACTGTAAGTGTTTCTTATATATTTGGATATTAACTCCTTATCACATGTATGATTTCTAAGTATTTTCTTCCATTCCCTAGGTTGTCTTTTCATTCTGTTGATTTTTCCTTTGCTCTGTAGAAGCTTTTTAGTTTCATATAGCTCCACTTGTCTATTTTTGCTTTTGTTGCTTGTGTTTCTGGTATCATTACAAAAATTCATTGCTGAGACAAATGTCATAAAGCTTTTCCTTATTTTTTTATTCTAGGAGTTCTATAGTTTTAGGTATTATTTTTAAGTCTTGAATCTACTGTCAATTGATTTTGTGTGTGGTGCATGAAAAGATCTAATTCCATTCTTTTATATGTCAGTACCCAGTTTTCCAACAACATTTATTGAAGACACCATCTTTTCTTCATTGTGTATTCTTGGAACCCTATACTTACTTTTGAGAATTTTATAATGAAGCATGTTAAATTTTGCTAATATTTGTTATGCATCTATTGAGATGATCATGTGATTTTTATATTTTATTCTATTAATGTGGCATATATCATATTAATTGAATTAGGTATGTTGAAACATCTTTGCATCTCAGATATAAATCCCACTTGATCATATTGCATGATCCTTTTACTATGCTGTTGAAGTTGGTTTGCTGGTAGTTTGCAAAGGACTATTGAATCTATGTTCATTAAAGGCATTGTTCTGTAGTTTTATTTTCTTGTTGTGTCTTTACCTTGCTTTGGTATTAGAAAAATCTGACGTCATAAAATGAGTTTGGTAGTGTTCACTCCACTTCAAATTTTTTGAAATTTTTGAGAAGAATTAGTATTAATATTTGGCAGGATTCACCAGTGAAGCCATCTGGTCCTGGGGACTTTGGATTACAGATTCAATCTCTTTACTTGTTATTGGCCTGTTCAGATTTTCTATTTCTTTATAATTCAGTCTTAGTAGGTCGCATGTTTCCAGGAATTTATTCATAGTATCTGAAAATCCTTTTCACTTCAGCTGCATTACTTCTAATATACTCCTTTTCATATCCAATTTTTCTTCTCTTTTTTCTTAGTGTGGTAAAATTGATTAATTTTATACTTTCAAAAAAACTTTTAGCTTTTTTTTTTCTATTTCTGATCTATTTTTTATTTTGTTGACTTCTAACATTATCTTTATTATTTCCCTGTTTCTGCTAAATTTGGTCTTAATTTATTCTTCCTTTTCCTGGTTGCTTGAGGTGTAAAGTTAGCCTATTTGAGACCTTTCTTTTCTAAAATCAGTATCTATCTCTATAAACTTTTAAAATAATATGACTTTTACTGCATTTTAAGTTGTGTCATATTGTTTTTATGTTGTTTACCCTGAGATATTTTAAATTACCCTTACTTCTTCTTTGATCCATTTGTTGTTCAAGAGTATTTAGTTTAATTTCTACAGACGTGTGAGGTTTTTTTAAATTTGTCATTAAAGTTCATTGTGCTGAGAAGAAATATTTGGTATGATTTAAAGTTCTCCAATTTGTTAAGATGTGTTCTGTGACCACATATGTGATCTATTGTGGATAAATTTGTACATGGGTTTGAGAAACTTGGGTATTCTGCTGTTGTTTGGTGGTACATTTTGTATGTGTCTGTTGTGTCCATTTGGTCTATAATTTTGTTCAGGTTCACTGTTTCCTTATTGATGTTATGTCTGGATATTCTATCCATTATTGACAGTGGAAATTGATGACTCCTATTATTTTTGTATTGCTGTCTATTTCTTCCTTAAGTTCTATAAATTTTTACTGTATTTTTAGATATTCTGATGTTGGGTGCATGCCTGTGTGTGTATAATTGTTATATCATCCTGAACAATTGACTCTTTTATAATTATATAATGACCTACTTTGTCTTTTTGGACAGTGTTTTTCAAAGTCTACTTTCTCATGTAAGTATAGTCACCTCTGCTCTCTTTTGGTTACAATTTGCACAGAATATATTTTTCCATCCATTCACTTTCAGTCTATATGTGCTCTTAAATCTGAAGTGAGTTTCCTTCACAAAGTTTAAAATTGAATCTTTCTTTTTCTTTTTTTAAAATCCATTCAGCATTCAGCCACTCTGGTCTTTTGACTGGGCTGTCTAATGTATTTACGTTTAAAATAATGATCAGAAAGGATTAACATTTGTAACTTGTTTTCTATGTGTCTTGTAGTTTTCTGTGCCTCTTTTCTCTCTTACTGCCTTCCTCTGTGATTCGCTGGGTTTCTTTTCGTTTGTTTGTTTGTAGTGGTGTGCTTCGATGACTTTCACTTTTTCTTTTGTGTGTCTTCTATAGAATTTTCCTTACGATTATTATGAGGTTTACATAAAACATCTTAGAGTTATGAGAGTTTATTTTAAGCTGATAATAATTTAATTTCAGTCAAATACAAAAATTCTACACTTTTACTTTCCCTCACACACATAGTTAATGTTATTGGTGTCACAATTTACATCCTTTTATATTGTGTATCAATTAACATATTTGGCATATATAATTTTTAATACTGTTTTCATTTACGTTTATACTAGACTTATAAATGATTTACACACACCATTACAGTATTGCTGTATTCTGTGGTTTTACTTTTACCAGTGAGTTTTATACTTTTACTTCCTTTTTATTGCTGTTTAGTAGTCTTTCATTTCAACATGAAAATTGTATTTATCACTTTTGTCAGGTATATCTAGTAGTGGTAAAATCTCTCAGCTTTTAGTTTTCTGGCTATGCCTTTATCTCTTCTTCATTTTTGAAGGAAAATTTTAGCAGGTATTATATTCTTGGGTATTAGTTTTTACTTATTTACTCTGTTTTGCTTGATTATTCTCTCTGCACTTTGAATATATATCCAGTTTTCTTCTAGCCTGCAGAATCACTACTGAGAAATCCACTGATTATCTTTTGGTGACTCCCTTGTATGTAGCAAGTAGCTTTTCTCTTGCAAATTACAAAAGTCTCTTGGCCTTTGATTTGACAATTTGACTATAATGTCTTTTAGTGTAAACTTCTTTAGGTTCATTATCTTTGGGTTTATTGGGCTTCCATAAATTTAAATGTCCATTTCTCTTCTCAGATTTGGGGTGATTTCACTCACAATTTCTTTAATTAAAAGTTCTTTCCCTTTTTGCCTCTCTTCTCTTTCTGACATCAATATTACCTATATTGACTTGCTTGATAGTGCCTTGTAAGTCCCTGAGGCTTTCTTTACTCTGTTTCATTATTATTTTTTCTTTTTTCCCTTTCCACGAGAGAATGTCAAATGACTTGGCTAGTCTTTTATTATAATTTATCAATTCTGCTATTGAACCTCTCTATTAACTTTTTAGTTCAGTTAACAAACATTGTATTTTAAAATGATTTTTAATAAGTATTTAATGATGTTATACTTATATTTAATAAGTATTTAATGATGTTAAGTATTACTTACTGGGTACTATGCTCACTACCGGGGTGACGAGATCAACTGTTCCCCAAGCCTCAGCATTATGCATATGCAGCATATGCAGTATACACATGTAACAAACCTGCACGTGCATCCCGTGGATCTAAAATAAAGTTGAAATTAAAAGAATGAATATAAACTATTAACCTACCTTATGTTGGATTTGGATTTATTGAGTACTGCAAAATTCAGTGTAATAAGGATGTCATATAATTTCTTAAATAGTCCCCTCAAGTACATAAAAGACACAGAAAAGAAATGAGAGTATTGTTCTTTCATTCTCCTTTCTCAAAGAAGCAATATGTCGTGCCCTTATCTGGCCCTACAAGTATATCTTTCTATGACTCTTCCTTCTCCCTTTAATTGCACATCCATACAAAAACCTGCAAGTGCAAAAAGAAAAAAAAAAAAAAACCTCATACTTTGTGACTTTAACATATTGTTTAATGCCTTATAAAAAAGTAATCAAAGTAAGTCCATAATTATAAGCATAAAGAAGGCCATTATCACTCAAGGGGTCCCTCAGTTCATACAATTAAAATGACAAGACATATCATATCAAATGAGGCCTAAGATTTAAATAAATATTGAATTAACAACCAAATTAAACCCAGCATTCAAAGAGCCAGAGTTCTATCACATGTAAAATATTAATGTAAACATTTGATATTTAATTTTACTGATTGATCCTCACCTTCTTGTAATAAACACAAATATATTTAAAGAAGAAAATGTTTATGTAATATTTTGCTTTGTAACTGAGGTTAATTTCTTCTGGCTCTGTAACTTTCAAGAGAAAATGAGCATCCAAGTTTTCAGACGTGGCTGGGTATGGTGACTCACACCTGTAATCCCAGAGCTTTGGGAGGCCTAGGTGGGAGGATTACTTGGGGTCAGGAGTTCGAGACCAGCCTGGCCAACATAGCAAAACCTCGTTTCTACCAAAAGACAAAAATTAGATGGGTGTGGTGGCGTGCCCCGGTTATCTCAACTACTCAGGAGGCTGAGGCAGGAGAATCACTTGAACCCAGGAGGCAGAGGTTGTAGTCAGAGGAGACTGCACCACTGCACTCCAACCCAGGTGACAGAGTGAGACATATAATTCATAACAAACAAAACAAATTTTCAGTTAGACCAGATCAAAAGTAGGGCTACTTCATGTGTAGTGAAAATGAAAGGCAAAATCTTGGGAGGAAAGTTAGTTGTACAATTTTAAGAAAACAGCAGAGTTTAAGCAATATTTAAAAACATAATTTTTTAAATGTCATTTTTTTTTTCTTTTAGGCGGAGTGTATGTTTTAAAGTTTTGCCAAATCTTATCTTTTGTACATTTGATGGTTCCAGTTATATGCAACTGTGACCTGTGCTATCTGTATTTCTTCAGGAAATTTAAATGTCATTTTATCAGAGTATATTGTCATGAGAAATAAAAAGAAAATGATAACAACATAAAAGTGCCAATTTATTTAGTTTTTTTAAAAATGGGTTGCCATTATATACATAATGGAAAGGAATAACACATTTTATTTGCAAGAAACAAGAAACCTGGACAATACTGGTGGTCATTATGTTAAGTGAAATAAGCCAAGTAGAGAAAAACAAATATCACATGATCTCACTCATATGTGGGAGCTAAAATGTTGATCTCATAAAGGCAGAGAGAAGAATTTTAGATACTAGAGGCCAGGGGTGAGGTGAGTGGGTGGAGGCAGAATAAAGAGTTGTAGGAAAATGAGTACAAACATACAGTCAGATAAAAGGTGTAAGCTTTACTGTTCGATAGCAGAGCAGGTGACTATCGTCTCCGACAACGTATTGTATATTTCAAAGTAGCTAGGAGCGAGAACTTGAACTATTCCCAACACATAGAAATGATGAATACTCGACATAATACATACTTAGGTAATCTGGCTTGATCATTATAAATTCTATGCGTGTAACCAAATAGCACATGTACCTTATAAATATGTAAAATATATATTAATAAAAACATAAACAATTAAAAAACATAAATACTAAAATAGACTTTTTTTCCAAATCATTCCTCTATTCTCCTTTTATTCTTCTCATGTTCTCCACTCCTGCTGTGGTTTTAATGTGTGCCCTTCAAAATTCAGCTGATGTTAATGTGATACTCTTCAGAGATATGGCCTTTAAGAAGTTTCTCTCTCACGAATGGCATTAAAGCTCTTATAAGAAAGGCTTCATGCAGCATTCAGCTTCTTTGCCCTTTCATCTTTCTCCATGTGAAGACACAGTGTTGCTTCCCTCCAGAAAATGCAGCAACCAGGTACCATCTTGATAGCAGAGAGCAGCCCTCACCAGACAACCAAACCGGCTGCTGCCTGGATCTTTGGACTTGCCAACCTCCAGAAATTTGAGATAATAAATTTAAATTTAAATTCTGTTATGGCAGCACAACATGGATTAGGACAACTTTAGTTATAAGTACTGTTTGCTTTTGTTAAATTTAATTTCATTTAATGCAAATTAAAAACAAACACATACAAATGTAAACAATAATTAATATGATTTTTTTCTCCACTGCTAAAACTGACCTGTTTGAGAGAAAATAACTTAATTTCTCATTGTTCTAGCATATAACCAATTTCATGTGTATGTTTTTTTCAGTGCTGACTAAATTAAATTAAAAACATTTGAAATTATTCTCTTTAGATAGTGCTTAATATGTTTCTATTTTTTCTAATGTTTATAAATGTAAACCACAAGGTAGCTGTGAATATATATTTTCACTCTGTCCTTCACTGTGCTATAAAATTCAAATTTAAACAATTATTTCACACTCACTCTGCATCTCTAAATTTTAGGAGCTTTTGTCTTAGTGTGAACTATAGGGATGACTCAATTTTATTTTTCAGATTAAGAATGTGAGGCCTAGAAAAGTATTACAACTTTCTAAAGGCCATAAATTTTATTACCAAAGCTAGTTAATAATTTTCATTTTCTCATATCTCCCAGACTAATTAATGTCATATTTTAATTATAATTTTTGCTTCGTAACTGTGTCAACTGGTTAGTAAAATGATTCTTATTTGTATTTATTTAATTTTTTGAGACGGAGTGTCACTCTGTCCTCAGGCTAGAGTGCAGTGGTGCGACCTCGGTTCACTGCAACCTCCCCCTCCCAGGTTCAAGCGATTCTCCTGACTCAGTCTCCTGAGTAGTTGGGACTACAGGTGCATGCCACCACACCCAGCTAATTTTTGTGTTTTTAGTAGAGAGGGGGTTTCACCATGTTGGTCAGGATGGTCTCGATCTCTTGACCTCGTGATCCGCCCACCTCGGCTTCCCAAAGTGCTGGGATTATAGGCATGATCCACGGCGCCTCATCATGATTCTTATTTTTAAATGATTAAGATTACTTAGCTGGCTTGTTATAGTATTCTGGTTGTTTGTGTTGTGGTATAATAAGATTAATTAGTGTTCTGTTAGTAAAAGAAACAAAATTTTTATGAAAGATGAATTTAGTTGTAAAGAGCATCACATTTTAAGCTTAAATCTCAATGAGTCATGAGATTATTGTTAATTTTATGGTTCATTTTTAAAGTTTCTTTTTTCCACATAAATTCTGAGATTTAGTGTTAATGACTAATATAATCATGGCTCAGTGTGTTTGTTACTTTTCTGTAAATGTTCATTGATACAATCTGCTGATTTTAAATATCTACATTGCATTATTTTTTAACCTATAACAAATGGCAGGCATTTTAAGATATCCCACTACATAAACCACATTGTACTACTTCAGCCACCTGCCATCCCTTATGTGAAACCAAAAGGTATCTTTTATACAATTACTTTTCACAGCATGTCAAGCTAAAAACTTATTAGTGTGGATGGATTTTTGAATGTCTAATTCAGATGCTGATAAAGTGAAGGAAAGGGAAGAAAGAACACTCTTAATATAGAGTAGTTTTATGTTTTGCTTTTCTTTGAGACTGGAATACAGGATTTGTTTGAATATACAATTCCTAAAGTGAGTGTGTTTTGATTTTTACCTGGTAAGAATTATTATAAGTTATCTTCGGTATTATTTTGTATATCCCCATATTTTATAAGTGAAGAGCAAGTTATTTAAAATAACTTTTAAGTTGATATACTCATATGGTATCCAGTTTTCCTTTGATGTATGGTTAAGTTTTAGTTTAAGTGAAATTCATCACATACATAATGGAGTTTGTTTATTAAATGCACAGTTGTTTTATTTCTTCTTACGAAACTCAAAATACTAGATGTTCAATCATTATGAAATATACCATTTATAATAAGAAGTCATATTTTGGGAATATAGCAAAGATATGTAACCCATTATGATCTCATAATTTACCTGGAGATTCCTAGTAGCAAAAGAGGAAAGAGAAATGCATTTGTATAAAGAGATCTTGTTATCAGTGAGAAGGAAACGTACCATTAATTTAGGTTAAGCATTTTTTTTTCTTGACTAAATTTATCCCATATGAGTTCAATTGAAACCTTATTTTGTGGACCATTTGATAAAATTCTTCCGAAAGGTAATATATTGTTGGTTTCATACTGAATAAGTGCCGTAGTTTCTGTTGAGTTTAAATTTTTATATAGATACAGAGGCAGATGTCTGTCTACCTACATACATAGATACACAATTAGAACAACTTTTAACTTTTAAAATAAATATTGTATGCTCCAAATAAATTACTTTGGAAAACTACAGATCATTTAGTTGACCCCTATGCATACTGGATTTCACTGCATATACTTATTTTCAAGGTAAGTTTTAATGGTTTAGAATTCTTAGAGCTCCTTTTATGTGTAGTTCATGTCTTCAACCTTTACATATTCCTGCTTTTAAGAAATAAAGTCAACATAAACTGTAATCTTTTCTGAGCTGTCTTATTCTGGTATAAAGTTTTAAATGAGAATAACTCAACATAAAATTATGTGCAAAGAGCTGGTACCAGTCTAAAATTTTATATATATGCATATACACACATACATGCATATATACACACACACACATACACACACACATATCTCACATGCACACACGTATACATATATATACACAGTGATAACCAGGAGTTTTATATTTTTTTAATTCAGCTGAAATAAAGTATTTAGAAGGCCATTAATTATGCCAAAATAAAATGTAAGACAATACATATGTATAAAGAGACAAATAATCAAAACGTTTTTTAAAAGAAGCCGAGAGAAATAATGAAAATAGTGATTTTAAGTTGCTAGAAAAAAACAAAGGGGCAGTCTTTGAAAGCCTTGATTATTTTCTCCTAAGAACAAGAGTTTTTCAAAAGCCACGGATCAAATAATGTCATGGTTCACTATCATGAAACCATTTTCTATGATTTTTGAAAAGAAGAAAATTTGAAATTCTTACAAATAAAATTGAATCCATGATGAAATTTTATGAAGATATTTTTTTTTTTTTTAGGTAGAAATGTAACTGGAGAGATACTTTGGGAAATCACAAGAATGAACTCTGTAAAAGAAAAGTCATGGATAGTATTGCAATTTTTTGTGGTTTACTAGTAAAGTCGGAAAGTGTTCTTGATGAATTAACATAGCTTCAACAAATTTAACTTATTATTAACAGAAATTTTAAAGGATAATTTCGGATGCCAGTGTGGTGGCTCATATCTGTAATCCAGCACTTTGGGGAGCAGAAAGCAGGTGATTGTTTGAGCCCAGGAGTTTACAACGCCTGGGCAACATGGTGAAAACACCATCTTCCTAAAAAAAATAATAATAATATTCACAAAATTAGCCAGGCATGGTGGCTTCTCACTGTAGTCCCAGCTACCTCGGGAGGTTGAGGTGGGGGTCACTTGAGCCCTGGAGATTGAGGTTACAGTGAGCCCCCATGAATCACGCCACTGCACTCGCCTAGGCTGCCTCAAAAAACAAAAAAAAAAAAAAAAAAAAGATAAAATTTGCAAAATTAACACTAGAAAATAAGAAAAGTAGTATTATTTATTTCTGCAATAGACATCTATGCATATTTGCATACCTTGTTTAGAAAATGTTAATGTAATTAAAGAGCATTAATGCGTGGCTCTTCTTTCTTGTGCTGTAATACTCATTTCTACATTTTACTTATTTTACATGTGTTTTATTTATGTATTCTATCTGGCAATTATTATTTATTTTATTTCAGAAATACGTGTGCAAATAACTTTGTCATATAAAAGAAGGAGTGATTATAAGGGATCTCCTCCAGGTGTGAAATATTCTAAGAGTCCCACTACATTTTAAAATAATTGCATAGCTTTTCAAACACACTCACGTGCAGGCAGGATCCACATAACAGTATGACTGAGTCCCTGATCCTTTAATGATCTTGGACTCTATAATATCATGGCACAATATCAGTTCTTGTTTCCACTCTGGTCCTAGTTTGCATGACACTTTCACATTGACTGAATATGTCATGTCATCCTGGGAAAAATCATATTTGTCTGAAAATGAATGACAATATTTTCAGCCATAGACCAAGTGAAAGGATTCTATTGGTCTTATCCACATGAAGGAAAGACAGAAAATTACATTTGGGTCAAGTAAAGAGAAACAAGAATAGTGACTCAGAAAAAATTTATTGCAAAAAGTGCACGTGTGAAGATGTAAGGGAGCAAGGAAAAATTGACGAGGAACCGTAGGAATACAAGCAGCTTTTGCACTCTTTGACTTCTTTTAGTAAACTATATGATTCATGAGAACAGAGATTATGCCTGTCTTTTTCCCCATTTAATCTTTGGTGAATGTTCTATTGCTTGTCTGTATGTATTCAACATACAAACTTCTCTAGTGATCTACTCCTCCCCATATTCTAAACAAGTCTGGTCAGGGTCCTGTTCACCCTGCTCCCACAGCCTTAGCATCTGGGGAGTGCACACATGCACTAAGGCAAGTTGGCTAGAGTCTCACGCATGAGGACCACACCACTGACATTCGTTTTAGGATGTTGCATCCCCCAAAAGTCTCTCCTACTTAATTTTCTAGCTCCTATCCTTTCTGGTACTGTTATTTTAATCTGTGAAGTGTTCATAATGTTTCAGATCATTTTTCCTTTTTAAAAATAAATGTAGCAATGTTGATTTCTATTGCTTATAAATTGAAGACTCTGGTTATTATACACATCAACTAGCCCAGTGCCTGAAACATAGGATATACTCACTAAATATTTTCTGGATGAATGAATGAATGGATGTCTTAGTTAGAACTTCTATAACAAAAACATCATACCTACGTGACTTAAAGAAAGAAACGTATTTCTCAAAACTCTGAAGTCTGAGAAGTTTACAGTCAAGGTGCACATCAGTTTGGTTTCTGGTGAGGACCTTTAGAAAAAGAGAGAGAGAGAGAGACAGAGAGACAGACAGAGAGAGAAAGTTTGTCTTTTTTTTTTTTTTATTAAGTAAGGAGATTAATCCCATCATTGTGTCTCCATTCTCCATTCTCTTGACCTCAGCTAAATCTAATAATCCAAAGGTTCCCCCTCCTAATACTGCCTACTGACATCCCATTGAGAGTTAGAGTTTCAGCATATGAATTTGAGGAAAGCAGAAACATAGAGCCAATAACGATGAATAAACAACGACCTTTATCTTCTCAGTCAGCATACTGTCCTGGGAAAGACTGTGACTGCTAAAATCTCAAACTACTCTGTATCATGTCCAAAGGGAACAGAGTTCCTGGTACAAAAACCAGTAATAAATTTCTGTCTGCATGGACCTAACATGAACAAAATAACATGAAATAATCACTAGATGAATGCTTATAATTAAGATGTAAGAAATACTTTACATAAATAAATTCAGTCTAGAAGCATTATGCACAACTATCCATAATTATTTTCCATATCAAACTCACTAAGAACATTGAGTTTGTTTTGTGCCAAGATATTTCCAGCTACTATTGTGAGCTGCGTAGAAGTCCTGGTGATGTGGAAATATGGTGCTATCTCAGCACCACCTCCTTTTCCAATATGCTGTTTTTTAATTTTCAGGGAACTTGCAGCATTTTGTACCTGGAAATATGACAGCAGCATAAGAGGCCACATTGTATATCCCTTATGTTCTTGAAGAGGCTAGTTCTATCCAAATTACTCTCGACTTGATTATTAGCAGTATTGCTGAGGTGAAATAAATATCACTTCCCTTATAAATGAATGCTCCTCCAATAAAAGCATGTTTTAATATGCTTAATAGTCAATGAAAATATCTGAAGAATTTTTATTTCATGGCTCTTTTGAGAAAACATATTTAAAATTCGCATCGTATTGTGTTTCTTCAAGTAATGACCCCATTTTGACATCACAGCAATGTATCTGTGAAGAATATACGTATTCACTGTTCAGTGACTGTGTGACAAAAAACGTAAATACGAGCTTATCTAAATGCAGCAATTAGCATAAATATGGTTCAGTAGTATGCACTGGGGGAAAAATAAACATATAAAGAAATAAATTTACATTGATTGACTCAGAGATACCTCTTGTAATGTGATAACAATTTAAAAGCATTTCCTGTCTAATTCAAAGTCTCAGAATGCGGTTGGGGGAATTCAATTAATGTAATATACGTGACATTTTAGTTTCATTTCAAAGTGGCAGTATATATTATCAAACTGCCACTAAAACAATCAGCATCATATTTTTATAATGTTCTTTGGTAGTACATTCTGAAAAGGTTTAATATTACTGAATCTTTAGCCATTAAATTCCTGTTCCCAAATTATGGCTTGGAAAAATGAAAAAAAAAATTAAATAAAAAATAAAAGCTAGTGCAAATTCATGCAGATTAGTGAAATTTTGTGCTTTTTTGCAAGTCAAGAAACCCAAGAGATGATAAGCAAATATTTACCTCTGTTGAATATAACGTGAGCCAAAGATTAGGTTCTGACAAAGATTAGAGACAAAGAAGCATTTTGCAGACAATTTGCATGCATTCATTCCATCTGCAAATTTGGTGGCTGGAAATGAAACAAGTGGACATTAACAAGACTTGATTATATATTTTATCTGGAATGGGCAAAGTCCTGACAATGTGTCTTATCTTTGACTAAAGAACATTATCTCTAGAAGTATTACAGCAATTCTCCTCTTCCTCTCCCCTTTCTTCCTACCTTTCTTCATTTTCTGTCTATTTCTTCTTTCTTCCCTCTTGCAACTCTTCACCCCGCCCTACCCCACCCCATGAGAATTTGTGTTAGAGAATAGAGTAGGCTACTCTGGAATACGTTCACTATGACGTCTCAGTAGGTTAACTGAGTAGTTTGTTGTTGTTGTTGTTGTTGTTGTTGTTGGTTTGTTTGTTTTGGAGTTTTGATTTGCTTTCCTTGCTTTTTTTTACATGACTGATGCAAGTTGTCTGAGGCTTTACTCAGTCCTTGGATTTTTACTTATACCAAAAGAGGTACCACCATCACGAACTTTGCTAATTCTTACAGAAAGGCCAGAACAGCAGGGAGCGCAGAGCATCAGCTCTTAAATGCCAGGAAAATTTAGAAACAACACACGTCACCTCCACTTATATAATGTTGTCCACTGTTACAATCTTACTAAGCATTTTATGTGCCTGACGGTATGAAGTTTCTAACGTCAGTCCCATTTGGCTATTTTATGTTGTATTTTGTTACATTTTAATTAAATTTCAATTATATTGCATAGACACTGGAAAGAGTGATGCATGATACCAGATTTTTCGATTTGAGACTGTTTTATGTCCTTGTACATGGTCAGAACTTGTAACAATTTTAAGTGCTTAAAATCCACGTGCAGGCCGGGCGCGGTGGCTCAAGCCTGTAATCCCAGCACTTTGGGAGGCTGAGACGGGCGGATCACGAAGTCAGGAGATCGAGATCATCCTGGCTAACACTGTGAAACCCCGTCTCTACTAAAAAATACAAAAAACTAACCGGGCTAGGTGGCGGGCGCCTGTAGTCCCAGCTACTTGGGAGGCTGAAGCAGGAGAATGGCGGGAACCCGGGAGGCGGAGCTTGCAGAGAGCTGAGATCCGGCCACTGCACTCCAGCCTGGGCGACAGAGCGAGACTTGTCTCGAAAAAAAAAAATCCACGTGCAGTTTTGAATCATTGGCAAAGAGTTCCATTGAAGTCCTTGAAGATCAGGTTTGATGACTGTTTTGTTTGATTTGTTTTTTACTGAGAAAGGTGAGTTATCATCGTTCACTCTGACTAAAAGTGCCCCATCATCCACCCTGACTGAAAATGAATAATTGTCTTTCACTTTAATGCCAAATAATACTGTTTAGAATGTTGACCACGACCATTATAAAATTAAACATTAACATGCACTACTCTTAAATTCCTTGATGATGGAAGTATTTTCTTAAATGTATAAGTGAGAAAAATTTATAAGTCAGAAAGGTAAATGTGTTGTATAATTTGAAGGTAGGTCCATTTGACTCTAAACCTCTGTACTAACAGTAAATGTAAAGTAATAAATCTGAAAAGATATTTATTAAATGTCTCTGAAACTTCAAACTTAGAATAAAATTAATACTGGATTTTATCTAATAACCCTTTAATATATGTCCCAATTTGAGTATGCATATTTTCCTTAGCCAATTTAACTTCAACATTTATTTCTTTTTAATTCAGTAGTAAATGTGATTAAATTTACCATACTATATGGATTGTCATAAAACATGCAATCTAGCCAAATTAGCATGACAAGGATGAAAAAGAGACCAGTAAATAAAATCAAAATATGCCATAATATTTCATCATGCTCTAAATATGGCATGATGCAAGTGTATTAGCACAAGGATTTAATATTTCAACATCACTGTCATATACTATATTTATTTGTATTTCTTCATTAAATCTAGGACAGAAATAAAATTACATAATCTGAAAGCATTCTAATTATGGAAAAGTAAAGGTTACTATTTACTTTTAAATTAAATTTAATATTAAATTTATTAGTATAAATTCAAATGATTTCTGTATTTTTGGCAACTTGTTAATAGGGAAATAAATTTGCAAAGGGTTATGATTACATAATTTATGAGAATTCAATATTATTTAGGAAATAGATCTTTCCTTATCTACACACAAGCACACCCACACATTACATTTTTAATGTTTAAACTTCTGTAATGAAGTGAGGATTTTTTTCTTTAGATGATTTATATCTGGTACGGTTAGATTTCATCAAAATCATTTTGCTCCTAATTTCACATCTTTAAAAATGCATGCTTTGAAACAGTAAAGTCCAAAAATTATGAAATTACTTTTGTTATAAATAAGTAATATGGAAGCCTAGCCAAAATGATCAGGCAGGAGAAAGAAATAAAAGGCACCTAAATAAGAAAAAAAGAAGTAAAACTATCTGTCTTCACTGATGATGTGATTCTACACCTAGAAAACCCTACAGCTTCTGCCAAAAGACTACTAGAACTGATAAATGATTTTAGTAAGGTTTCAGGACACAAAATCATTGTACAAAAATCAATCACATTTCTATACACCAATAATGTCCAGACTGAGAATCTAATCAAGATCAAAATGCCATTTACAATAGACACAAATAGAATAAAATAATTAGAAATACATTTCACCAAAGAGGTGAAAGATCTCTACAAGGAGAAGTACAAAGCACTACTGAAAGAAATCAGAGCTAGCACAAATAAGCAGGAAAACATTCTACACTTATGAATTGGAAGAATTAATATCATTGAACTGTCCATAGTGCCCAAAGCAATTTACAGGTTCAACACTCTTTCTATTAAACTACCAACATTATTCTTTGCAGAATTAGAAAGAAAAAACTATTGTAAAATTCACATGGAATCCAAAAAGAGCTCAAATAGCCAGAGCAATCTTAAACAGAAAAAAACAAAACTGGAGGTATCACACTACTCAACCTCAAACTATACTATAAGGCTTTAGCAACCAAAACAGCATGGCATTGGTGCAAAACCAGACACTAGACCTGTGGAACAGATTGGGAAACAGAAATAAAGCCACACACTTAAAACCATCTGATCTTCAACAAGGCTGACAAAAACAAACAATGGGAAAATGACCCCCCATTCAACAAAAGGTGCTGAGATAAATGGCTAGTCATATGCAGAAGAATGAAACTGAATGCTTACCTTTTACCATATACAAAAATTAACCTTAAATGAATTAAACATGAATTATGAAACCTCAAATAATAAAAACCCTAAAAGAAAACCTAGGAAATGCCATTCTGGACATCGACCTTGGCAAATAATTTATGACTAAGTCCTCAGAAGCAATTGCAAAAAAAAAAAAAAAAAAAAAAAAAAAAAAAAAAAAAAAAAAATTGACAAGTGGAACCTAAGAAAACTAAGGATCTTTCTTCTGCCCAGCAAATGAAACTATTAACACAGCCCACAGACAGTATACATAATGGAAGGAAATATTTGCAAACTATGCATCCAACAAAGGTCTAATATCCAGAATCTATAAGGAACTTCAATCAACAAGCAAAAAACAAATAACCCCATTTTTAAAAAAGGGAGAAAGCATGAACAGGCACTTCTCAAAAGAAAACATGCATACAGTCAAAATAAATATTAAAAATTCTCATCATCACTAATCATGAGAGAAATGCAAATAAAAACCACAATGAGATATCATCTCACAACAGGCAGAATGGCTATTACTAAAAACTCAAAAAACAACAGATGCTAGTGAGGTTATGGAGGAAAGGGAAGAGTTATACATTGTAAGTGGAAATGTAAATTAGTTCAGCCACTGTGGAAAGCCATGTGGAGATTTCTGAAATATCTTAAAAAAACACAACTGCCATTTGACTCAGCAATCCCACTATTGGGTATATACCCAAAAGAAAATAGAACATTCTACCAAAATGACACATGTACTCGTATATTTATTACAGCACTATTCACAAAAACAAATACATGGAATCAACCAAGATGTCCATCAAAAGGGACTGGGTAAAGAAACTATGGTATGTATATACCATGGAATACGCGCAGTCATAAAAAAGAATGAAATCATGCCCTTTGCAGGAACATGGATCTTGCTGGAGGCCATTATCCTAAGAAAACTAATGCAGGAACAGAAAACCAAATATATCTTGTTCTCACTTCTAAGCTGGAGCTAAACAATGAATGCACATGAACACAAATATGGGAACAATAAACACTGGGGACTTCTTGAGGAGAAAATGAGGAAGAAGGGTGTACGCTGGGAGACTACCTATAGGGTACTATGCTCACTAGCTTTGTAATGGGATCATACATACACCAAGCATGAGTGACACACAACTTACCCATATAGAAAACCTGTGTTTGTGCCCCCTGAACGTAATATAAAAGTAGAAAAAGAAATACACAAGGGGAAAAAAAAGAATTCTTAATTTTGTTGATCCTTTGTATTTTTGTTTAGTTTTGCTCTGATCTTTATTATTTCTTTCTTAATTTTTTTTTTTTTTTTTTTTTTTTTTTTTTG
>NW_016821003.1:1917984-2015686 GCF_001698545.2 Rhinopithecus bieti
GGACAGAGTCTCACTCTGTTGCCCAAGCTGGAGTGCAGTGGTATGATCTCGGCTCACTGCAACCTCCACCTCCCGGGTTCAAGCAATTCTCCTGTCTCAGCCTCCTGAGTAGCTGGGACTACAGTCGCATGCCACTATGCCCTGTTAATTTTTTGTATTTTTATAGAGATGGGTTTTCATGGTGTTAGCTAGGAAGGTCTCAATCTCTGGACCTTGTGATCCACCCACTTCGGTCTCCCAAAGTGCTGGGATTGCAGGTGTGAGCCATCGCTCCTGGCCAATTCTTGCTTTTTAAGTTCATTAAGGTGCATTAATGTTGTATTCCCAAGGTTTTGGTTTGTTTTATCCCCAATTTCATTTCTTTTCCAATTTTTAAAATATTTAATCTTATATATTTCCTTGATGCAATGGTAATTGAGAAGCATGTTGTTTAATTTTCATGTACTTGTATTGTTTCCAGTGCTCCTCTTGTTAGTGATTTCTAGTTTTATTTTACTTTGCCCTGAGAGATACTTGATATTATTTTAGTTAAAAAATTGCTGAGACTTGTTTTGTGTCCTACCATATAGTCTATCCTGGAGAATGTTCCGTGTATGGATCAGAAGAATATATATTCTGTAACTATGGAATATAATGTTCTGTTAATATTTTAGTTTCATTTGTTTTAAAGTACAGTTTAAAAGTTTTGTGTCTTAACGATAAATCTAATGCTAAGAGTGGGATGCTGAAGTCTCCAATATTATTGTATTGGAGTCTATCTCTCCCTTTACATCTAATTATATTTGCTGTATATATCTGGTTGCTCTGGTGTTGTGTGCACTGTGTGCACATATGTTTAGAACTGTTATATCCTCTTGTTGAACTGATCCCTTTATCATTACATGATAGCCTTCTTTGCCTTTTTAAAACTGTTTTGTATTTTAAAATATATAAACTTTTGTATTTATAATCTTTATTGCCCCTAAGGGTTTGAGGGTGGCACAAGTTGGGTATAGTTGAATGGTTTTATTTCAGGGTGTTTTCAGAGGGCCTAGACTCAACTTTGTACTTATTGGCTGTATGCTCTAATCCTAGGTGTCTGGGAATGGGTCCTTAAGTTTGTCCTCTGGTCTCCTGAAGTTGAGCTCTGGCTGGAGGGACTGAGGACCTCCAAGACCACTGGCAATAGCATTCCATAGTCAATGATGGGGATGAGGGGGAACCATGGGTATAAGTGCTCTGGTGGGAGTGGCAGGGGCATAATGGGCAAACATGTTTCAGAGGGAAGCTGCCAATAAAAGTGCTCCAGTGGGACAATGGAGGCCTCAGGTGAAAGCACCATGGCAGTAGCTGCTCGCAAAAGTTCTTTGGCAGCATAACTGAGGCTTCACTGTGTGCAGGCATGACCAGGTTGGGACTCTGGGGGGCACTGGTGGCCATCGGGGGGTGCAGATTAGAGTCAGTACCACAGGAAAGACAGCCTTGCTCTCCCTGGGTCTGACAGACTACAAGGGTCAGAGCTACCCATTCCTTAGGAACCATTCAGGGCCATGAATGTGTCCCAACACTCAGCAAACTCAGTTTCCTCTCCCTTTAGTAGTCCTGGCATCTGGATTGTCTCTCTATCTTCCCTCAATGTGTTCTCTTGGATGACGTTGTTCAGAGTATGCTGGTAATATTCCATATACTCAATATTCCAGTGTGTCTCATTATGAGTTCCTGGCTGCCTCTAGTCAATCACCTTGTTTCCTGGTGGTTTTTTGAAAGGAGAAACAAAATCAATTTATCACTAGACAAACTAATCAAAAATAAAAAGGAGAATGCCACAAAAAATAAAATGAGAAACAAAAAAGGAGACATCACAACAGATACCACAGAAATGCAAAAGATCATTAGAGACTATTATGAACAACTATACAGTAACAAATTGGAAAACCTGGAGAAAAATAACTGGACACATGCAGCCTACCAAATTGAATCAGAAAGAAATATAAAATCTGAACTAACTAGTAATGAATAATGATATTGTATAAGTAATAAAAAGTCTCCCATCCAAGAAAAGTTTAGGACTGAATGGTTTACTACTAATCCTAGCCAACTTACAGAGAAACTAATACTAATTCTCCTCAAAATATTCCAAACAACGGAATAGGAGGAAAGTCTCCATACCTAATTTTACAAACCAGCATTATTCTGATACCAAAACCAGACAAGGATACAACCAAAAAAGAAAACTATAGCCAATGTCCTTGATGAACATAGATGCAAAATCTTCAACAAAATATTAGCAAATCAAATCCAACAGCACATGAAATGGCAATAGACCATGATCAATTGGGATGTAGCCCAGGGATGCAAAGATGGTTTGACATATGTGAAAAAAAATATAATACATAACATTAACATAATGAATAACAAAAACTTTGTGATCATCTGAAAAGACACAGAAAGGGCAACTGATAAAATTTGACATCCCTTTATGAGAAAATTCTCAACAAACTAGGCACATATGGAATATACCTCAACACAATAAAGGATATATGAAACAAACCCACAGCTGACATCATCCTAAATGAAGACGAGCTCAAAGCCTTTCCTCTAAGAACTGGAACAAGACAATAGTGCTAACTTTGACTTCTGTTCAACAAAATATTGGAAGTCCTAGCCAAAGCAATCAGGAAGAGAGAGAGAAAAAACAAAGGAATCCAGATTGAAAAAATGAAACTCAAATTCTCTCTCTTTGCAGGTGACATGAACTTAGATAAAGAAATCTCTAAATTATTTATTAAGAAATTCTTAGATCTGATAAATAAATTCAGTGAAGTTGCAGAATACACAATCAAAAATAACACAATGCATAAAAATAAGTAGCATGTGTAAGTGCCAATAATGACTTTGCTGAGAAAAAAGTCAAGAAGACAATTTCATTTACAGTAGCTACCAAACAAACAAAAGTCAATGACACAAACATAAAACCACCTAGGAATACATTTAACCAAGAAGTTAAAAGACCTCTACAAAGAAAATTACAAAACTCTGATGAAAGAAATTGAAGAGAACACAAAGAAGTGGAAAGACATCTCATGCTCATGAATTGGTAGAATTAATATTGTTAATGTGACCATACAACCCAAAGCAATCTGTAGATTCAATGCAATTCCTATCAAAATGCCAGTGTACTTTTTCACAGGCATAGAAAGAAAAATTCTATAATTTGTGTGCAGCAACAACAACAGAAAAGTCCAAATAGTCAAAGCAATATTTATCAAACAGAACAACTACGGTGGTATCACACTCACTGACTTCAAGGCATATAAAAAGACTATAATAGCCAAAACAGTATGATGTTTGTATAAAATCAGACACACAAGCCAGAGGAACAAAATAGCACAGAAATAAATCCATATGTTTACAGCAAACTGATTTTTGATAAAGTCACTAAGAACACCCATTGAGGAAAGGGAAGCCTCTCTAATAAATGGCAAAGTCACTAAGAACATCCATTGAGGAAAGGACAGCCTCTCTGATAAATGGTGCTGGAAAAATTAGATATCCATCTGCAGAAGAATGAAGATATCCATGTGTCTCTCCATGTAAAAATATCCACTCAAGATAATGGACAGTGGATAGTGGCCTTAAATGTAAGACCCAAACTATAAAGCTACTAAAAGAAAACATACGAAAAACACATCAGGGCATTGAGCTAAGCAAATAACTTATGGCTAAGATCATGAAAGGAAAAGCAACAAAACAAAAAAATAGACACGTGGGATTATTTTAAACTGAAGTGTTTCCGTATAGCAAAGGAAACATTCAACAGAGTGAAGAAAAAACCTCTTGAATGGAAGAAAATATTTGCAAACTATTCACCTGACAAGTAAGTAATATCTAAAATATACAAGGATCCCAAACAATTTATTAGTAAAAAATAATAATCCCATTAAAAAGTGGACAAAGTACACAAATAGAAATTTTTCAAAAGGAGACTTATAGATGGTCAAGAAATATATGAAAAATTTTCAACATCACTAATCAGGGAAATGCAAATCAAAACCACAATAAGATATCATCTTATCCCGGTTAGAATGACTATTATTAAAGACAAAAGATAATAGGCATTGATAAAGATGCAGAGAAAAGGTAACATTTATACACTGTTGGTGGGAATGTAAAGTGGTAGAGCAATTATTGAAAACAGTGTAGAGATTTATCCAGGAAGTAAAAATAGAGCTACCATATGATTTAGCAATCCCACCTCTGGGTATTTTAACCAGGAAACAAAAAGATATCTGAACCCCAAAAATATCTGTATCCCCATGTTTACTGCAGCACTATTTGAAATAGCAAAGAGCAACCTAGGTGTCCATAAAGGGATGGGTGGATAAAGAAAATGCCATACATATACAAAGTGTAATACTATTTGACCATAAAAATATAATCATGTCATTTACAGCAATATGAGTAGAACTAGAGTTAATTATGTTGAGAAATAAGGCAAGCACAGAAAGAGAAATATCACACGTTCTTACTCATGGGTGATAGCTAAAAAAAGTTGATCTCATGGAGGCAAAAAGTAGAATGATAAATACCAGAGGCTGGACAGGGTATGTGGGTGGAAGTTGGTTAATGGGTACAAACATACAGTTAAGTAGAAGGAATAAATTCTAATGTTCAACAGCAGAGTAGGGTGACTATGGTTAGCAACAATGTATTATTGTAAATAGCTGAAAGAGAAAACAAAACGTTTTCAACACATAACAATAATGTATACTCAATGTGATAGATACACTAAATACCCTGGCTTGATCTTATTCTATGCCAGTAACTAAATATTACATGTACCCCATAAATATGTACAAATATTATGCATCAATAATGAAATAAAATAAAATGAAGAAATCACAAAGGACATTATAAAATACCTTAATACATATGAAAAAAAACCCACGACATATCAAAACATGTCAAAGGCAGTGTGCAGAGGGTAATTCATAATTGTAAATGCTTAAATTTTAAAAAGATGAAAGATCCCAAATTATTAACTCGACTTTACATCTTAAAGAGATATAAAGATAAGAGTGATATGAACTGAAAACTAGTAGAAGGAAAGAAATAATGAAGATAAGAGCAGATAGCAATGAAATAGAGGATAGAAAAACAACAGGAAAAAAAATCAATGAAACCAAAAGTTCTTTGAAAAGGCCATTTACTTTGACAAACCTTCAGTTAGGCTAACAAAGTAAAAAAAAACGGGAGAAGATTCAAATAACTAAAATCAGAAATTAAAATGATGATAATACTGATGCCCTTAAAGCAACAAAATTCATTGTAAGAGATTATGAACAACTACAAACCAATACGTTACATAACCTAGATGAAATGGCAGAAAATCCTAGAAATATATAATTTGTCTAAACTGACTCAAGATGAAATAGAAAATCTCAGAATACCTATAACAAGTAAAGAGATAAATCAGTCATTAAAACCTCTTACAAAAAAAATTTGGATCTAAATGGCTACACTGCTGTATTCTACCAAACACTTAAAGAAAAATCCACACCATTGTCCTCAAAGTCTTCAAAAAAATTGAAGAGGATGGAAGACCTTATAATTTATACTATCAGGCCAGCATTACCCTGACACCAAAACCAGATAAAGACTTCATAAAAAAGGAAAATTACAGTTTATTGGGCTCTATGGATGTATCTAAAACACCTTCAATAAAATATTTACAAACCAATTTCAATTTTATATTAAAAGATTTATATACCATGGCCAGCTGGGACTAATCCTCGGAATGCAAGGGTAGGTCAGCATAAGAAAATAATTAGATGTAATCATCACAATAACAGATGAAAAAATAAAAACTGTATGATCATATTAATTGATTAAGAAAAGGCATTTGACAAAATCCAATACCTTTTTCATGACAGAAACACACAGAAATCTAGGAAAATAAGAGAAATTCCTCAATATGATAGAGAGCTTTTATAAAAAACCCACAGCTAATATACTTAATGGTGAAAGATTAAAAGCTTTCTCACAAAGATTAGGAACAAAACAAGGATGTTTATTTTCGTTACTGTGATTCAAAACCTGCTTAAATACACTGATGACGTTTACAAGGAAATTGTGAATTCAATATGGAAATGATTTTATATCTTGGACCTTAACTATTGATGCTACTCTAATTTTGATGGATGTAGAACAAAATAAAGAGACAGATAAATGGCCTTGCATTATCTTTTTCTACATCCATTCACAAAATAACTGGTTGCAATAAATGGCTTAGAGCATAAAGTTAAAGCATGTCTGCGATTTGGCACAGCCTTCCTGGCTTTCTTTATCTTTTTTCTCCTGGGGCCAACTAATTGAATAGCTGTTTCTCTCAGTTACGTAGTTATGCTCATAGTTATATTTGTAAAGCATGCTTTCAGTAGGGCAAATGCACAGCTTTGTAAATGGTTATCTATGTATCATAGTAATTTTTTATTGAGTTCTCAAAAATCTCAGAAATAAGTGAAGTGCCCATTATAAATATACCAACATAATATATTTATACCCATGGCCTTATATACAGGTTTGTTAAATGAAAATAAAAGATTTTTTAGAACAAAAGTTGGACATGAAATAAGAATAAATTAAGCTCTCAATTTCCTGGATTGCATATTAATCATGGCTTTACTCATCCATTTATTCATTCCTTCAATAACTCATCTCTCTGTCAATTATGTATGTTGCTTTTTTTTCACTGTCTACCAAGAACTGTGCTAAACTGTGAAAAAGATAGATATAACCACTTGCCTTAGAATTTTCAGTCTAATTAGTCACTATGTTTAACCTCATTGGTCAATCTTTTTGTTAAATTACAAAAAAACTAAGATATTGACTCTCAAGGAAATATAATGTAACATATGTCCTTTCAATATCTAGGATGAAGTCAACACAAAGTATTTAAGAAAGCTCAGCTATGTTGTAAATATTATGTCAAGCATTTTATGTATAATCTTATTTCATTCTCACAACAGCCTTACAATATTTTACTGATCCTTTTTAACTACACTTATTTGCTATTGAAATGAACCAATTGCTATTATAAAGGGAATTGAAAAAAAAAATCTCCCCTGTACTTCAGAACATGATCTTCCCAAGCCAAAACCAGATCCAAATTCATGTCTAAATGAAGTTTGAAGCTATCACTAGAGTCACTATTGAGTCCTGCATTTTTCTCATAACCCATATTCAACTATTGACATAGCACGACCCCTTTTAACCCTTAGGTATCATTATCTTAAATATCTAGGTAATGTGATTTACTCACCAGTAGAATTTCAACTTCAGTAGTTGAGGACCTCGTCATATCCTGCATGGACAATGGCAGTATATTTCCAACTATACCAATGAATGACCTTTACTGCATGGACAATGGCAGTATATTTCTAACTATACCAATGAATGACCTTTAAGAGGTGCAAATAAGAACCTTCTACATTCAATTAGAAATTCTTCACTCATTCCTTATTACTTTCACAAGGGAATCCCACTACATAGCATGCCATGGACTTGTTACAGTCTAGATCCTGCCCAGTTTGTCATATTCATGTCTTACCACTCTCTTGCCTGAACTTTATATTACTAAAAGATGAATTACCTATGGCATACACTTTCACTCACGCTTCTAATATCTTTGAACAGGACATTTTTTATTCCTGAACTGTTTTATCCTTTTTTTTCCCCCACAGTCCTTTAAGATTCTATTCATGCTACTTTTCAAAAGAACCTTCTTTGAACATCTCTCTGTCCCCATTCCACACCAGTATGGGTTAAGTAAACTTTCCGTCTTCTCCTGCTAATCAAAGTCTATGATCATATTTACCATAGGATTTATTGCACAGTATAAATTTTGACTTTGCTTGTTGGGGGATTAATTTACAACTCTCGCCTGAGACAGTGGTGGAATCAGGATTTTCAAAATTTGAAGTCCAAATGGGTGATTGCTTTTCTATTGTAGACTACTGTCAAAGAGGCCAAGTAAATATGCACATAATATAACTTATGGTGGCTGCAACAATGATCAGTGGATCATTTTGCCTTTTTAGCACAGAGTTGATTCTCTGACCTAACAAAACAGAATGCAGTTAAACCATAGGACAATTTTTACATTATAGTAGTTAAGAGAAGTAGTCACCATCTTTATTAGCTTTAATGGGGAGCGTTTTATTTAGTTAGTCCCAGAAAAGTTGATTTAGATTTATGAGGGAATTCTATGGCCATATTAACACATTCCTCAGCATAATATAAAGCCTAAGGTTTTCTAGACAGATGTCTTCTAAATGAATAAGAATGTCATTTAGTTTTGTTGGTTCTAAGTAACAAAATTCACACTTGGCTGGTTCAAGCACTAAATAAATTCCTTAAATGATACTGGTAGTTCTCAAAATTGTAGGAAAGGTTGTCTTCTCCCTAAATTTCTTCTCTACTTCGTAACCCGATTTCCCTAAGCCAAAACCTGATCCAGATTCAGATCTGAATAAATTTTAAAACTATCCCTTGAATCATAATTGAGTCCTTCACTTTCCTCATATGCCCCAGACTTAAGATTATACAGTTAGTACCTCAGCCTGCATCGTACACCTTCCTGGTATGTGGTGGCACTTAATATGACGATGTACCTTATCAACACTGCTGAAGATTGAGTGCCACCATAAACTGTTTTCTGCCACTTAGCTTTCCTAGATCCTGTCTCAAGTTCTGGCCAAATGGCACTCAACAGTTGAGCCTAAGTTTCATACTTCTGTTCTAAATGCAATGAGACCAGAAAAAATGAGGATCTAGAGTTTTCAGCTTTAATTTTGGGAGGTGAACTCTGCCTCCACTGAGATTCATATTTAAAATTTTGCAAACATAAAGTGAAATTTGAGTTGTTGAGTGGTCTAAAGTAAAAAATATCTACTACATACTTTTTCTATGTAGTGAAGGGACAAAACAAATCAATTAGTCACTAAATTAGTCAATTCACTAAAATGTATTTATATACCAACCCTCATGATATAAAATTTAGGCACTTTATCACTTTATTCCCAAAGAACTCTACAGTGTAGGCAGTTATTATTATTATTATATATATATATATACTATTCTTTGAGATGGAATCTTGCTTCTGTCCGCCGCAGGCCTGGAGTGCAGTGGCACATCTCTGCTCAGCTGGGGCAAGCTGCCGCCTCCCGGGTTCACACCATTCTCGGCTGCCTCAGGCCTCCGCGAGTAGACGCTGGACTACAGGGCCCGCGAGGGGAACACCTCGCCCGGCCCTAGTTTTTATTGTATTTTGTTTAGTAAGACGGGTTTCCCCCGTATTTAGCCAGGATGGTGCTGGCGATCTCCTGAGCCCTCGGTGATCCCGCCCCGTCTCAAGGCCTCCCCCGGCAAAAGTGCTGGGATTAACAGGGCTTGAGCCACCGCGGGGCGCCCGGCCCAAATGTAGGCCCAGTATTGATAACATAATAACATTTTATAGATGAAGATTCTGAGACTCGGATACATTAAGTCTTCCAAAACCACAATACTAGGTTAAGTGATCTGAGTCTGGTATTTATTATAACCCAGAAGCCAGTGTTTGGTCCCACTATAAATTTACTTGTTTCCGCTGAAACAGTAGATTGGGGCTCCGAAATATATCAGTATTTGAATTATCTTATTTCAATGATTTGAAAGGAAAAGACTAGTTATAATAAAACAAAATGTTGGGAAGGCAGGGGAATAACATAGCTCTGATGATGCCTGGGCTGTAGTCCTGTGTTTTGAAAGCGGCAACATTAGCCCACATATACAAAATATTTTTTCCAAAAGAAAGATATAGTAACTGTTGTTGAAGTAAAAAGAGAAATAAAACTTAGTGTGAAGCACTTGAAACTTAACTATATTTCTCTGCTTGATTATGTTATGAACTAATAAATGCTGTTTTATATTTTAAATTATTTTTAAATTAATATATAATATTTTACATACTTAAGGGTCCATGTGATATTTGATACATACATACAATGTGTAATAATCAAATCAGGGTATTTAGAATATCCATCACCTCAAGAATTTATCATTTATTTGTGCTGGGATATTTCAAATGTTCTCTTTTGGCTATTTTTAAATGTACAATATATTGTTGTTAACTATATTCACCTTACTGTGCTATTGATCACTAAAACGTATTCCTTTTATCTAACTATATGTTTGTACCCATTAACCAACATCTTTTCATACCCCCGCCATGATACCCTTCCAAGTTTCTGGTATGTGTTTATATATTTACATGAAATGAGAAGTACTCTATCTTGCTTTGCAAGGAGTTTTGTGGCAAATATTTGAAAATGTCTTTCTCATTATTCCACTCTTTCCAAGCCAATTCTCTTTCCTTGCTTTTTTCCTCATGAAGAAAACTACTGTTCTCTAACAAAATCAGAGAAAAGTATAAAACCATTACATACTTTTTTCTTTCTCTAATAAGATATAGCATTGTATTTCTATTAAACGTAACAAAAGGTAGATGAAACAGATATTAGTTGCTCTTACCAAAAATCTTGGAGTCACTCTGTGCTGACCATCCAGTCTATTACAAATCTTGTCACATTTTCCTTCAAAGTCTATCCAGATTTTGATCACTTGTCATTACCCCATCTACCATCATCTGGTTCAAACTCACCATCGCCTGCCTGAATTATTGTGTCAGCCCCCTCCGTGGCTTCTCCATTTCTCTGTACATGCTGAACACAGCAGCAAGAATAATACCAATTAACCATAAAAAATATTGTCCCACTTATCTGCTCAAAACCCTTTAACGGCTTTTCATCTCACCTAGAATAAAAGACAAAATCTTTTCTCTGACAGAAGTCTTACTGCTTCAGCTACCCTGCTATCTATGACCTTTTCTGCTATGGAAGCTGCTCACATAGCTCCTTCCAGCTCTGCTGGTCATCTTGTTCCAGCGCAGCACTCTCCCAACTCAGGGCCTTTGTGCTTGCTTACTCCTCTTCTCCAGAGTCCTCTTCCCCAAAGATATTCTTGCCTGGCTCCCTCATTTATTTCAGCGCCTTACTCAACAGTTCCTGTATGAGTCAGGGTTCTCTAAAGGGACAGAATTTATAGGATATATGTATATATGAAAGGGAGTTTATTAGGAAAATTGACTCACACGATCACAAAGTGAAGTCCCACAATAGACTGTCTGCAAGCTGAGAAGCAAGGAAGCCAGGAAGATTCCCCAAACCTCAAGAGCAGGGCAGGCTTCAGTCTGTAGCCAAAGAGGCCCAAGAGCCCCTGGCAAACCACTGGTGTAAGACCAAGAGTCCAAACCCTGAAAAACTTAGAGTCTGATGTTCTAGGGCAGGAAACATGTAGCATGGGAGAAAGATGAAGGCCCAAAGACTCAGCAAGTCTGTTCTTCCACCTTCTCCTACCTGTTTGATTCTAGCCACACTAGCAGCTGATTAGTTGGTGCACACTCAGTTTGAGGGTGGGTCTGCCTCTCCCAGTCCATTGACTAGAATGTTAATCTCCTTTGGCAGCACCCTCACAGATACACCCAGGAACAGTACTTCACATCCTTCAACCCAATCAAGTTGACACTCAATATTAACCATCACAGTTACCTTCTGAGAAAAACAGAGTCCTTGCAAATTTTTTACAATTAATTCTTAGTAGGGTTGCTAGATTTAGCAAATAAAAAAAAAGGATGCCAAATCAAATTTTAATCTCAGATAAACGATGAATAATATTTTAGTATATCTTGATACTGTGTGGGAAATATTGCATCAGACATACACTTTTAAAAGATGATTTATCTAAAATTTAAATTTAATTGTCATTGTGTATTTTTTTAGTTTCTGCCCTCAAATTTAATATTGCCTTTCCCTATTTTGTGTGTTTTCCTCTTATTCCTTATCACTAACACACTATATATTTATACATATTAATTGTGATTTGTCTTCTGTCTAAAATGGAAGCTCTTTAATAACAGAATTTTAACTGTTGTCTTAACAGTATCCTCAGTGTCTCTAGCAGCGCCTGTTCATGGTAGACATGACAAGTATTTATAGAATGAATGAATGAATGTTCAAATGATTAAATTAACATAGCAGAGTGCCTTTGCTCTGTGCAAGTCACTAAAGTGTTTAACATATATTACCAAATTTCATTCTTGCAATTGTCTTTTGAAATAGCAACTATCAAATTCCCATTTCTAAACTTAGGATCCTGAGTTTCAGAGAGGATAGTATTATTTTTTATTTCCCTTCAAATTTTAATGACAAAACTTAGACTTAAAACATATTGTGTTTCATTAATTCCATATTTTGTTTTATAATTTAACATGAAAATTATGCATTTCAAAATATGTATATAACTGACTTGAAATAATGTAGTCTTTTCTTTTGAGGTAGATAATAAAAGAGTTCAGGGCATTTTCTTAAATACTTTTTGATATTTTGAGAACATCGTCCAATAATGATGTCTAATAAATCCCTCTGTATATTTAATCCTGCTAATTAACAGTTTCATAACCTAATCAAAAATTTTAAAAAATGATTACAATTTAACACATCTTTAGAATATATTTTGAACTGATTTCACAAACTTGCTAACATCCAGAAGTCATACCAACAGGATTTGTATGTCTAAATGAAATCACTATTCGATTTACAATTTAATAGGCAAAATATTTAAAATCCCTTTTTTCTTATGTAGATTTCTAAATAAATAAATTTTATTCCAAAGCCCCAAATTCCAAATTTTGAAGCTTAAGATAGGGATATATTTTTAAATATTATGAAATAGCAAAAGCAGCAAACAATGAATATAAATTATTCATTAAAATTAAAATTAAATTATTCATTTAAATCAATTTAAAAATATACTCCAAAGCTAGAGATAAGTTTATGCGGTGGAGAGAGGAAGAGCTTTGGAGTACTCTAGGCCAAGTAAAGATTCTATTATTTACCTGAATTATTGTCTAAACCAACTAGGGTGTCTATCATTTATCTACATTAACCTACATATTTAGGGATTTTTTCATTTTCTTGCATTGTAGCCTTGGACAAATTCCTTCATTTCTCCTTCAGAGAAACTCTAAGTCATTATTTCTAACAGATCATCAATGATGGACCAGAATACCAGAACTGAAGCATGGAGTTACATGTTATATAAATTTCATACAATGGCAGAAAAAGACATGCAAGCTAAATTGCCAAAATCTACTGAGAGGCTTTAAAATTGCATGTTTGATCAGGGCTGAAGTTCCCTAACCTTATTCTTATCCAGTATTTTTCCTATGTATTGGTGTCTATAGATGGAGCAGACTAGGCCAAAGCTTTAAAATCTTAGTGCTTTCCTAGCAGGCAGACTCAGAATTCAAAAAAAAAAAAAAAAAAAAAAAAAAAAAAAAGACAAACAAACAACTTAGTGCAGTATTATTACCTGTGTGAAATCAGGAAAAGAGAGATACAAAGAGAGAGACAGATTGCAAGAAAGAGGAGGAAACAGAGGGATTAAATAACCTCATTTCTTAAATGTCAAAACTTTTACTGATTTTGTGCTATTTTTTAAAAAATCAATATAGCTATAAGTATCCTCACAACTATGCAACATGTTTAGAAATTTTCAGTGCTGTCTTACCATATGTTATCAAAAACAATCACATACATCTACATACACTTATACATATTTTTTCTCTTGAAATGAAATTGAGAATAGTAACATAGAACTGTGTTTGGTTTATATCTATTTGAGGCACCACTGACCAAAAATACAGCTATTAAAATGTGGCATAAAGCATGGATTTTGTACTACCTCATTGTACATAAGAAGAATTAACTACTGTCATTGTTTTTACACACAAAGCAAACCACCACGACTACAGCATTTCCTACTATTTACCAAAAGAAATCTTTGCAATAATAAGCCTTCTCCATATGATCCAGAAAACATACTCTCCATTAAAGAAATGTGTATAACATTTTATTAATAAGGTAAAAAAAAATTGGTGATAGTGTTCATTAAAAATAAAACCAGACCAGCAATCTGGAGAGTCTCAATAAATTTAAGAAAATTGAAATTATATCAAGCACTCTCTCAGACCACTGTGGAATAAAACTGGCAATGAACTCCAAAAGGAACCTTCAAAACCGTGAAAATACATGGAAATTAAATAACCTGCTCCTGAATGGGCACTGGGTCACAAACAAAATCAAGATGGAAGTTAAAACATTATTTGAGTTGAACAACAGTAATGATGCAACCTATCAAAACCTCTGAGATACAGCAAAGACAGTGCTAACAGGAAAGTTCATAACCCTAAATGCCTACATCAGAAAGACTGAAAGAGTACAAACTGACATTCTAAGGATACACCTCAAGGAACTCGAGAAACAATAACAAACCAAACCCAAACCCAGCAGAAGAAAGGAAATAACTAAGATCAGAGCAGAACAAAATGAAATTGATACAAAAATACAGAGGATAAATAAAGCAAAAAGCTGATCCTTTGAAAAGATAAATAAAGTTGATAGACCATTGAAAAGATTAACCAAAAAAAGAAGAGAGAAATACAAATAACCTTACTAAGAAACGAAACAGGAGATATTACAACCGATACCACCGAAATACAAAAGGTCTTCAAGGCTACTATGAAGACCTTTACATGCATAAACTAGAAAACCTCGAAGAGATGGATAAATTCCTAGAAAATACAACCCTCCTAGCTTAAATCAGGAAGAATTAGTTATCCTGAACAGACCAATAACAAGCAGCCAGATTGAAATGGTAATTTAAAATTGCCAACAAAAGAAAGTACAGGACCAGATGGATTCACAGCAGAATTCTACCAGACATTCAAAGAAGAATTGGNCTCTCAAAACCTCTGGGATACAGCAAAGGTGGTTGTAAGAAGAAAGTTCATAGCCCTAAACGCCTATGTCAAAAAGACTGAAAGAGCACAAACTGACATTCTAAGGGCACACCTCAAGGAACTAGAGAAACAAGAACAAACCAAACCCAAATCCAGCAGAAGAAAGGAAATAACCAAGATCAGAGCAGAAGTAAATGAAATCAAAACAAACAAAAAAATACAAAAGATAAATGAAACAAAAAGCCGGCTCTTTGAAAAGATAAATAAAATTGATAGACAATTGGCAAGATTAACCGAGAAAAGAAGAGAGAAACCCAAATAACCTCACTAAGAAACGAAACAGGAGATATTACAACCGATACCACCGAAATACAAAAGGTCTTCAAGGCTACTATGAAGACCTTTACATGCATAAACTAGAAAACCTCGAAGAGATGGATAAATTCCTAGAAAATACAACCCTCCTAGCTTAAATCAGGAAGAATTAGTTATCCTGAACAGACCAATAACAAGCAGCCAGATTGAAATGGTAATTTAAAAATTGCCAACAAAAGAAAGTACAGGACCAGATGGATTCACAGCAGAATTCTACCAGACATTCAAAGAAGAATTGGTACCGATCCTTTTGACACTATTCCACAAGATAGAGAAAGAAGAATCCCTCCCTAATTCATTCTATGAAGCCAGCATCAACCTAATACCAAAACCAGAAAAGGGCATAACTAAAGATGAAAACTACAAACCAATATCCTTGATGAATGTAGATGCTAAAATCCATAACAAAATACTAGTTGACTGAATCCAACAACATATCAAAAAGATAATCCACTATGATCGAGTAGGTTTCATACCAAGGACACAGGGATGTTTTAACATGTGCAAGTCAATAAATGTAATACACCGTAGAAACAGAACTAAAAATAAACATTACATGATAATTTCAATAGATGCAGAAAAAGCATTTGACAAAATTCAGTATCTTTTATGATTAAAACTCTCAGCAAAATTGGCCTACAAAGGACATACCTCAATATAATAAAATCCATCTATGACAAACCCACAGCAAATATAACACTGAATGAGGAAAAAGGTTGAGTGCATTCCATCTGAGAACTGGAACAAGGCAAGGATGCCCTCTTACCACTACTCCTCAACATAGTACTGGAAGTCCTAGCCAGAGCAATCAGACAAGAGGAAAAAAAAAAAAAAAAAAGGCATCCAAATTGGTAAAGAGGAAGTAGAACTGTCACTGTTGATAATGTAATTGTTTACCTTGAGAACCCTAAGGGCTCTTCCAGAAAGCTCCTAAAACTGGTAAAAGAATTCAGCAAAGTTTCCAGATACAAAATTAATGTACACAAATTAGTAGCTCTTCTATACATCCACAGCGACTGAGTAGAGAATCAAATCAAGAATTCAACCGCTTTTACAATAGCAGCAAAACAAACAAACAAAAAACCAAACAACAAAAAAAGGAATATACCTAACCAAGGAGTTGAAAGACCTCTACAAGGAAAACTACAAAACTCTGCTGAAATAAATCATAGATGACACAAACAGATGGAAACACATTCCATGCTCATGGATGGGTAGAATCAATATTGTGAAAATGACCATACTGCCAAAATCAAGCTACAAATTCATTGCAATCTCCATAAAAATACCACCATCGTTCTTCACCGAATTAGGAAAAAGAATTCTACAATTCACATGAAACCAAAAAAAGAGCCTGCACAGCCAAAGCAAGACCGAACAAAAAGAACAAATCTGGAGTCATCACACTACCTGAATTCAGACTATTCTGTAAGGACATAATCATGAAAAACAGCATGGTACTAGTATGAAAATAGGCACATAGACTAATGGAACAGAATAAGGCACCCAGAAATTAACCCAAATACTTGCAGCCAACAGAACTTCAAAAAAACAAACAAAAACATAAAGTGGGGAAAGACACCCTTTTCAACAAATGGTGCTGGGATAATTGGCTAGCCACATGTAGGAGAATGAAACTGGGTCCTCATCTCTCACCTTACACAAAAATCAACTCAAGATGGATTAAGGACTTAAACCTAAGGCCTGAAACTATAAAATGCTAGAAGATAACATTGGAAAAACCTTTCCAGGCATTGGCTTAGGCAAGGATTTTTTATGACCAAGAACCCAAAAGCAAATGCAATAAAAACAAAGATAAATAGGTGGGACCTAATTAAACTAAAGAGCTTTTGTACCATAAAAGGAACAGTCCACAAAGCAAACAGGCAACACACAGTGTACACAATCTGTACATCTGACAAAGGACTAATATACAGAATCTACAACGAACTCAAACAAATCAGTAAGATAAAAACAAACAATCCCATCAAAAAGTGGGCTAAGGACGTTTCTCAAAAGAAGATACACAAATGGCCAACAAACATATGAAAAAATGCTCGACATCACTAACAATCAGGGAAATGCCCGTCAAAACCACAATGTGATACCACCTCACTCCTGTAAGAATGGCCATAATAAAAAAATCAAAAACCAGTAGATGTTGGCATGGATGTGGTGAACAGGGAACACTTCTACACTGCTGGGGGAATGTAAGCTAGTACAGCCCCTATGGAAAACATGTGGAGATTCCTTAAAGAATGAAAAGTGGAACTACCATTTAATCCAGCAATCCCACCACTGGGTATACACCCAGAGGAAAGGAAGTCATTTGAAAAAGATACTTGCACACACATGTTTATAGCAGCACAATTCCCAACTGCAAAATCGTGGAACCAACTCAAATGCCAATCAATCAACAAGTGGACAAAGAAACGGTTTTATATCTACACATATACATATATATAGACACACACACACACACACACACACATATATATATATAACTAACGTCATGAATGAATTAACAGAATTTACAGTGACCTTGATGAGATCGGAGACTATTATTCTAAGTGAAGTAACTCAGGACAGGAATGGAAAACCAAACATCATATGTTCTCACTCATATGTGGGAGCTAAGCTACGAGGATGCAAAGGCATAAGAATGATACAATGGACTTTGGGGACTTGGGGGGAAAGTGGGAGGGGGCCGAGAGATAAAAGACTACATATAGGGTGCAGTGTATCCTGTTCGGGTGATGGGTGCACCAAGATCTCACAAATCATCACAAAATAACTTACTCATGTAACCAAATACCACCTGTACCCCCAATAACTTATGGGAAAAAGTAAAGTGACATAGTAATAGCAAAAAATAAAAAATAAAAAAAACCCACAAGCAAACAAATACCTTCAGCATCTCAAGCATCTTCCTAACGTCCAAGGAATGATACACAAGACAATCCTAACATGGTGAGACCCCGCCTCTACTAAAAATACAAAAAGTAGTCAGGTTTGGTGGCACATGCCTGTCATCCCAGGTACTCTGGAGGCTGAGGCAGGAGAATCACTTGAACCTAGGAGGTGGAGGTTGCAGTGAACTGAGATCACACCACTGCACTCCAGCCTGGGCAACAGAGTGAGACCCTGTCTCAAAAACAAAACAAAACAAAACAAACAAACAAACAAAAACCACTTAGATGTCTTCACTCCCATTCTCCTGTCTGAACAAACTAAAATCTGATGACTTTTATTGGGCCAGTGAGACAAGTCACAGGACAAACTGCCATCCTGAAATCTGGAGGGACAGGGTGTGCAGAGAGACTCAGCCACTGTGATCTGCTTAGCTGAAGCAGAAGTTACAGGGGTCATCACATGTTAGGAATATTTAAATGATAATTTTAACACATTGCTGGAGAATGAATGTGGACTAGGGCAATAGTGAGAACCCCTTAGGGGGTCGTAGTTTTAGAAGAACCCTTATAATTTTGCTGAGTTTATCTCCAGAAATCACTCTAGGTTCTCGCAGTGAAGAACCAGGATATTTGGGCCTCTGGCTGCATGATGGGAAAAGTAATCTCTGTAAAATATACTCAGCCTTCTTCATAACAAAGGCTTACACTTCAGGTAAAAGACTTTGCCTGAACTGTCTCAGGTGGGAAAAGGGATTTCAGCCTGACGTCCTGATGCCTCTAGCCTTCCTGCCTCACTTAACACAGAAAAATCATTGGGCTGGTAACTGGGCTTTAAGAAATTATGCTGCAAACATTGCAGCCAGAAAAGTGAGTAGGGAAAAAGGCAAACGGACAAAAAAAGCTGTACTTCTTGTTTCTAGTCTGACATGTAAGAAGCTTAGAAGTTACTACTCTGTCCTATTGACATACAAATCTGAACAAACTAAAACAATCAATAATTATTCTTAGAATCATAAAAATAAAGAGGTCATAGGAGCATGATGCTGCCTCTAAAATTGGGGATACAAAAAAAGCAAATACATAGAATTACATCTCAACCAAAGACAAAATTCATGAACAGACACTTCCACAGGAACCTGTGTCAGGATAGGAAAACTCGAATCGTAACTGACAAATTGCTGTGGGTTCCGTGTGAAGTCTGAGAGAGAAAAACTCCAGGGAGACCCAGGTATGAGGTGGCCCCACACTTTTATGAAGTTTGCCTCCTGGAGCTCTACCAGGTTCTCACAGTGGATATCAGAGAAAAAACTCCCTGTGATTCTGGCAGGGGAGAGGAAAAACAAAACAAAACAAACAAACAAACAAACATTTTGAAATATGCCAGTGTTCCATTCTTCTTAACAAGTTCTAACCTCAGTAGAAACTCTTTAACCCGAGTCTAACCTGCTGCAGTTTTATCAAAACCTATCTGACCTGGAGAAAGGGAAGTACCCAACTCCAGCTCCTTTAAGCCAACCTGTCCCACCTAAGCAGGTGGAAGCGGGTCTGAGAAACACTTGTGAAGCTCACTATTCAGGCTCACTAAGAAACTCGGGTACAGGCTCACTAAGAAACTCAGACCTAATCATAGAACTATAGAAGCGTCCTTCCCCTGACAATTTATCTTTGTATTACTTAAGACCTATATGCATGAATTTTTTCTACTCAGTATATCATATCCAGCTTTCAAAAAAATATTATGAAGATTACTAAAAGATCAAAGACGATTTAAGGAGATACAGCAAGAAACAGAACCAGATTTATATCTGGCAAAAATGTTGGAATTATCAGACTGAGAATTTAAAACAACTATAATTAATATGGCCTCTAATGAAACTAGGAATAGAGGATAACTTCCTCAATTTGATAAAAAAAAATCTACGAAACATCTACAGATAACATCAAATTTAATGGTGAGAAACTGGAAGGTTTCTCACTAAGATCAGGAACAAGCAAAACTATTCTCTTTTACCACTGTTTTTCCACATTATACTGGAAATCTTATGTAATGCACTCAGACAGGGGAACAAAAATTGCATACAGATCTGGGATAAAGTAATAAGCTGTTGTCATTGTTGTTTTTGTTCACAGGTGACATGATTGTCTACGTAGAAAATCTAAAAGAATTGTCAAAAAACTCTGAAACTAAAATCTGAAAATTTAAGGATGTACAATACAAGGTTCATGTTAAAAATCAATGATTTTCCTTCATAACAACAATAAATAAGTGGAATTTGAAATTAAATGCACAGTACCATTTACATTATCACCCAATAAAATGATGTACTTAGGTATAAATCTATCAAAATATGTATGAGATCTGTCTGTGGAAGAATACCACAAAATTCTTTTGAAAGAAATTGAAGAACTAAATAAATGGAAAAATAATACATGTTCATGGATAGGAAGACTCAATATTGTCAAGATGTTAATTTTCCCTCAATTTATGAATTCAATGCAATCCCAATCATAGTCCAAGCTAGTTATTTTGTGCATATTCACCAGCTGATTTTAAATGTTATAGGGAGAGGCAAAAGGTTTAGAATAGCAAACAATATTAGAGAGCAATGTATGACTGGCACTGCCAAAATTTAAGACTTATTTTAAAGCTATAATAATCAAGACAACAGGATCTTGACAAAATAATAGACAATTTGATTAATAAAATAAAATAAAATAGATATTCCATAAATAGACCAATACAAATATATTCAACTGATGTTTGACGAAGGAGCGAAGGAAATACAATGGGGAAAATGTAGTATTTGAAACAATTGGCCCTGTAACAACGGGACACTTGCAAAAAATGGAGCTCAACCCAGATCTTACACTCTTCAGGAAAACTATGTGCCAAATGAATCAAAAATCACTGCTGGGCTCAGTGGCTCACACCTGTAATCCCAACACTTTGGGAGGCTGAGGTGGGCAGATCATCTGAGGTCAGGAGCTCGAGACCAGCCTGACCAACATGGTGAAACCCTGTCTCTACTAAAAATACAAAAAAATTAGCCAGACGTGGTGGCACACACCTGCAATCTCAGCTACTCGTGAGGCTGAGGCAGAAGATGGCTTGAACCCCGGAGGCAGAGGTTGCAGTGAGCCGTGATCACACCATTGCACTCCAGCCTGGGTGACAGAGCGAGACTCCATTTCAAAACAAACAAACAAACAACAACAGCATCAAAGCAAACAAACAAACAAAAAAACAGAAAAACACAAAACTAACTAGTAAGCTCCAATAAGGTAACATAGAAAAAAACCTACATGACTTTGGATATGGTAATGAATTTTTAGATGCAACATAAAAGGCATAATCCAAGGTAGAAAGAAATTATAAGTGGTGTTATATTAAAAACAAAATTTCTGCTCTGTGAAAGACATTGTCAGGAGAATAAAAGACAAGCCACACACTGAGAAAATTATTTGCAAAAGACATATTTGATAAAGGGTTATTATCTCAAAATATACATAGAACTCTTAACACTCGATAATTTAAATAAAGCTTTTTTTTTTTTTAAACGGCAAACAACAAAAACAATAATTTGACAAGAGAGACCTAATTAAGCCAAATGGCATCTGCACAGAAAAAGAAACTATCAACAGAGTAAATAGACAACCTACTGAATGGGAGAAAATATTTGCAAACTATGTATCTGATAATGAACTAATAGCCAGAATCTATAAGAAAATTAACAAGCCAAAAGCAAATAACCCCATAAAAAATGGGCACAGAATATGAACAGACGCTTCTCAAAAGAGGACATACAAGTGACCAACAAACATGAAGAAATGCTCCACATCACTAATCATCAGAGAAATACAAATCAAAACCACAATGAGATACCGTCTCTCACCAGTCAGAGTGGCTTTTATTAAAAACTCAAAAAATGACAGATGCTAGTGAGACTGTGGAGAAAAGAGAATACTTATATAATATTGGTAGGAATGAAAATGAGTTCAACCACTGTGTAAAGCAGTTTGGAGATTTGTCAAAGAACTTAAAACAGAAATACCATTCAACCCAGAAATCTCATTGCTGGGAATACGTCCAAAGAAAAATGAATAATTCTATCAGAAAGACACATGTAGTTGTATGTTCATCACAGTGCCATTTACAATCACAAAGACATGAAATCAGCCTAGGTGCACATCAACAGTGGATGGGGTAAAGAAAATGTGGTACACATACACCACGGAAAAATACATATCCATGAAAAAGAACAAAATCATATCCTTTGCAGCAACGTGGAGGCAGCTAGAGGACTTATCCTAAATGAATTAATACGGAAACAGAAAATCCAATACCACATGTTCTCACTTATAATTAGGAGCTAAACATTGAGTACTCAAGGATATAAAGATGGCAACAATAAAAACTGGGGACAACTAGAGGGTAGAGGGTGGGAGGGTGGCGATGATTGAAAAACTAACTATTGGGTACTATGCTCAGTATCGGGGTGATAGGATCAATCATACCCCAAACCTCAGCATCATGCAATATACCCAGGTAGGAAAACTGCACATATAACCCCTGAATCTAAATAAAAGTTGAAATTATAGAAACAACCACCCCCCCAAAAAAATGAACAAAGTCCTTTAACAGACACCTCACCAAAGAAATTCACAGAGGTTAAACATATAAAAGGATGCTCCCATATAATACGTCATCAGAGAAATGAAAATTAAAACAACAATGACATGCCAGTCCATACCTATTAAAATGGCCAAAGTCAAGAGAATTGAAAACACTAAAGGCCGATGAAGCAGTGGAACAATAGGAACTCTCATTCATTGATGGTAGTAGTAGAAAATGGGATAGCCACATTGGAAGACAGCTGGGCAATTTTTATCAAGCAAAACATATTGTTACCTTATAATCCAATAATCATGCTTCTTGGCATGTATCCAAGTGAAGTGAACATTTATGCCCACACGAAACCTGCACTCAGATGTTTATAGCAGTTTTATTCACAATAGTCAAAACTTGTACCACAGTTTTTACCATAGTCTCTTCATCCGTTCGTCTAATGAAGCAGACATTTTTCATTAGATGAATGGAAAAGAGACTGTGGTACCTCCAGAAACTGGAATTTTATGAAAAGGTATGAAATATCCAACCATATAACAACATGGAGGAAATGTAAATGCATATTACTAAGCAAAAGAAGGCAATGTTAAAAGGCTACATTATGTATGACATTCTTGAAAAAGGAAAACTATCAAGACAGTAAAAATGTCAGAGTTTTCAGGGACAAAGGAGGGATGAATAGCCAGAGCACAGAGGCTTTTCAGGTTAGTGAAATTAGCATGTAGGATACTATAGTGGTCATTATAAATTTGTTTAAACCTATAGACTGTACATCACCAAAAGTGACCCTGAATGTAAACTGTGGGATTTGGGTCACGATGACATTTAATTGTAGGTTCATCAATTTCAAGAAATGTACCACTGTGCTGGAGGATGTTGATAATGGGAGAAGCTGTACATGTGTGGGGACGGGAAGTATTTGAGAAATCTTTCTACCTTCTGATCAATTTTTTCATGCAACTAAAACTGCTAAAAAACAAAAGTCTGCTTCTGAAGGTTATGCTTTGAGTCATAGGCATACAGGATTGAAATTTAACTAAAAGGTTATAGAATGCTACTGGTCCCACGCTTTACCACCATACCAATAAACCTGGCTCCTGTATAAGAACAAGAGATTACTACCACTGGTAGAACGACAAAATGCAAAATCTTTCTCAAGTGAGGTATTTATGGAAGGCCATAGTCAAGAGTAGAGATAGTTAAAAAGGCCATTAGAGACATGTGAAGCATCTGCCACCTATAGTTACAGAAGAAAGTGCTACTTATGACCAGGTTAACAAATTCTTGCATTTAATGCCTATTTATTTTGGTTTTCATTTCCTGATATAATACGTTTGGTTTTCAACAACAACAACAATAGAAATTGCAAGACATGGCAAAAGGCAAAAAGAAAAATAAGTCTTTTAAGTTTCTGCCCCTTATAGCTACAACACACATTTCAGAACCAGACTCTAATATAACATAATATTGGAATTATCAGCTAAGTAATTTAAAATAAACTATAAATAATACATTATGTGTTTAATTGCAAAAGCAGACAACATGTAAGCACAGACGGACATCATAAACTGAATGGTGAAAATTAACGGAAAGAAGCAAAAGGAAACACTAAAAATAAAAAAATACTGTAACAGAAGCAAACTTTTCAATGTGTTTATCATTAAATGTAACATTGCCTAAGTGGGTTTTAAGATAGGATCATACACACACAGACACACACACACACACACACACACACACGTATATGGTCATATATAAATGTTTTAAATGAAGCGCAAGAAAAAATGAAAACAGTAAAAACAGAACAGAACATTCAATAACTCTGGGAATACTGAAGAAGAAGAAAAAGAGAACACAGGAGAAAAAACCTTACAATTAATAGTGGCCAAGGATCTTAAAAAATTATTTTCAGGCATCATATTAGAGATCCAGAAAAATCAGAAAACACTAAGCAGAATAAATCATACACACACACACACACACACACACACACACACACACACACGTCACACCTAGACATATCATATTCAAGCTGCAGTAAAACAGACGAGAAAAATCTAGCAGAGCACCTGCAACTCTCCTCCATTGTCAGCAATAGAATAGAAAATGGTACAGCCATGTTGGAGGGCAATTTGGCAGTATTATTTTTACAAAGCTAAACATATCTTACCATAAAATCCACCAATTGCTCTCTTAAGTATATACTCACCTTAGCTGAAAATGTACGCCCACATAAAAACTTGCATATAGTGTTTATAGTAGTTTATTCATAATCACCAAACTGGAAGCAATCAAGATATCTTTTAGTACTGGATGGATAAATGAACTTTAGCACATGGATATAATTTTTTATCCATGTGCTAAAGTTTATTTATCCATCCAGTACTAAAAGACTATTCAGTAATTTTTTTAAAGGTAAGATATTAAGCTAAGAAAAGATATGGAAGGCCTTCAAATACATACTTCTATATGAAATAAGCCAGTTTAGAAATACTATATACTGCATCATTCCATCTATATCAGAGGTCCTCAACCCCCTGCCCCGGGTCATGTACTGGTGCCCGTACTACTGATCCCTGTTGGGAACTGGACCGCATAGCAAGTTTGGTCCAGTGGCAAGCTTGGTGGGCAAGGGGGCATTACTGCCTGACTTCCGCCTCCTGTGGAATCGCGGTGGCGTTAGATTCTCATAGGAGGGCGAACCCTGTTGTGAACTGCACATGCAAAGGATCTAGGTTGCACGCTCCTTATGAGAATCTCACTACTGCCTGATGACCTGAGGTGGAGCAGTTTCATCCCGAAACCATCCTTCTATTCCTCTCCTCTGCCTGTGGAAAAATTGTCTTCCACAAAACTGGTTTCTAGTGCCAACAACATTGGGACCTCTGATTTATACGACCCTCCACAAATGCCAGTACTATAGAAACAGCAGATGAGTGGTTCCCAGGGGTTCAAATTGAGGGAGAGGGTGGTTGAATAGGTGAAATAAAGGGCTTTTTTTGTTTTTTTTTTTTTGAGACGGAGTCTGGCTCTGTCGCCCAGGCTGGAGTGCTGTGGCGCAATCTCGGCTCACTGCAAGCTCCGCCTCCCGGGTTCACGCCATTCTCCTGCCTCAGCCTCCCGAGTAGCTGGGACTTACAGGAGCGCACCACCACGCCCTTCTAATTTTTTGTATTTTTAGTAGAGACGGGGTTTCACCATGTTAGCCGGGATAGTCTCGATCTCCTGACCTCGTGATCAGCCTGCCTCGGCCTCCCAAAGTGCTGGGATTACAGGCGTGAGCCACCGCGCCCGGCCACACAGGGCATTCTTTTAATACAGTGAAACTATTCTGTATAATACTGTAATGGTGAATATTCACTATATCTTTGTCAAAACTCAGAGAACTTTACAAGATCAAGAGAATAACTTTAAACAATGCAAATTTTAAGAAGCTGTTTAAGACACAGGCAATCCCATAATGAAATGCAGATGGTTATAACTGCCTAAGTATATTACAATGTATGGAACAATCTCACGCAAGTTACTGTGAGTAAAGGTGCTGACCTTAATAAGCTTGAAAGTTGGTGAAATTCTTTTTTTTTTTTTTTTTTGAGGCGGAGTCTCGCTCTGTGGCCCAGGCTGGAGTGCAGTGGCGGGATCTCAGCTCACTGCAAGCTCCGCCTCCCGGGTTCACGCCATTCTCCTGCCTCAGCCTCCCGAGTAGCTGGGACTACAGGCGTCCGCCACCTCGCCCAGCTAGTTTTTGTATTTTTAGTAGAGACGGGGTTTCACCGTGTTAGCCANTACAAGATCAAGAGAATAACTTTAAACAATGCAAATTTTAAGAAGCTGTTTAAGACACAGGCAATCCCATAATGAAATGCAGATGGTTATAACTGCCTAAGTATATTACAATGTATGGAACAATCTCACGCAAGTTACTGTGAGTAAAGGTGCTGACCTTAATAAGCTTGAAAGTTGGTGAAATTCTTTTTTTTTTTTTTTTTGAGGCGGAGTCTCGCTCTGTGGCCCAGGCTGGAGTGCAGTGGCGGGATCTCAGCTCACTGCAAGCTCCGCCTCCCGGGTTCACGCCATTCTCCTGCCTCAGCCTCCCGAGTAGCTGGGACTACAGGCGTCCGCCACCTCGCCCAGCTAGTTTTGTATTTTAGTAGAGACGGGGTTTCACCGTGTTAGCCAGGATGGTCTCGAACTCCTGACCTCGTGATCCGCCCGTCTCGGCCTCCCAAAGTGCTGGGATTACAGGCTTGAGCCACCGCGCCCGGCCAAAAGTTGGTGAAATTCTAAGATTCATGGCAAAAGGAACTATCCATCAGCACTTTACACTAGCTGATAAAGGTTTTTCCCATGTAGCTAGAATTAATAATTCTGAAACTCAATACGTATCGGGGAATTAAATAATATGTTTATTTAATTAACAATATGTTAAATAATAAACAATATGTTTAATTATTTATTTAACAATATGTTTAATTAAACAATATGTTTAATTAACTCAATGTGTATGAGGGAGGTAAATAGATGTTGTATAGTGCCAGCCAGTTTTCTCACTGTTGGGGTGGAAGGTCACAGGAAAGCAAGTGAGAAGGCTAGAATGACCTATGTGGTAAAGGAGTGGAGTATGAGATCCTATGGACGCATGATTATCTTAATATAGATAATGATGGTAATATATAGAAATATATTTAAACACGTATGTGTACCTGGGTTAGTATACACACAAATTTTCTTGCTCTGTCTGCTGAGAGGGTCTAGAGGGAATCTCCAGTCCTGAAGCATGGTCTCTTTACCAATACCAGTGAATTATAAGACTTTCCACATTTTCAGTAGGAACAGGCACTATTCCTGACTCTGTGTGTGTACCACATCCTGTTTCTTCCAGTACTTTGCAATACATTCCTTAGACTTGAGTAAAATCCTCACACACATATTCTGATGAGTGTCCTGAGGAACTGTTGAGTGGGACTCTCTGCTGCTCTCCAGGGTTCTCTGTCTTTTCAGATCTCTCTTCTTCAATACTCTAACTATCTTGGTCTTCCCCAGACTCACAGCTCCATCTCCTGACCTCAGGGAATCTGCTGGGTTTTGCCTCGTTTTCGTCTTACTGCATCGCAGCCTAGACAACCCCTAGGCATTAAGCTAGGACCACCTTAAGGCATAACTCACTTGTTTTATGTCTCTTAGAGATCACAGTTCTTTGGCACTTGCTTCCCAGGGTCTTGAAAGCCACTGTTTCATGCATTTTGTTAGTTTAGTTGTTATCAAATGTAATCCTTGAGGGAAAAAAAAGCCTAATATTTTAAATTCAGTTTTATGACTAAGAATCATCCAACCTTCAAAATGTTTTAATTCACACAGATTATTTTCCCTAAATAATAAGCATAATACTTTATATTAGTGAGTTAATGTGTTCATAAGACATGTATAGGACAGAGGATAGAGCAAAGACTTAAAATGAAAAGAAAAGCAGCCCTTCTTACAGTTGTTCATCCTTTGATATTTTGCTTAGTGCTGTTAGCAATAACCTATGAATTACAAGACATTCGGCAGGGCGAGTAACTCCTTCATTGGGTCCAAACTGTGACAGAATCCTGTCATATCAAAGAATTAACGAAAGTAAAATTTCCGTCACCCTGCGTTTTGAAACTTTCTGTCCTGAAATGGCTCAGGACTGAATTTCAGGCATCCTTTATAGGCACATACGTTTTAATAGTTCAGGAGCAGGAGACACACTGATATCTTTGCCAAATGACACTTAGTGTAATATTTAACAATACACAGCTGGCTTCACCTGAAAAAGTATTTTCAAAACCAGGAAATAACTGTGCTGCAGGCTTAGTATTAATACGATTTTATTCCATCCTCAAAATCTTCTTCAGACTTTGGTTTGGACGTTCCATTGAGTATCAGGTTCCCCAAAGGGAGATTTGAAGCAGGTCTACCAAGTCTATCTTCTATCTACAGTGAGAAGGACAGTAAACTTTTGCAAAAGGAGTTCTGGAATGCCTTTGTGAGATAGACTGGTGATAACACTTTTCTCTTTGTGCTTTTCTTCCCCCCTTGGGATTTTATAAAATAACTTGCTTATGGTCCCAGAAGGGTTAGCAATTGAGCCAGGAGCTGAACTCAGCCCCCATCCCAGTTTCCAGGCTTTGTCTTTGACAGTTTCTAACAGCTCATAAATGGCCTTGATGCTGAAACTTTCCTTAGAGGCTTTTTTTTGAAAAGGAGCAATTGAGGATGTTTGATGAATTCTTATTACCGTAGCTTCCTTTTTCTCCAATGTGTTGTACAGTCATGCAGTCAACAATAAAATGTATAAGTGCACATAAATGATCCCTCTATTGTGAAAATCGCAGCAGAAGACAAGCAATTATGTGGGGGAGTACATTAGGTAATACTGTTTTGCTTAGTTTAAGAGCCTCGGCTTTATTCCGAGTGTTGAACTCAATTTCCATATTACTCAGAAGACATTGATCATTACTAGCCTAAGTAAATATTCATTTTGATTGTCTCAGCAGGCATTCTCTGTGGTCATGTTTTAACTCCTCATGCAAGCAAAAGGAAACATTTGATAGATATTTTGGCTGGTGTCTGCCATTACAAAACATACCCAAGCAGGTGTAGAATAATGATACCATATTTAAAAAGGCCATGTGAACAATATATTGTATTGCCAAAGTAATGCACTCAGTTTATCACATTTGACCATTCAAAGAATATATAAAAATAAAATTTCATTCTTAAACCCACATTATGGGTGGGTAAAATAGAGCACACAGTATATGAGGCATGTTGGCATTCCCATGGCTAATAAAAAGTTCTGCTGCAAATTGAATTCAGAAGACTGATGTGCTTAGTACAGTGATGATTCAAATAGGAATTCGGTGTTATTAATCTGTTCCATCTCTTTCTCTTTATCTCTGTCTTCAATGTTCTCTCTGTCTCTCTCTCCTTTTCTCTCTTTTACTGTCATGCAACAGATAAAGAGAAAGCTACAGAGAATATAAGAACATAGCAACCTCTTTAACAAGGCCCTTTAATACCTGCTCCAACCTAATTCTCAGCCTCAGTACCACTCCCATACACCTACTTGGTAACACCCTACTTTCTAAGCTCTCAAATTTCCCAAACTGGTTGCACCGTGACACTGTGTCCTGGTACATACCATTGCCTTTTGCATATTTCTGAGTTCTACCCTTTGCCTTGAAAATACCTCATCTTCAATTCCACACACCTACAAAGGCTTCTACTGGGTGGCCCCACAGGACTTTGGTCATTATTAACCTTTGTAATTGTTGTACTGTGATATACTGGATTTTCTAGTAAACTCAGGTCCCACAAGACAACTACAAAATATTTTAATCATTTTTTTCCCCAGCACCTAATCTATTTATTAAGCACCAGTTGAACTCAAGAGGTCGAGCCCCACCCGGGAACTCCTCTGCAGGCAAGTTTAAAATCCTTCTTGAACTCAGGGTTACTATAGAATTTCCAAAATACTGAGATATTTATAATGAAAATAGCCTATAAATCAATTGCTTCACACACACATACACAAACATACACAATTAGGTAACTCTTAATATGCTTATGTGACAACTAATATGCCCATTTTCCAGATAGGGGAATCACCTTCAGAAAATAATCTAAGTTACTCTATTTGCACGGCTAACACTAAGCAAAAAATGAAGCCTAGGCAGGCTGATTCAGGGTGCTATGCATATTCACATGTATATACTTTTAGTTGATAAAATAATCTTCCATGCACTGATTTAGTTTCTGTAGCACTTTTTAAAGCAGAACTGCACCAGCCACTGTGTTCTGCTTTGTTATTCTCAACAATATAATACTTTAAGATCAGAGAAGGCACATATTGAGACCAGAGAAGTAGGCCAGTCCCAGTGGCTCACGCCTGTAATCCCAGCAGATTGAGAGACTGAGGCAGGTGGATCACTTGAGCTCGGGAGTTCAAGACCAGCCTGGCTAACAGGGTGAAACTTTATCTCTACTAAAAATTACAAAAATTAGCCGGGTGTAGTGGCGCACGCCTGTAATCCAGCTACTCAGGAGGTTGAGGCATGAGAATCACTTGAGCCTGGCAGGCGGAGGTTCCAGTGAGTCGAGATCAAGCCACTGCACTCCAGCCTGGGTGACTAATTGAAACTCTGTTTCAAAACAAAACAAAACAAAACAAAACAGAGAAGTAACTTACTCAAGGTTATGCTCCTAGAAACAAGTGTTGGAACAACAATTTGAATTTCAGCCACACTGAGTGCAAATCCTGAACTATTGCACATACCTTATCCTCAGTAGGAAGCATAATATTATCCAGAGAATCATGATAAATGGAAATATGAATACAATACAGCACTAATTCTTACAGCGCTCAGCCTGGTATATCTGTATACAATCACATTTCTTATCAATATGATGAATCTTTTTGTGTGCATGATTACAGTGATAATAATTTTCCTTCATAAGGGAGGTTGGATGTCTTTAATTTGCTCACATTCAAGCAGTAGCAAATGGTTACCTCTGTACTTTCAAAGGATTTCTTTTTTTTTCCTCTTTCCTGTTTCCAGATGGTTTCCTGATTGCTATCAGAATTAGTGTCCGTTGATGAAACACTTTTCTCCTGGTGATTCTACTCCGTGAGCTATTATTCCTAGTGGCCATCCAAACAATTCCACCAAGTGTCACATTTTGCCTAAATTGATACTAAAGTCGTTTAGCATAAGCTAATTAACACTTGGCTGTCCTTCCTGAACACGCCACATGACTGATGGCTATGAGCTCTATCATCATTGCAGAGCACATTACTTTTGTAGGTGTGCCTTATAAAGCATTCCATAGCTTTCTGTTATATTTTCAGGAGTATGTAGTCTAGTATATGTATATGTTTAAGAAGAATAGTGACTTTAAATAATGCTAGAATAACAGGATTTGGAACTCCTATCTTCAGTTCTCTCCAAATTTTGGCCTCCTTCCCTTTCTCTTCTGGTTTCCCTATTTCTTGTTCTCATAGGTGGAGTGTGGAAAACATGAAACATTTCCTAAAAATAAAATAATAATGTCTGCCAAATCATATCAAATTCACTAACTCTGCAAGACTAAATGCAATTTTTGAGGTAAATTTTAAATTTTAAGTGCTTATTTTTAAGAAAGGTTGTGTTCATTCTATTAATCTTTGTTCCAGACATCACAGGTTACTCAGATAAGCTGTTACTTGCTAGTGATTTTGGTTTTGAATATTTTCTGGAGAAAGGGTTATAGAGTTTACATTATAAGACTCTTCTTCAGACAATAATAGTTTTTTATGCTCCTCCTTCTCTGCAAGAATATGATCAGTTGAGTGGATTGCAGAAAAACTTGGTTTTTAGTTTTGTATAAGAGGAACTCTTAGAATTAGTGAATTGCTTCTTCTCACTACAGTTGAACAAATTGCTGCCTTAGAAGCAAATGTAATACAAAGAGGGAGGGAGTGGGAAAGGTGGGCTATGGTATCAAAATCGGCTTCAGTTTACTCATGCATAAAATAGAGAGAATGTTATTACCAACTCCTAGGAACAGTGTGAGGAATCTATGCAGTAATGCATATGCAGGGTTTAGTGCAATTTCCGGAACTTAGTAAGTGTCCACTGAATTAAAGGGATGATGTTGAAGATGAGAGAAGAGGTGAGCACAATTTCATAATATACCCCCTCTAGTTCTTGTCTTGTCCGACTACGCCATCTACTAGGCCCAAGAACAAGATAGGCTAGTCCTCACTAATTGTCTGCCTTTATTTTGTGCACAGCTGAAAATGCCTAAGCAAATCTTTTCTAGGTTTCTGCACAACATTGTGAATAAAAACACCTACTTCCCTCTTATTCCAAAAGCCTCCTTTGTGTCTGTCCTGAAACTCCATTGCTTGCAGAATAGATGTGGTGTTTCAAAGTCTGTCTATCAAATCTGTGAGAGAAAACTGGATTTATTTGCAGTAGTTGAGGATGGGGAAACAAGGAAAATATCTAGTTCCATGGACCAGGCAAAGTTCTAGCATTGCTCTCCAATGACATTTAAAGCCCGTAGCAGTCACCATATGACGTGCTTGATTGGTCTTCTATCTACCTACTTACTTCTTTATTCTCCCTTTACTACTCTGTAGTATAAGTGTTGCTATGCACTGTTAACTGGTCTCCAAGATTCCCTTCCCACATGGTGGCCCTTTATTTTCTAGTTAAGATTCCTACCTTGTTGATTGGATATCAGTTTACATTCACACCGTTCTTAGCATTCTGCGGAGAGGCAAGCACCGCTCTTGCTACCAGGGAACAGATGTGGGTAGACTCTGTTTTGAAAAAATGCACAGTGAAGATGGAACCAACAATTGTAGCTAATGGTGTTCTTTACATATACTCCTGCTAAATGTAGAAGAATGAGAAACAAGATTAAAAAGCCATATGTAGTTTGCAGATGAATATAAACATTACGCGTTTGCATATCATTTACTGATGTCACCATGTCATCTGGTCTGTTTTGCCTTAAACCTATGCCTTAAATCTGTCCGTTGTTGTATATTTCCACTGCTTTACAGTGGACTCTCCCTCATTCTTGGCCCATAAATGCAAGCAACAGAAAACAATACTAGTCTCATCAAGAAATAGAAAATTTAGACAAACGGTGTCCTTTGCTCCAATGTCGATGAGAATCTGAAAGACTCTTTGTGCGCATTTGAAAATGTCTAAGCAAATCTTTTCTAGGTTTCTGCACAACGTGGTGAATAAAAACACCTACTTACCTCTTATTCCAGAATGGGAAATTTAGATGGGAAAAATTACAAGGCAGAACAATGACCTTTCAAGGGCAAGAAGTATTCCAAGAGTAGTTTTCTAGAACTGCAGGCACCACCACTGCCTGGGTGGTTCTGCATTAGGTGGGAGTGGATCTTACCACTTCTTTGACTTTATGTGTCTCAGTCCTTTGAGACTCAAAGTCCTAGTGGAGCATAGTAATGGCTGAACTTAAGGGTTTGAGCTCCGATTGCGATAGGACAAAAAGGAGAAAGATTCTACTCCCTGTTCAGACTGCAGATCAGGAAGTATGCACTGTATCTCTGGAATACACACAGAATGGAATTCCTCCAAATTAAGAGAGGAATATGAATTGCATACTGGATAGTATAAAAAAGTAAAATATTTCTACCCGCACTGACTGTTTTGTTATTTTTTTTCCTCTTTCTCCCCAACAAATTCTGCATGCTGTATTCAGAGTAAACTTTATAAAATGAATATAAAGACTGGAAGCTCTTTTTCATTCTCTTTGAATTGTGTTTTATAGGGGAATAAACTCTTTAGGATGGCTTGCAAAACTTTTTTTCCATATCACCCTGAAAATGACTCCTACCTATATATAAATGTATTTTTTGAGACAGGTTTTCACTCCACATGTCGTGGCTGGAGTGCAGTGGCATGATCGTGGCTCACTGCAGCCTCAACTTTGTGGGCTAAAGTAGTCCTCCCACCTCAACCTCTGGAGTAGCTGTGGCTACAGACACACCTCACCCTGTCTGGCTAATTTTTTAATACTTTTAATAGAGATGGGGTTTTGCCATGCTGCCCAGGCTGGTCTCGAACTCCTGGGCTCAAGGAATCTTCCTGCCTTGGCCACCCAAAGTGCTGGGAAAACAGGCATAAGCCACTGCACCTGGCCTCCTACCTAATCTTCTCCCAAAGCCAGACTCTAAAGGACATCCTTCAAGGTTTAATTAAAATGTTCACTCTTCCTCAAACATGCTGTTCCTTTCCCAATCTATGGGGTTTGCTCAAGTTACTGTTTCTCTGGTGAATTAAATTTAAAACTCCGACTTATTTAAGACCCACTCAGAGATTTCTTCTTATATCAGTGCATTTCTTGACTAACATAAAGGTATAAATTGGCATTTCCTCCTCAGGATTCTCAAAAAATATATATATATATGTATATATATGGACAAGTAGCTGTAATGACCCTTAGACAAGTAAACAGAAAAAAAAAATGCTATGTTGAATCTTACCAGATTTTAGTAACTTGAAGACAATCTTTATTTTTTTATTTTATTTTATTATTTTATTTTTTTAGACAGAGTCTCGCTCTGTCGCCCAGGCTGGAGTGCAGTGGCACGATCTTGGCTCACTGCAACCTCTGCCTTCCGGGTTCAAGCAATTCTCCTGCCTCAGCCTCCCGAGTAGCTGGAATTACAGGCACACGCCTCCACTCCCGGCTAAGTTTTTGTAGTTTAGTAGATACGGGGTTTCATCGTATTGCCAAGGCTGGTCTTGAACTCCTGAGCTCAGGCAACTCACCCGTCTCAGCCTCCCAAAGTGCTGGGATTACAGTTGTGAGCCACCGTGCCTGGCCCCATTGTTTTACTTCCATTAAGAAGACAGAAGAGTTGGGATAGGCAAGATAATGAGGGTATTAAAGTGTTATAGGAGATTGCTACACAAATGAGTGATGAAAAATTTTTAAATTCTGACAGAAAAATAAAGACATACATTGGGAAATATTAGAGGCAGAAGAATAATTTAGAAAGTAGTTCAGATCATAGATTATTGGTAGCAGCAATGGAGGTGAAAAAGAAGAAAAAGAGACATTAGGTTGAGAAAACGGAGAGAATCGGGATTTAAATTCAGCATCCAGAATGTTTACATTGAAATTCATTTAAGTCAACTTTTAAAAATTTAGCTTGTGTGAGACCTTCTAACTACAATTCCCCACCTCTATCCCAAATTGATTGTTCAGGCAAGTTGTTTATGTCGGGAAATGACACAATGTGGTGGAAACACCAATGTCTGTTTCTGACAACTTGCAACTAACCCTCAGCCACACAGCGAAGAGGTTTTGAGACCTCTGGATGAGCCACATCATGGGGCACTGGCACGGAAATATCAATTTCTAAATCTTATCTCACACAATAATTCTACACTGGGGGCTTTGAGCATGAAGATTCATCCTGGAGATAATTGCAGTGAACGAGAGTTATACCTTGGAAGATAAGATCCTATCATCAGTATGATGACTGACAGTAAATTAGAGTGGTGTTGATGACAGATCTATAATTACATTACAAATATTTATCTCCAAGAAATCCTTCCTGAATCGCTTCTCATATGATATGACTTCTCCTCCCCTCCTTTCCTCTGCTGAGATCAGTTGCGATTGACATCAAATTTCTAGTCTAAAAAAAAGCTAATTTGATTAAAACTTGGATAATAAACGATCACTTGAGCTGAAGGCAGTTCTTCCCGGTTTTTAAAGGCTCCTCTGTAAATAAAGTAGAAAATACGGGTAGAAATGTCATCTTACTGAAATCCGCATAAACAGAAAAGGAATTGCTGAGAAAGTTCTCCAGCTGCAACATTAAACTTAACCAACAATTTGTTGTGCAGTTTTACAATTTAAAATGCATTTGAGCTCTGGTGACATGCTGTGCACATGAGTTAGTTACTGAGGTCATAATCACATTCAAATTAATTTTTGAGTTTTGTCAGTTCTATGAAATAATCTTTCAATTTCTATGAAATAATCTCTTAACTCTATCCCTTGTTTTATATCTAATTGTGTTACACTAGCTGCTTTTTAACATTGTTCACCTGGATTATTGCAACAACCCTTTGATTGGCCTTTATGACGCCAGTTGGCATGTCTTGCTATTATAGTGGATCCAATCATGGGCATTTTGACAAAGATATCTATGTTTAGAAGGTAAGATGGATTTTTATTGCCTACTAATTATCTGAAATCCTAATTCCCTACTCCGGCCTCTATCTAATATGTAATGAGAATTCACTGTTTGTCAGTTCTGTGATTTATAATAGAAATTAGGACTGTCAAATAAGGTATCCATTTTTAATCCCAACTTGTAGGAAAAGCCATTTCAGGTTTACCCTTATGACTTCAAATTGCAACCCACCACAATGGTATGACCCAGGTACAATTATTATGCTATGGATACAGATGAAAAAACTGAGCACAAAAAAGTTATACCAAATAACACTCTCACAAACCAACACGGTTGCTATTCAAATGCATGCTGTGGTATTTTTAAATCTAAGTTGCCATTTGCTTGAAAAATCTATGCCTGGTGCAGAGAAATTCCTGATTAGGAAGAAGGCAGTAGTCTTTTTTATTTTTTAAAAAAACATTTGAGATTCAAACTTATTGTTTGCCTGTGTATTTGAAAATGATCTGAATAAATATGGAACTCAAATACATATCTTTCACACTGTGGCATTTGTGGTCTTGAGTATACTCAAAGTGACAGGAAGGAAGTTGCTAATAATAAGCAATACGGGTTGTATTTGCAGCTGGGCACATTACGATACACGGAAATATCTCCTCACCATTTTGCTAGGTTATTGTCATTTCTTTCAAGAAATCAATGCTACTGAAGATATATGACAGCAGTGACCTGGCAGGTATGATTGTGTTGTGAGTGAAAGATCTTTCTGTAGATGTGCTTTAAAAAACTGCAATTTCCTCTCTAAGAACAAAGGTCATGCAATTCTCTGAATTGCCAGGCAAGAGCCAGGGTACCTTAGGTGATGGTGCCACTCCTACTCACCTGGAAAAATTAAGACATCGTTGGAAACAGGTATCATTAAATGTTCAGTGATGACTTTGCTAGAAGAAATTCCTTTAAATTAGAAACTAATGTGATTCCTTCAGTAATGGTATTTAGAGTTATCTGCAGGTGGAGAAAGATAGATCACAAAAGGAATTTGATTTTCTTGTCATTAATTTTAATTCGCTTTAAAGCCATCTTTAGGATTTCTTTATAGTTCTCACAGTTTTCTTTTGTGTAAGAGAAAGCATTCCTCCTTATCAATGCAACAATAAAAATGACTATTTCCCATGTATCAATCTCAGCATGCTTTGTGTAGACTGTCAGGCTTACTGTGAATGTGCAAGGGGAGAGAAATCTGTATTTTGTGCCTATTGACCTAAAAATGCAGAATGTTCAAAGCCTGGCAATAAAAATTCAACTGAAGGACAGTGGGTTTTCCTTGGATTGTTCACTTAAGATATGACATGAGAAATATATGGATCAGACTCAGAAAAAAGCTATACAGCCACATCTACATGACTTGTGGAAGTTGCTTTCTGTTTTTAGTTGCCTCTTTTGCATTCCTTACATACTCATTGCTTCTGGCTTTCATTCTCTCTCACAATGTCTATGATAATAGCTTCCAAACTGGACTCTTGGTTTTGCCATATACTGATAATTTCTGCACATGTCCACTGGAGTGGTGCTTCTAAAAGCACAAATTGAACATGTTAGTCCTCTGCTGAAATTCTATTAGAATTTCTTTCTTTCTTTCTTTCTTTCTTTTTTTTTTTTTTTTTTTTTTTGAGATGGAGTCTTGCTCTGTCGCCCAGGCTGGAGTGCAGTGGTGCGATCTCGGCTCACTGCAAGCTCCGCCTCCCAGGTTCACGCCATTCTCCTGCCTCAGCCTCCCGAGTAGCTGGGACTACAGGTGCCCGCCACCTCGCCCGGCTAATTTTTTGTATTTTTAGTAGAGACGGGGTTTCACCGTGTTAGCCAGGATGGTCTCAATCTCCTGACCTTGATCAACCCGCCTGGGCCTCCAAAGTGCTGGGATTACAGGCGTGAGCCACCACACCTGGCCTCTGTTAGAATTTCTATGTTGGTTACAGGCTACATTTTACATTTTTAAGAATGCCAATCCAAGTCTGCTCCTGGGTCATCCTTCTAATTTTGTATCATGCATCATCTCCTGCTCTACAGCCAGAATGCAATGTTATCTTTTGCAAATTTTATTATTCCTCGTGATACTTCTTTAGTTACGTTGTGAAGAATCCTAAATTAAGCCACTTTAAGAAAATAGAAATTCCAGGCCGGGCGGGGTGGCTCAAGCCTGTAATCCCAGCACTTTGGGAGGCCAAGACGGGCGGATCACGAGGTCAGGAGATGGAGACCATCCTGGCTAACACGGTGAAACCCTGTCTCTACTAAAAAATACAAAAAACTAGCCGGGCAAGGTGGTGGGCGCCTGTAGTTCCAGCTACTCGGGAGGCTGAGGCAGGAGAATGTCGGGAACCTGGGAGGCGGAGCTTGCAGTGAGCTGAGATCCGGCCACTGCACTCCAGCCTGGGCGACAGAGCAAGACTCCGTCTCAAAAAAAAAAAAAAAAAAAAAAGAAAAGAAAAGAAAAGAAAATAGAAATTCTAATGAGAAATATATAGAGTTTGTTATTGAGTCGAAGTTTCAATAAACAAATCGTACAAAAGACAAGAGTACTGCTGGGTCCAGAGATGAAAATCCTGCCAAGTCGTTCCCTGGCATTGGTCTCTGCCTCCCACTGTCTGTTGTTCTTCCTCCCTCACTGAACACGGGCTTCTCCCATGTGGTGTGTTGAGAAGCAGTTCTGCCAATACATGCAGAACCTCATGGTCTTTAGCTTCTGTCACTAAAAGAGACACTCTTTTTTATAGTTTTATTACAGAAAAAAACTAGAAAGTACTCTAATTGATTCACCTGGATCATTTGTCTATTAAATCCTGGATTAATTAGCTGTAAAGTAGACAAGAGCAAGGTGGTATAAAAATTTTTGAGTCCTGGCTGAAACTTTTGGTTAAAATGAGAGACAGTTTATTCAAAAATAAGAGAGGGTAAGGAGCAGGAAAGAGAAAGAACGGTTGAAACGTAAAATAGATAAGTTCTGTTTATCTATCAGGACCCTCCCTAAGAGTCATGCCTTAGCAAGACTTGTTTCTACTCCAGCCCTTCAGGAGAGCTTAGATATCTCCTCTTCCATACCCTGATAATTCTCTATTTTCATATTGCTTGGTAACTTACTTGGTAACTTCTGTTTTCTAACACAGGAATGAATTTTTGAAATGGAGAGAGGATAAGAAACTGGGTTACAGGATTTCTTTTTAAAATTATCCTTAAATTTATATTTATATATCAATATCTATACCTATAAGACTATATTGGGGCAGGTCTAGGAGGAGGATGATACCAAATTTATAGCACTGCTGTTGGGGAAGTTTAATTTATGTTTCTTTTTGTAATGAGTTTAAGTATGACAGTTTAGCTACTACAATTTTGGTTTTACTCTACTTTTTTCTATTTGGTGCCATCATTTAAACATTTTATGTTATTAAAATACTTTGTGAATATTTATAATGGACACATAGTGCTCCATCATATAGTATATTTAAAAATTCCCTTGTTGCTGAAATTTATGTATAGTTAATTACATTTTAAGAATACTGGGCAAACATTTTAGGTCAAGCAATTACATTATTTAAGCTTCTTCTCTGAACATAAATTTTTAGATCTAGAATTACAGGATTAAGGTATGTGTGTATTTTAAGACAATTTATGTTGACAAATTATTTTCTAATGTATAATCGAGCATAATGTATAAAACTATTTGTTTTCCTGTAGATGTACTAGAATTCTGTAGTATTGTTTTAAACAATGATCTGATAATAGAGTAACAAATATTTTGTTATTTTAATTTAAATTTATTTATTTTTCATAAGGTTACATAGTTGTCCAGACATACGTGAAGCAATCATTTCTTATCATCTAAATTTTACAAGTCAATTACCATTTCAAAAGGGATTTCAGTGGATTGCATACAAATCATTTATAAAAATATCAAGAATATTAATTATATCCAGAATTATAGCTTTGTGATTTATTCGTAGCTTTAGTGGTCATCTGGTTATATTTTTGTAGTTGTTGTGTAAATATTTCACTACTTCCAAAATTTGAAAGGTGTTTTTTGTACACAAATAATTTAATTTAAAGGCAACATTGCAAAATATATTCTTTCTGGAATAATAAATACTATACCAAGTGATATGGTTTGACTGTGTCCCCACCCAAGTCTCATCTTGAATTCCCATGTGTTGTGAGAGGGACCCAGTACGAGGTAATTGAATCATGGGGACAGGTGTTTTCTGTGCTGTTCTCTTGATAGCAGGTAAGTCTTTCAAGATCTGATGATTTTCAAAAGGGGAGATTTCCTGAACAAGCTCTCTTTTCCTGCTGTCATCCATGTAAGACATGATTTGCTCCTCCTTGCTTTCCACCATGATTGTGAAGCTTCCCAGTCACGTGGAACTGTAGATCCATTAAATCTCTTTCTTTTGTAAACTGCCCAGTCTCTGGTATGTCTTTATCAGCACTGTGAAAATGGACTAACACACCAAGGAATTATTTTATATATTTGGACGGTGAGACAGTATAATGCTATGTTTGGATTTGAACTTTGCTCACAGATTTCTGTTTTAAGAACTGGAGAGATTATAAGGGCTAATGAAATGTCTTAATGGTGAAAAGAGCACAGACCTGGAAGAAGGAGGAGCTGGAATATTTTTTCTTGCTCCATCCTTGAGTAGTCACTGCTTTTCTCAGGGTCAAAATTCCTTCAAAGTTAAAACAAACAAGCCGTGATGATCTCCATCATGATCCTTCCAGCTCAAACATTACATGGTTCTATGGTGATAACATTGTTTAGCAAATTGCCTTTCACAGTGAAGACACAAGGAGACATGGGACAAGTATGCCAACCACCTGAAGTGGTCACGCTCCTGCAATCAGCATCCAAGTGCTTGTTTTCTTAAGAAACTTTTGACATCACCTGTATTCATTTCCCAATGTCTGTAGTAACAAAATACCACAAACAGCGTGACTTATAAAAACAGAAATTCAGTCTCTCAGAGTTTCGGAGGTGACAAGTCTGAAATCAAGGTGTCTGAACTCAGGTGAGACTCTGAGTCAAATTCTTTCTTGCCTTTTTCTATCTTCTGGTGGTGGTTATTGATCTTTAGCATTCCTTGGCTTGCAGCTGCATCATTTCAATCTCAGCCTTTGTTGTCACATGGTATTCTCCTTGTGTCTTTGTTTGCACACAGCTTTCTCATCTTTCATTAAGAATGCCAGGCCGGGTGCGGTGGCCCACACCTGTAGTCCCAGCAGTTTGGGAGCCCAAGGCAGGCAGATCACTTGAGGTCAGGAGTTCAAGACCAGCCCAGCTAACATGGTGAAAAACCATCTCTACCAAAATTACAAAAATTAGCTTGGCATCGTGGCATGTGCATGTCATCCCAGCTACTCGGGAGGCTCAGGAAAGGGAATCACTTGATCCCAGGAGGCAGAAGTTGTAGTGAGCTAAGATCACTCCACTGCACTCCAGCCTGGGCAACAGAGTGAGATCCTGTCATAAAAATAATAATAATAAATTAAAAAAAAAAAAAGAGAATGCCAGTCATACTAGATTTGGCTCACTCGAATGACCTTATCTTAACTTGATTGAATCTCCAATCATTCTATTTCTAAAAAGTCACATTCACAAATACCATTGGCTAGGACTTCAACATATCTTTCTAGGGACACAGTTCAATTAGTAACATCTCTCCCTGCCCATGTGTGCATATTTTTAGTAAGTTATAGATGCTCCATTTTCTCAATTCCAGAGGGAAGAGTAGTAACTCAGTGTGAAAAGTTATGGACAATTGTTGCTTGTCATTGCAAATCATCTAATTCACACGTGACAGTGTGGTAAGTCTTGACACTTCCACCACACACAGAAAAACTCATAGGTGAGGGAGGGATAGGAGTGAAGACAACTGAGGAAGAAGATATGTCCAGAAGAAAATTGGGATATTATGGATTGACTTCAAATTCTATGCCAAATTTATTGTACTGGGGAAAATAGACTTAACTCCTCTCCGAAAATAAGTGAGATTTAATAGGTTAATCAACAAGTGGAAAAGGATTTGACTTAAAGTTATGACTTAAAAAATGTATACAGCTTAAAGATTAGATCCCAATTGTAAGACTCTTCCGATGTTATTTAATAACTGAGACTTAAGGCAGATAAGCTAAGGCTGCTTGGGTACGCGTGGTTAGCCCCATCACTTAGTTCAACCGGATCCACGCTTGGAGGACCACGCCTACAACCACAGGGGAGCACATTTAAGAAAGTGCCGGAATCCAGAAACCGGGGAGGAATCAAGCTTGACATGCAGAGCCAATAAAAGCCCCTGGGAGAACTGGCATCATACCTTGTCTATACAGTCCCCGCACAGGGCTCCTAACCTGTGGTCAGTGAAGAATGTCACTTTCTAACAGGTCTGGAAGCTCCAAGTTTCTTGGGACCTCAAGAAGAGAGGATCACCCAACTTACAGCAATCAAACTGCAAATGGTGTTGCAAACTGAACCACACATGGACACGCCATTCTTCTGAGGATCCTTAGATCAACCCCAGGAGGAGCCCAAGTTGCTGTTCCCCATTTGATGCCCCTTTTCAGCAGGAGTAGCCAAAGGAGTTGTTGCCCAAAACCCTCTAACAGCAGTTAGTATGGCATTCTCCACAGGGAGGAATGTTGTAGGAGTTATTAAGAAATTATTTTAGGCAGAGAGGAAAAGGGGTCCTTGGAAAGTTTTCATTTTTTAAAGCATCTCTGGAAAAGTTTCTTGTAAAGCCCAGGCTCTTAGAGCCAGGCCAGCAAACACTGTGATTCCCACAGCCTTCTTGCCTTTGCCCCACATGTTCCTGGAAACATGGCCACCCCCACATATCCCCACGTGGGTGGATCATGGCGCCATGCATTTGCATACTAAAAGACTAGGGTGGGAGGGCCAGATTTTTCATGAGCTACGTGAATGATGTGCCTAGTCAAACCAATCCCCTGAGCCCTATGCAAATTGAACACCACCTCCTCCAGCCTCTGCATATATACCTGGCTGGTGTCTACCACACTTGGGGTTCCCTTCTCTTGGCTTTGNAAAGTAAATAATTTTAATTTTTACTTTAAAATTCTTATACTATTTTCCAAAAGTGGCTTCTTTAATCTTTTCTCACTGGATTGGTGACTCCCTGAGAGTAGGGACATTTTCATCTTTCTGTCTTCTACATACATATCAGTGCATGAAATATAGTCAGCCCTAAGTCAGTACAAATCAAATAACTAAAAAAATGAACAATTCAACAAATTGTCCCCAGAATATCTAGGTGATCAGGAACAGACTTAGAACTACAGTTAGCGAGATTCCAACATGCTTGTTCTTTTTATTATGTGTGTCCCCAAAATGGACAGAATGTAAAGACATTGACAAGAAGAAAGGAAATGACTTAATAGGGGATGTTGATACCAGAAAAAAAAAAAAGTAGTATATGAACTACAAAGAGGCAAACAGGGCCTTGGGGAAACTCATAAATTGAATGCATGCTTGTAGAAGAGGACACAGGTGTAATGGAAGCAGTTTCCTTCCATTGTAAAGCTTAATTAGACATGATATCATCTGTTTCCACCCGCATTTGACCCACTGGAGTATTTATGGTGGCATTTGCTCTCCTTTCTTCATTCCTGTGCAGGTGAACTCAGTCTGAAGAGGCATCACAAGGTTATTAAAAAGGAAAAGTTGGAGAGTTTTTAAGTGTTCATTCTCCATCCCCAAGCTTGAATTTTGAGAAAATCTTGAGAAATTGACAGTTATGAAGCTGCAGAAGAGGCTGCTCTAGGAGGGGACTAAAGTTCAGCTGCTTATTGGGTCTAGTATAGGGTTTCCAGGGTGGGGAAAATCAGTACACTTAAAAACAACTGGAAGTTAAATGCTTTTCTGTTACCCAGTCTAATGACTCCAGCTGACTTTGCTTGAACGATCATTCTTCCCTTTCCCCTGTTTTATCTACCTATTTGTGTGTGTGTGCCAGTATCTGATATCAGCTTTCTAGGATGTTCATAAGAGGGAGCTCTGTTGCTGGAATGGGGTCAGCTGGAATCATTGGTATCCCAGGGCCTTTCTGTTTTCCCTGTCTGTTCAAGAAGCAGGACAAAGCCATTCAATGAAGGAAGGGAGACACGGATGACTCTGGGAGCCCAGAAGGGCAACTGATATTTGTAAAATTGAATTACAGTTGTTACCTCAATAAATCCTCATATCAACTCCACGAAGTAGATGTTATGATCTTCCCTTTAGAAATCAGGAAAATGAGACTCAGAAATGTTGAGAAACATGCTTTCTACCACAAAATGTGATGTGGCAAAGCCTGGTATTGACCCAGGTCTTTGGACTCTTTGTGCTGTGTCTCCTTGCCCAGGGGTCAGTGAAAACCTTGTGTGCTAAAACCAAAATGATTATTTAATACATCTTATGGGAATATAACTGCGATAGTGGGTAGTCTAAGAATATAAGCATGCAAGCTATTAGAGCTTTGAGCGTCTATTTTATTTATCGTCTGACCCATTTCTAGCAGAGTACCTGACACAGAATAGATACCTCATACAATTTTGTTAAATGAATTCATGAAGGCCCCAAACCAACCTTAGTACCTATTTTCCAAACAGACAGTGATGGCATCACTAAATGACAATGCTAATAAGGATTTGTCTTTTGAAAGAAGAAATCAGTGTGAAACAGGAATTCATAGGCAGTGGTCCCTCCTGAATGAATCTATAGGAACTGCTTCATAGAGGAGGCAAAAAATGAACTGGCTTTGAGAAACAAACATGCTATAAGTACAGATAAAAGATTTTGATGGAAAAGACTTTCTAGGCTTTTGGCAGAAAGAAACCCATAGGCTCGTATTTCTTGAGTACCTCTTTGCATGACTGGAGTGGCAGAGATGTGTATTAAAGGCTAGTGCCTTTCCAAGACGCCTGGATTCATTTCCTAGGTGAGCTGTAGCCAGGTACTACTAAGGTTACTTAAAACAGTAAACAGGTATTCTCTCATAGTTCTGGAGGCTAGAAGTCCAAAATCAAGATGTTGGTAAGGCCATGCTCTCTCTGAAGGCCCTAGAGAAAATCTTTGCCTGCCTCTTTCCAACCTCTGTTGGCTTCCAGAAATCCTTGTCATTCCTTGGATTGTAGATGCCTCACTATAATCTCTGCCTCCACTTCACATGGCTTTTCCCCCTGTGTGCCTACGTCCAAATTTTCGTCTTCTTATGAGGATTTATAAGGAGATTTATAAGGATTTCCATCTTCTTATAAGTCACTGGATTAGGGCTCAACCTACTCTAGTATGACCTCATCTTGACTTGATTTCATCTACAAAAACCCTACCAAGTAAGGCCAAATTCACAAGTTCCTGGCGAACAGGAATTGCTGAGAGTGGATAGGGAGGATATCCAACCCAGAACAAACACTAGGGATACTAAAACAGTAATGAAGCAAGGATTGAATGAAGTCAGTGTGACCTACTTTTCATGTGACCTGTATGTATTGGGATACTTGTGTCTTGACTAATTGGAATTTAAGGTCTGCCAAAACATTGCATTATTTCAGCATAACCCCCACTGCTGTCGGGCAGTCACTTCAGCAAACATCTTTCTGGTCCTTTTTTCCAGTTTTTCCTCCTGCTGCTCTGGTACTCACAGGAGGCTTTAATGGACACTAAATCCTCCCTGCCCTATAGTCACTAAATCAGGCTCTTAATAGCATTCTATTAATTGTATAAAATAAGGATTTGAAGCAAACCAGAAAGGTTTTTTTTTTTTTTTTTTGCATTTTAATTAAATTCGCATTGATTTGGAAAAACAGATTTATTGAGACCTTAACAACCACACAACACACATAACTGGGTTGTTAAGTCTCAATAAATATTTTTGAGAAATCAATTGATGTTTGATTAACAACAAATATCTGTTTTAATAAATCTCAATGAAATAAGATGTTGAGTGTAGATAGACATTTTAATTAAGCTGGACTTCTTTACTCTTATCGTTAAATGCCTTGACCCAGAATTGCTTATCCCAGCCTTTTTTATTTGGGAAAAGAAAAAATATATCTTTTCATCTGTTTTACCAAAATGGGTAAAGACAATGTCGTTTCTGAAACTGCATGGAGAGTGAATAGAAGCCTCTTATGACTTTAACTTCTTAGAATCTGCACCTTCTCAAAGAAGCCTTCCATGACCACCCTGTATAAAATATTTTATCCTTCCAAACCATGTGTGTTTTCTTCACACACTTTAAGAAATTTTAAATCATGTCATCTAATTAGGCACTTACTTGTTGGCTACCAGATTTTGCCTCCAATTGTAAATTCTCTAACAACAGCAAGCATAACTGATGTGTCCATCTTTGTATTCCTAGAACAAAGAAAAGTGCTTCTTGTGCACCTGCCCCTATGTGTCTTCCTCTGTTCCACCTCATGTATTTCCCTATTCAACATTCAATGATTAAATCATTATCAGCTATGTGTCTATGTGCTGCACCAAAATATGAGTTACTTGACACATTTGGGAGTATCTCTCATTCCGCTCTAGTTCCAGTCTCCAACACTAGGCCTTGTGCTCAAGTCCAAATAAACATCAGTAAATGTTTCCTGAATGAAATAACATGTCTGATATGAAATATTGGAGTCAAGTCTGTAGTCACAGAGCTTCCCTAGGCTTCTGTCATTCAACCAAGAGGGGGGTCCCTCTACACCCTTGAAACTCTTCATCTATACCTGAATCCACCTTAAGAATACACAGCTATATTTCCTAAAAGCTTGATCTATACCCTTTTGTCTGATATTGATAAACTGTTGACACCTTGCTTCATTGGACATCTAAAAATAAATTGCACCCAGCGCACCATAAATTACTGCCTCGGAGTCATTTGTACAATGTCAACACTCTGCAATAGGTTGCGGCAATATCCACTGGAGAGGAAAAAACAAGTTGGAAAGGGCTGAAGCCACTATATCTGCAAATCTCTTCCAGGAGACACCAGGCAGGCAAGAAGAGGAGGTTTATTCTCACCCAAGTTAATAAAACTAAAATGTCTTGGCTTCTAGGGAGTCACTAGGAATTGTTATTTCAAAAGAATGGGACTGCCAGATCTATACTTAGGTGACAATCTGAGTATACATCTCAAGCACTATGTTTGGCAAAAATGTTACAGTATTCCATTACTTACCATATAGTAACTCTAGAAATTAAATATAGTTAGCTCCATTTCACATTGAGAAAACTAAGATTCAGTGAGAGGCTACAACCTGCCTAAAGTCACACAGAAAGCAATGTATTCAAGTAAGTTTTGAACTTAAGCTTTGTAACTCTAAATAAAATACATTTTGCTTTAAACTCTTCTGATGAATATGATGATATACATTGAATTTGCAAGCAGATCCTAGACTAAAAAGAACCGTTTCATATTTACACAGGTAGGTGGAGGTCAGTCAAGGAAGGCCAAAGGTCTAAGCCAAACATCTGACATCTACTAGATGGTAAATCAACCAACAGCCCTAGGTGCGGTGGCTCACGCTTGTAATCCCAGCACTTTGGGAGGCCAAGGCGGGTGGATCATGAGGTCGAGAGATCGAGATCATCTTGGCCAACATGGTGAAACTCCGTCTCTACTAAAAATACAAAAGTTAGCTGGGCGTGGTGGTGCATGTCTGTAGTTCCAGCTACTTAGGAGGCTGAGGCAGAATTGCTTGAACCCGGAAGGCTGAGGTTGCAGTGAGCTGAGATCATGCTGCTGCACTCCAGTCTGGCAACAGAGCAAGACTTGGTCTCAAAAATAATAATAATAAAATTAAAAAAGAGAGAGAGAGCAGAATTCACACACATCACAGAGATAAGCTAAGTCATATCTTCTCTCCATTAAGCAACCAAGATCTTAAGTGGTTGGGTGAATTGCCCATGGAGAGCCTGGAACTCCAGCCTGGTACACAATGCAAAAATGTCTCTTAAGCACTAGCCATTTATACCAACAGGAATTGCCCATTTAGCTAAAATCCCAGTCCCTAGCCTCAGTCCTTTGGGTCAATAACCAGACTTGCCAGTTTGTTACACTTTTTTCTTTGAAATTTCTTCCCCTCATTCCCTTATCACCATCATCTCTTGATGGACAACCCCAAAAATATTGTGGAAATGTCTCCCCTTGAATTTGCTAGAGCAAACTACTGCCTGCCTGATATATGTGTCTATTCAAAATGTGGCACAAATGTTTGGTTAAAGATAATGACCCAGTCTGAAAATGACTGTGATAAAAATGTCATGTAATTTTCCAGGGTGACTTTGAAGTAAGGCTTACCATATAAATGTGGAGGATTGAGAGAACCAGCTATTATTTTCTTCCTTTATGAGCACTAAATTATTGCCTCCTCGGCCCCAAAGTAGTGGGCAGTCTCCATATTGCTAATTTCTTTCCTCCTCTCCTGTAGCTAACTGGGCTGAAGTAATACCCAAGACCCTCCCAGAGCAGTAATTCCCAGGAGCACAGATTTTTTTCTTCTTCTTCTTTTTTTTTTTTTTTTTTTTAGCAACTCACTGCCTCAAATAGCTGAAAGGACACAGAGATTGAAGTCACGCAGAACTGTATTGGTATTAGCTCAATGTGGATTTTTAAGAACAATTTAAGCCCCTGTTTTCTCTCCTGTAAAACAAGAATTTGTTTTTTGAAGGACCAAATTAAATAAAATTTGTAAAATATCTAGTACATGAGAGTGCTTCTCAATTGTTAGTTTATATCAGGCCATATTTGTTAAAAATATAGATCCTTGGGCAATTCCCAGTGAGATTTTCGTTAACTCAATCTGCATTGGAGCCCAGAAATCTGCATTTCTAACAAGAACTTTACCTGCTTCTAACACATACCAAGCAGAACCATGCTTTGAGAAACATGGGTACTGAAGGATATCATAACAACATAATTACCATTCATTGTGTGCTACGTGCAGGGCACTGTGCCTACCCTACTCTGCACATGGCGTAAAACATGACATCATACTCAAGAGACGCTAGTGTTTTCTGTTCCCTAAACTTCTTTTCTCTACTGATTGTTTGCTGAGTGTAGCGCTAGGAGAAACAGTAGATGTTAAAGTGACTCTGTTGTAGGAAGCAGAGCTGAGGGGTCTGAAACAAACTTCACATTGGAGATGGATCATTTTTCCCAGGTAGGGACTTCCAGTCGTCGTTTTCTTCCCAAGCTGTACCTGGTCTTTAGAGGTTACTCTGTCCACTAGAACTGTTGAGTCTCCCCTTCCCCATGAGCCTGTCATGGGTTTGCTTGATGTTTGGCATAGCAGGTTCAACCACAGGGTACCCACTGTTCTGGAGAAAAGGCACCATTTTCTCCATGCCAGTCAGAGCCCATTTACTTGAGAATGACACAGAAGAGATTCAACATGACTTTATCCGTTTTGGGTCGTGTCTTACACACGCCTCTGATTTTCCTTCACCTTTCTGTAGCAGTGCAGCATTTGAGACAATCTTTTATTTATTTATTTTTTTCTATAGCTCAAATTTTTCCATCTTTTATAAAGATGAGAAATTTGAACTTCTGGACCTCACCAATTGATTAATTTGACATAGTAATGTTTGTGAAAATATTATGCAAATTTTAAAGAGCCAGAAAAACGTCCCTTAATATCAGTATGCTATTATGAACTTCACTATTATTTCCTCCATCCTTTCTTTGTACGAATAGGCAACAGCTGAGTCAAAAGTATTCACAAGTCACCTGCTTTATATGAAACAATTTACCTTGCTTTTCTTAGATCTAATATTCAGTAGGAAATATACATGGTTGACTGAAGACAGTAACAATGTCCCCTGTGAAGGTCAAAATTTCTGACTAGTGACTCAGTCTAATTAGGTTAAGCTTAAGGTGATAATGTGTGGATTGTCAGCAGCTGGAACATTTATTCTTATTTTTTTCTAAACCAGTGTCCTTTGAAACAGCCAATTAACATGCTACAGAGAAGAGCATCCAGATAACTGGAGATTGAATTGAAAGGCTTTCCTTTCCCTGACAGAGCAGAAAGAGAGGTTGAGTACCTGACTTCCCTTTCAAAGTCAGTGATCCATGCAGCACTTCTGATTGGAAAGATGTGAACCTTTTCAATCCTTGGTGTACATATAAATGGAGATGCTAAGGAAATTAGTCAGAGTCTGGCCAAAAAGAACTGAAGGATAGAAGAAGCCTAACTGCTTTCCAATGCAATCAGCTGTCTCTGGAGAGTATTATAATTTCCAGTTTTCTTATTTAAAATCCTGTTCAAAGCAATCAGTAAGGGATAGTGATGTCTAAAATGAGTGCTGAGTCAGAAAAAAGCTGAAAACTGAAATCATTCTTATATTATTTTATTTGAAATATGTCCAGGCAGTCTTCTACTTGGGGAGCTTTATTAGAGGCCTGGAAAATTCAATCAAAAACTTTTCTTTAAGATCAAAACAACTGGGTACTCACAGTTCTTAGTTCTATAATCTTTAGCTAAACCTTCACAGAAGACAAAAGTACTAATAATTTATTAGGAATAAATAACTCCTCTGAAATTTACAGCATGTGTAAGTATTTGAACTGAGGAAATGAATTAAGGTAACGTCACTGGATGTGGGAGAATTAGATACAGTCCCCAGATTGCAATAATCTCTTCCCAGATTCTAAGAAATTTGTTTTGTTCCTGACTTTGATTCTTTTATCCTTAAAATGAAGGCATGAGCTAAAAGTTTCTTAGGTCTTTTATTACAATAGGCAGAATGTTCATGTTTCCCCCAAATTCTTATGTCAAAATTTAACCCCCAAAGTGATAATGTTTGGAGATGGAGGCTTTAGGAGGTGATGACGTCATTTAGGGCTCTGCAGTCATGAATGATAACAGAGTCCTTGTAAAGGAGATCCTACATAACTCCTTTGACTTTTGCCACGTGAAGACCAGGAAGCAGGCCCCTGCCAGACACGAGATCTGTCAGAGCCTTGATCTTAGACTTCCCAGCCTCCTGAACTGTGACACATCAATTTCTATGGTTTGTAAGCAACCTCCTCTATGGTATTCTCTTATAACAGCTCCGGGGACTAAGACACTTGCACATACATGATTATATAACTCAAAAAGTTGCTAAATGAATGAATGTTGAGTACTTAATATGTGTCAGGCATTGTGGTGAGCCCAATCAAAGGCATTGTCTATACCCTCATGAAATTTAGGGTCTCTGTGAGAAACTAGCAATATAATCATAAATGGGACAAACTACTGAGAAGGAAAGGGGCTGGTTCCACGGGAGTATATAAAAACGCAACCTGGCCTAGGCTGTAGGACGCTAAGGAAGTGGCACATGAAATCCTCTGAGAAGACACTCAGGAGGTACCTGGAAGGAGTGGCGGCAGCAGTGCATTGCAGGCAGAGAGACAGCACATGCAAAAGGCTCAGTGGCCAGAAGGAGCACAGAAGGCTGAGCACTGGAAAGAAGACTGGAGTGAATGACTCACGAAGGAAAATCTAAGTGCATAATGTAAGACAGTAGTGGCAGGGGACATAAGCAAGATTTTGTCTTTTTCTTTTTCTTTTCCTTTTCTTTTGTTTTGTAACAGAGTCTCACTCTGTCACCCAGGCTGGAGTGCAGTGGCACGATCTCGGCTCACTGCAACATCCACCTCCCGGGTTCGAGCGAGTCTCCTGCCTCAGCCTCCTTGAGTAACTGGGATTAGAGGCGCTCGCCACCACACTTGGCTAATTTTTATATTTTTAGTAAAGACGGGATTTCACGATGTTGACCAGGCTAGTCTCAAACTCCTGACCTCGTGATCCTCTGGCCTCGGCCTCCCAAAGTGCTGGGATTACAGACAAGAGCCACCACACCTAGTCCATAAGCAAGATCTTACACTATATTTGTTAAAGCAATGCGAAGTCATTGACAGATTTCAAAGGTGATGGCGATGTCATGATGACATTTGCATTTTGTGCAAATCTCTGGAGTTATTGTTTGGAGAACATATTAGAATAGGGCAAGAGTGGGAGCAAAGAGGCCAGTCAGGAGCTTATCACAGCCATCCTTACGAGAGGTAAAGATGGTCTGAGAAGGAGAGTGAAATAGATAGAGTGAAAATTTTATGGAGTGGAGATAAATACACCAGGTAAAATCATTAGAGGAAGAACGAATGTACGATATCAGCTGGTCTGCTATTTAAATTTCCTAGAATTTTTAGAAGACACTATGGAGCAGACAATGTTAAAAAGTTAGTACCTCCTCAATATTAAATTGATTAGTGAAGAAATTATCATTTATTAAGCCTCCAGCCCTTTGATATGTACTTTAAATATGTCTTCTATTTTAGTCTCTACAAGCAGATAATCTTGTGTCTACAAGCAGATAATCTCATACAACAAATGAGAAAAAGGAGGCCATTTTCTCAGAGGAAAATACTTTGACATTTGTGCCACAACCACGGTTAGACACCAGAATTTAGTTATCTGACTGGTCTTATACGTGTCTTATTTTCTTTGAAACCCAGTTTCTTATTGGGTAATGGGTTAAACAAATTAATATTATAAGTTTTCCTATTTCTGAAGTTCTGTTCTTAAGCATTTGCCAATTTTCCTTAAAAATCCTGTAGTTGGCCTCTGAATGTTGACCTAGTATAATTACATATGAGAGTAATTACCTATGTGCTTACAACCATCTCTCGTGCATTTTGTACTGTCTCTGATTGATAGGCTCTGATCTCCCCAATCACTGAATACTGGGGAGAGGCGCTGAGAGTCCTTAGATTCAGAAAAACCAAAGCTGTTAAAGCATGTGGGCCTCATCTTTCTTTACCATAGATCTCATTTTCTGGGACACGCCTGGATCTGCATTTCAATCAGAAGCACACACACACCCATTAATCAGACATCACAGGAGAGTGAGCGCTGAGCTCAGACCATCACTCTCTCTCTCTCGTTAGCACGCATTACATTATACCCGTTGGATTTATTTTTATCATTATTCTTTTTGTAAAGAAACGTCAAAGCCTAATTTCTTTATTAATATTGATGTGTTCAAGTTCTTGAAGCCAATTACTGTAGACAGTTAAAGTATTTAACCAATGCTTAGAAAATCTCAAGGATGTTAACATTAGTCTCTGTGAGAGTGATTACACAATGCATGGTGTAAGGCAACCTTTTCATTTAACAGTTTAGTTTAAGGAGAGAGATGTGTCATAAGTTGTTATTGCTACACTTTGAGGAATCCAATTCAGGAACTATTAGTAGAGTTTGTATTGGGTGAATAGACACAAATACTCAAACAGTAGTTTTCCTTTAAAAGTAAGGGTTAGAAATTAGGTCTGATTTTTGTCCTGTGCAGCATCAGCTCCAACCCAGCTGCTCTGAATGTCCTCAATCACTGAGTCCCTCTGTTTTTGCACATTAAATATATCTTGGTTCCAGACTGCCTTTCCATCTCTTGTGCCACTGACTATTCAACCTGGAAGTACGGTGGCAATAACTTTATTACTACTTTTCCTTTTAGTCTTGACCAATCCCAAGCATTCTCTACTTAATATCTAAGTATTCCTAATATGCGTTCTTCCCTTGTCTAGAGTCCTTTATTGGTTCTCCTTTACTGATGGGATAAAATCTGAGTTTGACCTAGGGCACACAGTGGTCTCTGGGAGTAGCTGTGACTTTTGTTTCATTTCCATTCTGTCAGTGCCTGCCTTGCATTCACTGTTGAACAGGACGCCACCATTCATAAATTCTAACACAGGATAAGCCTCCCTTTATCAACAAGTCTTTGTATATATTGCCCTATCTGCAAGACAAAATCAAGGAGAACATGTGTAATCTAATCATTTAGAAAGAATGCTAAATTACGAAGGTGTTTTTCAGGACCAGAGGGAAACTTGGATTCCTAAGTAGCAGATCTTTAGGCAACAAGAAGAGACTTTTTGGTGCTATAGAATAATGATAGAAGTGGTGGGGAGAAAAGCCAGAAACATAAATAGGGGGAAGATAAGTGGTTTTAAAAGCCATATCAAGGACTGTTGATATGATGATATGATCATTGAAATGATTTACATAAATAAACAATCCATGTCTATGCACCAACTCTAAGATAAGTCATCTCATTATCAGAAACTTGCCTGGTGTGCCTGGTGTCAGAGCTAGGGATGTCAGTTGCATCAGGCTCTCAGAACCGTACCCTAAATCTGTACCATAGAGACAGATATGCAATCTTAGACACAATTTACACTCCTGAAACTCTAAACTTCATCTGTTGAATCATTCTTTCCTTAGATATAGTGATATAATTTATGCAGTAACAACATTTGTCAATACAATTCAACTAAAGTTCACTTGAAAATCTTTAAAATTTTCCATTTCATGAAGCAATTTTCCATAGTTTTTTTTTTTTTTTTTCCTAAAAATGTCCCCTAATATATGTGATGTGATACTATGTGGACGAAAGTCCCTTTGCATGCATAATCTTTCCAGATACAATATGTGACCCATACCTTGCCACCCAATAGGGATAGATTCCATCCAGTAATTGGGGGATAGATGAGATATAAACATTCTTATAATTAAAAAATTATGGAATATAAAATAACTATTGAAGAAAATAATAGAAATAGAAGCCACCATGCAGCTAGCTACTGATAGATTACCATGTGAGTGGCAGTGACAATAATTACTAAAGGATTTGAAGAAGGGTCAGAGAAGGCTTTTAAAAGCAGATGAAATTGAAACTCAGTCTGAAAATATAGGCAAGATTTGAATGGACAGGGAGGCATGGTATTCTTGGTACGTGGGTCTATGTGCTGCAATTACCTTCTTAAGCAGATGATAAATTGTCTCTAATGTACAATGAGATTCTCTCAGACAAATTATACAGCCAGCCCTACAAATGGGACTTCCCTAGCTGTCAAGGGGGTTCCACAGACTGAGCAAATGATGAGAAGATTACAAGAGACAGCAATGAAAATCCTGTTTTCTTGCTAAACTCCAGACAGGCACTAGACTGGAAAGCTTCATGGGAAAGAGGTTATTAATGTGGGGGTGAGCTGTGTATGAGGCTTCCTGACATGCTCTTTTCACTTCCCACATTCTTTAGGTATTCAGAAAACACTACTGAGTGACTGCTGTATGCCAAGCATGAGCATTATTCTTTGAGGGTTTTGCTTGTTTGTTTGTTTGTTTGGATAGAGTCTCCATAGATCACCAAGACCTCAAACTCCTGTGCGCAAGGAGCCCTCCTGCCTTAGCCTCCAGAGCAGTTGGGAGTACAGAAATGTGCTACCATATTCAACTAATTTTTAAACTTTTCGTAGAGATGGTGTCTTGCTTTGTTGCCCAGACTACTCTTGAACTCCTGCCTTTAAATGATTCTTCTGCCTCAGCCTCCCAGAGTGTTGAGATTACAGACATGAGTCACTGTCAATAGGCAATAAGCCCTATTCCTTAGCTGCTCCTGAATATCCCCTGCTATTCTTAATGCTAGTCTTGAATAAGTTTCCTTTTATTACTTTCACAATACAGATTTTACCCTGCATATAGCCCAGTGAGAATGAATAAAAGCAGAGTCTTTATAAATAGATCTTGACTTGAATCCCAGCTTCTCCTCTGATTATCTATCCTCTGTCAACTTCTTTTCACCTCTCTGAATTTTAGTTTCCTCATCTGTAAAATAGTAACAAGAAAACTAATCCCATCCATTCTACCAGCAACCTTGATAAGTAAGTAATGATTCTCAACCACCAGTGTGCATTAAAACCTCCTGAGAAATTTGTTATAAGACTTAAGTCTATGCTTTGTGTCCAGAGATTGTGGCTTAATTGAACTGAGGGGGTACTTTTTTTTTTTTTACATCTTCTTCAGACAGTTGTAATTTGCTGCCAGAGGTAAGAACTATTGAGATAAAGTATACAAAGTGGCAAGTGCAGTCCTTGAGCTCAGGATCTTAGTAAATGCTAACTGGTGCTTCTCACTTGGTTTTTGCCAGTTTTGATATTGTGACTGGGGAAAAAAGAAGACATTTGCAAGATATTTATCTGTAAAGGAGTTGTATCGGTAACATACAGATAACCCTCACAACTCAATAAGAAAACCCAATCAAAAATGGCTAAAACAACTAAAAATGGCTAAAACAAATACATGAAATAGAGAACATATGCATGGAAAATAAGCACATGAAGCAATGCACAAAATAGTCATTAGAGAAATAGAAATGAAAACTCCGGTGCAATACTCAAAGTGGCTAAAGTTGAAAAAGACTGACCATAGCAACTATTGGAAACAATATGGAACAGCTGAAATGTTTATCAAGTGCTGGTTAGAATATGAAATGGTACAAATTCTTTGAAGAGCGTTTTGGTAGCTTCCCATGGAATTAAACATTTATACAACCCAAAGATTTCAATTCTAGCTATTTACCCCAAATAAACAAAGTATAGGTCCACAAAGAGACTTTGTATACAGATATTCAAAGACATTTATTTGTAACAAACAAAAACTTGAAGCAATGCATATTTTCATTAACCAATGCATGTTAAACAAATTGTGGTATATCTCTACAATAAAATACTACTTAGCTAAAGAAATTAACTATTAACACACAAAAAATGAATGAATCTCAAAATAGTAATGTTGAGTGAAATAAGAAAGTAGTGTCTACAATGTAATTCCACTTATATGAAATTGTATAAAATTCAAGTTAATAAAAAGTGACAGCATGTTAATGGTTTTCTGTGTACAGGAAAATTTAAGGATGGAGAGAAAGAAATTTTAGTGATGCATAAGGAAATCTGGTGAGATAACAAATATCTTCATTATCAATTATGGTAATGATCTCACAGATGTATTTATATGTCAATCTGATCAAATTGTGTGCTCTAAATATGTGAAAATTATGGTATGTCTATTATGCTTTAATAAACCTCTATTTCAAAAAGTGCAATAAACATGCCTATGGATGGAGGGCTTGAATAGAAAAATAGGAAAAGACTACTCACCAAAATGAGTTTCCACTTATTCCATTTATAATGTTTTTAAAACATTTTGGGGCATACATAAATACACACACACACACACACATATATACACACACACATACTTACATATGTACACACATATATATTATATATGTATATATGTACAGTCATACATATATATAATATCTTAATAAAGATTTCATACCTGGAATGATCTACATTTTATTGTAATATGTATTAGTTATCTATTATTGCCTAGAAAATTCCCTAAAATTTAGGTGCTGAAAATAACAACATTAATTACCTCAGCTCGAAGACTGAGATTGGAATCCTCCAACAGAGAAGTCATGAAGCATTGTGCACAAAGTCCGACTCTACTGAAGCTATAATGTTGGAGAGTTCATATGGAGATGTTTCTTAGAGATAGTGGGAAATGCCCAAGGGGCCCTAGCTGCTCCAGTCTCAGTCATCTGAGTCTTTTTGCACTAGCAGCACAAATATGAGTGAGTAAGCCTTCTGATAATTCTATCTCCAGCCTTCAAGCTAACCCAGGCAATATCTACTGCAGCAGAAGCGAACGATCTCTGTTAATTCCTGTTTAAATTATAGATTCTTAGGCAAAATAGATGTCATTTTACACCATCATATCTTGCGGTGATTTGTTACATAATATTAGATAATAGAAAGATTTTTTTTTCTTTTTTTTTTTTTTTGTACCTGGAGCTAAGATACTGCCATAATAAAATCTAATATGTGTGGTTTGGGCACTGAGCAGTAAATGGAAGCTGGAGGAATCTTAAGGACAGTTAGTGAAAATGTAAAAGTCTTGAAAAAGACTATTAATGAAAGCCTGAAGGTCCCCTTAGAAGGCCTAGGAGTGGGGCAAGGAGCAATTACTTCATCAAAAACTTAGTAGTAGGTGAAAGGGAAGTGTCCATTGACTCTCCACCAGATAACATTAATAGGCCTTAATTAAGAATACAGATTTTATTCTAAGTTCAGCATGTAATCATGAACTAGTTCAAACAACAAAGTGACATGATGTAATTTGTATGCTAGAAAAGATGACTCTAGCTTCATGTAGAGAATAGATTTGAGTGATTCAAATTGAAATGGACCAGTTAGGGGACTTGTGGTAGTCCCATTGGGTAGTAATGGAGCCTGGGGCTAACGTGGCATTCATGGAGATAGAGAGAGTGGATAGGCTCAGGATGTGCTAAAGAACAGGAGCCAGAACTTGATGATAAAATGAAATGAATGTGTAGCAAAAAATAAGTTTCCACCTTTATTTGAGGGTTCTTAAGAAGGTCACATGAAATGAGTCTGTAAGTGTTTTATACATATAAAGCTTTTAAATTTTTTTCGTGACATTTCATATCTATTGATGCATCAAAAACTCTAGGCAGGTTTGCTTGACTTGCTTCCAACTCCGTCCTCTACAGCACAATGCATCTTGTTCAATAGTCTTAATGCACACATGAATACCATATAATGCTTTGCCCGCTTTATGGATGAACACTGACTATATCTAAATGGTATCTATATTTCCTTTGAATACTGCAAACTGGTATTTGATCATTTCATTTTGCTACAGAAGATGAAACATTATGATTTTCAGTAATCCATAAAGACAGACATTTGTTTCCTTTGTGAAACTGTACCCTTCAATGATTATTCCTCACATTAATCATAGTAAAAGCAATGCTTAAGGTAATCTCTTTCTTCCTGCAGAAAATAAATGTCTGCTGTTGACAGAAAAAGTGTGGAAAGGTGAAAGGCAGGGTGAGCTCTGTGTGTTTGTGAGATAAACAACTGTCATCGTCTCCTAAGGGCGCTATGATCATGCAAGGCCAAAGTTGCCTCTTTACATAACCCTGACAATAAAACTAATTTTTCTCTAACTGATGATTCAAAAGATTTCACTGGGGATACCTAAGCTACAATTTCCATCCAGAAGTCTAACTTTATTAAGTGTTTATAAATTCATGGTTTATATTGTTAAACACCGACGAAATTAGTGTCTGAAATTGCATTCACATCCACTCTCCTCTCTAAAATTGCTGGTGACTTATTGGTCCACAGAAACATAGGTAACCTAGTGATTTCCTGATCAGAAATGACCAAGATCATAACTGAATGTGAGATCTTGAATGTGAGTCTAATCCAGGATGTAAAAAGGTATGAAACACAATTGAATAAGAAACATTACAAAAAGAAAAGTAACAAATAATAGTATTTGTTTTCAAGCAAAGTTCCTGGGGATACATTTTCATAGGTGTATAGCCATGAATTTCACTTGACAATGCTTGCAGGCAATGAAGACAAGGCAATGACATTTATTTAATACCCATTTTGACACTGCATTTTATGAATGGTTTCCGTAGATTGCCTCATTTAATTCTGGTGAAATCCAAGCAAGTAAGGTGTCACTACAAAGCCTTTTTGCCAAATTTTTATAAATGAGGCTCAGAGAGGGAAAACGTGACTCATGTAGGTCATGAAAATTTCTCAAGTTTTTATAAATGCTGCTGTCGTTAAAGGTAGCTATGTCTGACTCCAGGCTTATGCTTTCTCTCTTCTGCCAAGCTAGAGTAAGCAGGATGATTTCAAATTATTTTAAATGATGTCTTAAAGTGGTTTGAAGTTTTAAAAATAATGTTTTCTTCAAGTACCATCCATGGACCACAATATTTCTAAACTTCATGGCGTTTTTATATCTAATCTCATCTTTTAGAATATGCTGCCTGTCTAGAAAACTCTCACACATTTAAGACTCAGTTCTTATGATCCAGGACAAACATGTTCCCTTTGTGGATGACTTCGCTGATCATGACAAGAAGAGATTATTGCTGTTCCACCCACACACCCACCACATACACTTAACACACTGCATTCAATTAGCTAACTGTATGGCAACCTGTTTTTATCCCCAGACATCCTGGGAGACGCTTCACAGAAAGAATCAGGTAATACTCAACTTTGAATCTTCAGTTCCAATTCAGGTGCCTGGCCCATAGTTGTCATTAAATTGGTATTTTCTTAATTAATAAACAAGCACATACTAAAAGTAAAATATTATGGTGTTTATTATAAATCTTATACAAATATATTTATATATCTAAATCCTTAGCTGGGAAAAAAGATCATCATAATCAAAGAGAAAATGTTAATTTTCAAATAATTAATGTACATAATAAGAAGTTCATGTGCATTATCTGTTTCATCACTGTGCTGTCCTTAGTACTTTGACTTAACTCATTTTCTAGCCAAGGAATATAGACATTTTAGTTCTTTTTAAATATGTCTGGAAGTCAAAATATTAATTACAATATTTTACCCTGCCAATATACATGAATCTATTTTGATAAATATATGAGTGAAAGATGGATGAATAGATGAATAAATAAAAAATGAATAAATTAAGTTCACATATATGGTGAAACAAATAGCTTAGTTTTGGTGATCACAGATATTAGACTTACATAAGGTATATCACTCTTTTCTTAAAAAAAAAAACAATAATATACAAGGGTCAAGTACTATGACTTGATTAAGCACTGCTTAATATATGCTTGACTATAGCCAGGAAGAAGGCCATATTTCTTTTATAATATGTGAAATATTAAAACTAAAACCTTCCTAAATTTTAAATTCTTTCAGGAGATATGAATAGTTAAACACTTGTATCATTTTGGAAGTAAAATGAGTTTCAAGGGAGACCTAGAGGAATTCAATAATAATGACTAATTTTTAATTCACCAGAATTCCACGCTGTCTAACAAATGATATCTCTATATTACAGATGCTTTACTCAATGCTTTAATGCACAATCTATGATTTTTAAAGTAGTGAGATTAAATTGACTTCCTCGTGTCTATACAATTTGTAAAAGACAGAAGTCTGTGTAGATATAACAATAAAGACAAGAAAGACACAGAAAGAGGCAAATCACAGAGAAAGAAAATGAGAGAATTATGTGTGTGTTCAACATCACAAAATACTTTACAGTGTACAAGGATTATGCATGGGATGAATCCTAAAGGATGAGAAGGGATTCAAAAAGCAAAAAAGAGAATTCAAGGTAGAAAAGTTACCCTGTGAGAAATTATGAAAGCTTGAGAACAAGGAACAGCTGAGAAACTTCTGGAGTTCTGTTACCTTGTCCCTAGATGGGGTTGATAAATGATGTGAAATGAGGCTGGAGAGGTAGGCTAGAGTTCAGGCTCTAGAAAACCTTTGATGCTATGTTAAACTTCTCATGTTTTACTCTGTTATCAAAGAGGAGTCACTAAAAGGTTTTGAGCTGATCTTATTGGCATTTTAAAAAGCCTACTCTGGTTGCCTGGTGGCCTAGACGGAGGAGTGGCAGTGAATTTGGCTATGAGCAGATCAGTTAGAGGGATATTTTAGAAGACCAGGTGAAAACGTTGAAAGGAGAAAATAATGGAGATCTGGACTAGGGAAGTGCCTGTGGGATAAAGAGGGAACAAATGGAAAATATCTTCAGGTGGTAAATTAAATATGAAATAATAATCTCTTATGTGGTGGGTAAAGGAAGGAGAAATTTAGATGGTACTCTTGAGTTTTCGCATGAGAATAATGAAACCCTCATTATCAGTGCATGGATCGGTATAAAAAGTGCCAAAGTCAAAAGTTAAAATATCTCTGCATTCAGACAAACTTTCTAAGTGCACATTCATTTTTTTAAACTTTGAAACTTGTAAGATAGTTCAAGCAGTTTTGTCAGTGTGCTTAGGCATCTCTACAGAAGAGGGAGGAGAAATTGGAGCTCTTTCTAATTCTCATCAAGTCTTTTATTCTGAAACTTAAATGCTATAGTTCTTTGAATTTTGTTTTCAAACATAAATTTTTTATGTTTCACTCTTATGAATTGATAGTCTGAATTGTGCACATGAGAGATGGTTTTGATCTTCCAGTATTATTCTGGTGACTGTACCATTAATTTATAACTCACTGGCTACTACTTATTTTCTCTAATTTAGTCCATCCTACCTTTTAAAACATCCTCCTCTTTCTGTCACCTCAATACTGTATTCAAGTCTAGACATGAAATAAATATTTTGCAATTTAAATTTGAGTGTTGAACAGACAGCACTTTGCTTATGTTTGAAGAATTTTCAATGAGAAAAAGGAGAAGAGATGAGAAAAAAAGTTATGGCTTCTATAATCTCATGAAGCAATTACCAAATGTTTATACCATGAGATTTATCAGTAACTTTTCAAATGTAACTTCATGTTTTTTATTATTTATCAACCGATAATCATTGGCTGGGAAATGATACATTTGGACACAATGATATCCTTTCCTCCTTTTTAAAATTCTTTATGGTAGGTACACCTGGTTGCTTGATCAGAGTTTTCAGTGAGGTTATTGCTTTGGGTTTAGGTTGGTTGGCTTGTGTCTCTATAATGAACAATTTGTTTGCAGGAAGACACTCTGTTATTAAGTTATACAGAACTTGATGGATAGAGATGTGGGAGGTGGGTTGAAACACACTTTATACTACACTTTATGAAGTGGCACGGGACATTAATTGAAAATCTAACTCATTTCACTTTATGTCAAAATATAGCAACGTTCTTTACAACTTTGACATTTTAGTAATCACTTGGAAAAAAAATCTTGGGTAAATCATACAGGAAGATAGTTATCTTCCGTCCTTAACAAATTTGACTGCTTTGGAAATAATCAACTCATAAATATTTAGCTAATATACACCCAGAGCAATGGATTGTGCAAAATTAAATGCCTCATTGAAACAATTAATTTCAAATGCTATGATTTATTGAGCATACTTTACTGGAAATTTAATAGAAATATGGACTCAAAGTAATTTGAGCAGAGGATGTTTGCACTGTCTTTGATTTCTGGCCAACATATATTCTTTCTTACCCTGCAGGTGAACCTCATGAAAGAGCAAACTTCCAGGAAAGCTCTCTAATTGAATTTGTGGGTCAGAGTTTGATGAGAGGAGGCGATGACCACAGATTGTAAAAAGACTAAATAAATAAATAAACAAAATGAAGTCATCTTTTTATATTTCACATACCTCCTGCAGTTAAGCCCTCAGGGAAGAAAATGCCACTTCACTAAAAGCTGTTGTCATCATCTGTCCATTTCAAAAGAATACAGCTCATGCTTCTCAGAGCATCAATAACCAAATATATCCTCCAGGCATCTGAAACATTCAGTCCTGCAATTTCCCGTAAGTAGGCTTGTGCTTGGGCTTTAAGCAAGAGTTTCACACAGCAGTAGAAGGCAGCAGGAATAGCCAGAAAGGCTGGGATGGGGAGTTGGAGAGGTGATAATGGAATGGAGGTGGTAAAGGAGAGGAAGGTGATGAAAAAAATACTTACTTAGAGTCTTGGGTTAATTCAATCTATCTGCATTTGTAGCAGAAAGGACACTGAGGTAGGATTCTGAAGACCTGGGTTCTAGATGCAATCTGTTAATGTCCTCAAGAAAATCACTCTGTTGTTTGTTAGACTAATTTTCTTACCTGTAAAGTGAAATCAGACAAATAGGCAAGACAAATGTTAAGATTTCTTTCAATGTAGGCATTCATTAACTTTTAAACTTTATCTTACAGGTTTCTTTCTTCAATTTTGCAGAAGTCAGATATCTTCCAAAAACAATTAAGCTTGAACACAGCTGAATTTTAATTTCCAAATACTTAATAATGATCAGTGAAGAACCATATGGGTTTTGCTTTAGGTACATGTCTCTTTTGTGTTCATAATTCAAAATGTTTCCTAATTAAACCAAGCTTTTTGATTTTTATTATAATTTCTAAAATGTGTTATAATAATAAATCATTTCCCAAAATATTTTAAATCACACTTTCAAAACTAAACTTTGGCTTCTAGGTAGGTATGAATTTTGTTGTCATTTTGTATTTTTATCCTCTCTACAATATTCTGTATCTAGGAAGAAACCCATTCTTGTCTTTTTTTTAGCCCAAAAACCTAAGCAGAATACAGAATACAGTTTATCTTACTTGATTTAATTGAATAATTACCTCTTTCCAGGCGTAGGATAGATGGTCTGGCCATGCTGATTTCAGAATGTATGCCTGGATCTGAACAGAACATTGTTCCCAGTGACCTCTGAACTTCCCAAAAGTTAGTGAATGTAAACTAAATCTGGGTTTCTTCATGTTTTAATGACTCCTTCATGACTTAATGATGCTATAGTCTCATCTTTTTTTTAGCCCAATAACTTAATGATTTCTTCATGTCTTAATGGTTCCTTCATGACTTAATGATACTACATTTCAGCTGAGCGTGGTGGCTTAAGTCTGTAATCCCAGCACTCTGGGAGGCTGAGGTAAGTGGATCACCTGAGGTTAGGAGTTCAAGATTAGCCTGGCCAACACGATGAAACCCATTTCTGTAAAAACACAAAAATTAGCTGGACACGGTGGTGTGTGCCTGTAATCCCAACCACTCAAGAGGCTGAGGCAGGAGAATTGCTTGAACCCGGGAGGCGGAGGTTAAGGGAGGCGGAGGTTACAATGAGCCACTGCACTCAAGCCTGGGTGACAGAGCAAGACTCCGCCTCAATCAAAAAAAAAAAAAAAAAATGGGGCCGGGCGCAGTGGCTCACGCCTGTGATCCCAGCACTTTGGGAGGCCGAGGTGGGGGCATCACGAGGTCAGGAGATCAAGACCATCCTGGCTAACATGGTGAAACCCTGTCTCTACTAAAAACACAAAAAATTAGCTGGGCGTGGTGGCGGGCGCCTGTAGTACCAGTTACTCGGGAGGCTGAGGCAGGAGAATAATGTGAACCCGGGAGGCGGAGGTTGCAGTGAGCTGAGGTCGTGCCACTGCACTCCAGCTTGGGGGACAGAGTGAGAGTCTGTCTCAATTAAAAAAAAAAAAAAAAAAAAAAAAAAAAAAAACACACAAAAAACGATACTGTGTTTCAATCTACTCAAGAAGAAACTTAAATTTTTAAAGCCAGCCTTTCAGCATATGGACAAGCAGTGCACTCCAATCATAATGTAAGATAGAAAATACACAAATAATTACATGGATGGGACTGAAACATGGGAAATAATTTGTTTTCCTTTTTTTTTTTTTTAACAACTGGCTTACTAGTGTGTGTGTGTGCGTGTGCACAAGTGTTTCCAGTTTTGTGTGACACTTAATATAGGGGCTTTCACCAGTACCCATACCTTGAGTTTCTTAGTTTTCTTTCATTAGGAAAGCATGAAAGACCTCATAATATAAGCATGCGGCATTGTACCATTGCCATCAGCAATGTCACAGCGTTTTTCTGGTAGTTGGTTGTTTAAGACACTTCACTGAGCTGAATTCTAATATGGTGAAAAGACAAAGGTAAAGCGTTGTTTTCTCAATTTGTTTTAGTGTTTGTTTGTTCTGTTTGTTTAATTTTCCACAAAGTACTCTTGAGGTAATGGTCTTTGTACGGGTAGATTTTATTTGAGAAGTGGTTCCAAGGAGTGACAGGGGAGGAAAAGAATGAGATAACAAAGGAGGAAAATCTAATCCAAAGATGTTTTATTAAGTTGGTCCACACTATGGGAAAATAGGGCTCAATTTTGAGGTTGAAACTCTTTGGATCTGAGCAGAATATGCTTCCAACTGTCTGCCCAAGAGACTGACTAACAATTTTACCCACTAGCTGCTACTCCCTATAATTCAAAGGCTGTCCAATGGTTGTTTAAATCTTTTGCACTTTCAGGCTGCTACATGCAGCTGGCTATAGTGAAGACTAGAATTAAAAGGCTCACTGAGAGAATGTGGGCCAGGAATAAGGCGTGTTCAATACACAGACCACATTAAATGGCATAAGGTAAGCACTCAGTAAATGTTCATTAGTTTATGTGCCAGAAACTATGGTATGATTTGCAGTGATGTTCTCAGGACTGAATATTATTAATTTCATTCAATAGATAATGATTCCATGACAAAAAGATAAAAAGAGGAGAAGGGCAAGGAGAGGGAGAAAAAGTTAGATAACTTGTCCAAAGTCACAAAACTACTAAATAGCTGAGTCAAGATTAACACTCAAATCATCTGATTCCAGAAATCACCTGCTTTTTTGTTTAAGAGAAGTGGTATGTCACAATGAAAAAACATCACTATGAGTCAGAAGTTGTGTGTGTGTGTGTGTGTGTGTGCTGCATCGTGGATAAAATGTAAGTTATTAAGCTAGAAAGTAGGCTCAAGTGATGACTCTAGAACTTATCTGTGTGTCTTTGATCAAATCAGTCAAACTCTGTTAATTTATTTGTATGTCATACTTTTTTCTGAAACATATTTCTGCACTCCAATTATTTAATTTAATTTATACTATATTCTGTGGAATTTTTTTTTTTTTTTTTTTTTTTGACAAAATCTTGCTCTGTCTCCCAGGCTGGAGTGTAGTGGCATGGTCTTGGCTCACTGCAACCTCTGCCTCCTGGGTTCAGGAGATTCTGCTGCCTCAGCCTCCCAAGTAGCTGTGATTACAGGAGTGCACCACCATGCCTGGCTAATTTTTGTGTTTTTAGTAGAGACAGGGTTTCACCATGTTGGCCAGGATGGTCTTGAACTCCTGACCTGAGGTGATCCACCCGCTTCAGCCTCTCAAAGTGCTGGGATTACAGGCATGAAGCATCGTGCCTGGCCTATAGAATGTTTTAAATTATATCAGAGTATCTCAGACTCAGAACCACTGACATTATGGGCCAGATAATTGTGGCTGGGGAAGGCTGTCCTGTGCATTGTAGGATACTTTAGCAATATTCTTGGTTTCTGTCTACCAAATGTTAGTACAACTTCACTGTCAGTTGTAACAACCAAAAATGTTTCCAAATATTGTCATATGTCTTTTGGGGGGGGGGGGCGGTGCAAATACCAGCTTCCCATTTCCATTAAGAAATGCTAACCATTGAGCTGGGTGATACTGAAGACACAGTTATGACTTACATATGTTTTATGAATGTTATTCCCAAAGGTTAATAAAAGTTTTTGGAATATAGTCTACAATCAAAGTTTTGTGTAAAAGTTTATCTCATAAAATATTGAAAATCAGATGGCTCTCGGATTTCAGAAACTGTTGCTGCAGATTATTTTGAGCTGGAGGAGGCAGGGGGGCCTCAGAAACAAGAAAGTTTCTCTGACATCCTCCTGCCTTTCTGTCTCCTGCTGCTCTTTCTCCTCCAAATCTAGCCATAGAAACCAGAATTACTCTCTACCAAGGTGGGTCATAAAAACTAGAATTCCTCTCCCAATGCAAGCCATAAAACATAGAAAGGTCACTCTCTGACCTTTTCCCTTCACCTTTGAAGAACTTCAGGTATTTTTACCTATACCTGGAAGAAAGGAATGAACAAAGAAGCCAAGAAGAATCTGAAAAAAGCAGTCTTTGCTAAGTTCTCCCCAGTTTATTACCATGGGATCATATCCTTTTTGTCCAAACATGTTTCTCCACAATTATTCACTTCTTTTTCATAATTAGCGTAAAAACACATATTTCTCTGGGTCTTCAGGTCTTTGTCTCTGAAAGTTCCTGCATCATGTAAAAACATTGTTAAATTATTTTCTATGCGTTTTTTCTCTTGTTAATCTGTCTTTTGTTATAGGGATGTCAGATGGGACCTCACTATGGGTGACGAAAAGATATTACTTTTTGCCATACATTTTCGAGAGGTTTCTTAACACCAACTATTGATCTGCCAAGCTAATGAAATTTCCTTTGACGCATTCAGATTTTGACCATTTTATCATTTAGCTTTCCAACCTTCAGCAAGATCTTGAGTTTGTCATTTCACTTTGATTATTAAACAAGTAGCACAAATAATAACCTTGCTCTCAATAAACTAACAATAAAAGCCTATCAAATAAAATACCTGTTTAACATACTGCTAAATAAATAATGGCCATTATGATGCATAATCATTATGCTTCTTAAGAGAATCAAGTTATGAGTTTCAAAACCATGTCTCCTGCATAAGGATTTTAGATATTTTCTGCCTTCTCTGCAATTTTGATGGTTTGCTTGCAGTTTGCTTTCATCTCATGACAAACTCAAGAGAAATCAATTTAATTTGAAACAACAAGTAGTCATTAGTCATTTTCTGTTGTAAAGATTAAATGAGCTTGCATCAAGCACTGTGCTAAATAAAGCTTTGCATACACTAAGTAAATCTGGACAAAATGGCAGTGATTGTTTGCCTGCTCCATTACTCCTTCTCCTTCCATCACAGGCCAGACACTTGAGAAGGATTTTGGAGATTCACAGTTAGATTTTAACCAGAGAATTTAATAGTATAGGAAAGTAATACTTCTCAAATTCTAATCTGCATGTGAATCAACTAGGATACTGATAAAATGCAGATTCTGCTTTTGTAGGTCTAAGTTGAAGTCAGAGATTCTGAATTTCTATCAAGTTCAAGGCGATGCCAATCATTCTGATACAAGGACAACTCTTTGAGTTGCAAGGTAACTGGAGACGGTCGTCATGTTATGAGAAAGATGTCAATCCTTTCTAGCTGAAGGGATTTAAGAATGGCTTGGTTGGTAATCTATTCTCCCTGAGGCCATAGACCAAACTCAATGTCTGGTACAGAGTAAGATCTCAATAAATACTAGATAGATGAGTGAAGAAAGCATTTTAATGTGTGTCAGTCAATGTGTTTGTTTGAAAGTGTTCAGATGGAATTGAAAGGTATTTCAGATGGGGAGCATAAGTCGCAGAGGCAATAGAAGTCAAAACAGCGGTTCTCAAAGTGCAGTCCTTTGGACCAGCAGCATCAGCATCTTCTGGAAATCTGTTAGAAATACAAAGTCTGAGGTCCCACCCAAGTGTACTGAAGGAGAAGACCTGGGCTAGGGCCCAGCAGTCTGTGTTTTAGCAAACCCACTAGGTGATTCTGATGCATGTTAAAGGTTGAGAACCACTGACTGAAAACGCAGACATGAATTCAGATTACTTGGAGTGTAGGACATATGAAGAAGAATAAAAGAAGGTCTAAATGGATTATAACATCAAGGATGTGATTGCTATCTCAAACATTTCATTGATTATAATCACAGGACTGACAGGGCCAAAAAACACATTCCTACCACTCACCCCGTTCTCAATACCCTAAGCAATTAACATATCCCACATGGATACATCTTTCCTCATCAAAGAAGTACAGGAATAAAGATGACTAGGAGCGACAGGGAATTTAGAGAGAGCAGAAGCTGCAGCAGAGAGGAGGTAACGATAGGCTCAGAGGAAATGCTGTGAGCCAGCTACGATTTAGAGGTGGGGAACGGCCGAATGAACCAAAAAATGGGTGTTGGAGAGAGAATGCAAGTATTAGCCCGAGTCCAGGAAGCTAAATAAGACATCAGAGAAGGGCTAAAATGAGAAGAGACTGAAGCTCTGCGATAATTGAAAGAAACAGAATGGCCAGGAGAAGAGGACTCTTCCTGATCTTAAATAGACTGTAAGTTGTGGAGGCACAAGTTAAACACTGTAATTCCACACACCAATGCCAGAATTGTCTCTCCGAATGACAAATTTGTCACCCGAGCACACAAAAAGTCCTTGTGTGATGGATAATAAAGCACCTGTTGCCTACTTTTTAAAGTATAAATGGGGTTTTCTTGTTGTTTTTGTTGAATTCTGAATAATTTCTTTAATAAAAGCTAAGACAACAGAGTCTTACTACTTAAACTATTTAAATTTGTGGAAACAAAATATTTCTCAAACTCAGCAGATGCCAAAATAGACACTTTCCAAAGAACTTGAGAGGGAAGAAGGAGGAAAGGCCCAGCAGTGGTGAAGGCAAAAGAGCCCCATTTTAAATAAAAGAAATACAGAGTTGTAGCTCCAGTTCTGCCACTATGTCTGTGACTTTTGGTGAGTTGCTTCCCCACTGTCTGTTTCTGTTTCCTTATTCATTACAGTCCAAGTCCTTACTTTTCCTACCAAGCCTTAGTGTTAAACATATTTATCCTTGAGAAAGTTATTTTAAGATTGCAAAGGCTAGGTACAGTATTGAGAAAACTTATCTAAAACAAATCTTGCCTCTTTTCTCTCTCCTGGCTCTTCGGTCCTCTGATTCTCTGAATTTTTGCAACAATTCATAAATTAGCCACATTTATATACATGCTTATAAATAATTATCATTTGTTTTGCAGTTATTCTTTTTGAAATACCTAAGTGTAATTTTCTCCAAAATTTTCAGAATATGAGAATCATCAATATCGTCAAATGAAAAATAAATGTTTTGTCAACCTGGGAAAAATATATGATTTATTAATGAGACTGCAGGCTCTCAATTATTCATTTTTTATTTCTGTACTTATCCTATGCATTCATTATTTATTGATAAATAAATAAAAGGACATGCATTTTATCTTTGTTATACACTATTTGCTTTGGAAGAAGTCATTGAGCCTTTGTTTCTGTATCTACAATATTAGCAAAGTGTTCATCATAATAAAAACTAATATATATGAGTATTGACATGTGCACGTGTTTAAATTAATTAAAATATAATACTTTCTAAACTCATCAGATGATTGAGTCTGGCACTTTCAAAATAGCTTGTGTAAACAGATCATCCAGGTGCTTCACCTGAATTGTTTTATTTGTTCCTCAGAGTGCCCCTAAGTGCTCCTCTGCTTTCACTTTTGATGAAGAATTTAAGCTTTTTTTCGGGAGTATAATCCCAGAGCCTTCACTCTTGGCCACTACCCTGTGGTGTATGGAATTAATCTTATCATGATTCTTGGATGTGGAGTTGGGCATTGTTTCCTTTCTAAAACGTGACGCATGTTTTCTCCAGCAACTGGCATGCACATTTCGTAGTAATCCATAGGTACTCAGTAAATTATTCTAAACTAAATGTATTAAACTTTTGTATGGAAGTTTCTGAGTTTAAGAGGAGTGACGAATTAGGTAACAGGAAAACAGCACACATTAAAAAACAAACAAACAAACAAAACAACAATCAAAAAAATCCACACAGATAGACTTGGCATTACACATAGAGTTGGCATTAGGTATAGCAAGGTCAACACAAACGTCTTTTCTCCATTCAATCAACATACATCTGAGTTTTGAGACATGGGTTAGAATTAGCCTGGATAGGGAAGGGAGGTCTAAGCAGACACACGGAGGCATTGGTGTATAAGTTACAACATAAGAGTTATGTTTTGAAAGTGATGGGAAGAAAAGTGAAGAATGAGATTGCAGTTTTAAGCAAGACGTAACATGTCATTGGTAAAGCATTTGGAAAATATTCTGGGGATAAAGCATTCCAGGGAAAGAGTGACAAGTTCATGATTCCATACACGGAAGATCATTCTAGCAGTGTATGAGAAATGGATGGAAGGCGGCTAGACTTGATATGTGATATACAAGAAAAAGCCTATTAAAGCGGTTCAGGGGAGAGATGATGGGGCTTGGAATGAAGGCAGTGATATCAGTGGGAATAGAGAAAAAGTGTGAGTGTGTGTGTGTGTGTATATATATATTTCTAATAATATATATTTATAATACATATACACACAGTATTTTTTTTAAATACTTATAGCCAGAGGTAAGAAGAAGAAAAATGGTTGACCAAATGGCCAGCTATGCCCCGCAAGATTCTGAAGAAGCACTGCTTAGTACCAGACTCCTTGGCTTGTCTCCAAATTAAATTTTGTAGTCTTTCTTATTGCCTTATTAATTGCTCCTATTCTTTTCTTAGCAGCATAAGGCAACATGAATTTCAGGCACTAAAATTCAAAATCCAGATGTGTAGAAGAAATATCACTAACTGGAACTTCAACAAGTATTAAATTCCTACTAAAAGTATTTAATTTGAAATTAATAAGGTGATGGTATGGAAATTAAATCCCCTATGATTGTCAGAGAAGAGCACCTATTGAGGTATAACTATATGAAAGATAAATCTACTTGCAGTGTAATTAATTCAAATCTGCAGAACCAATAAGTGTGTGACGATGTTCTTATTATTACATTACACTTGTGAGAAATGCTCAGGAATTTAATTAGCATTTACCCATACAACTAAGGAAAATGAGATATTAAGCATGCTATCCAATTAACTAGCTATAGATTGCTTGTTAAATAAATATTAAATGTATAAACACTTGAGACTAGCTTGGAAGTATTGCCCTAACTAGATATCCATTTACTTATGAGTTTTTCCCCCAAAATAATAGTAATTTTAAGAACTAAAAATACAGAGGCTTCCAATGGAGGTTACAGGCTTTTCCATGTGACTGTTTTCCTTTTCAGCTCAATTAGGCCATGTTTTCCAAATTTAAGCTACAGTTTAAACTATGTCGTTGTCTTCTTTTCCAAATTTAAGCTATTGTTTAAACTATGAGATCACATGCATTATGCAAGCAAGTTTTTACAACACTCTGGTCAGTTATCTTAGGGTGTCAATATCTCCATTTTACAGATATGGCTACTGAAATGTGGATATGCTAATTTGTTCCATGTCACACAGCAAGACAGTGAAGACAGTGTTGCATGCTTTATTACTGCAGTATTTCTAAATACCCTCTATCCCTACAAAGCCATCATGATGATATTGATATAAATCAAACATCATTCCTCTATTCAAAACTCCTTAATGACCTTCCATATCATTAAGAGCAAGATGCTTTAATTTTTAAGGCTCTTCATGAGGTGGCCACTGCTAACATTCTCTCCAACTTCAGATCCATCACACGTTTCAGCTCGTGTCCTACCAACTCTCCCTTTTATTTTATCTACTCCTGGTGCTTGTGTATTCACTCTTCCTGGACCATTGTAGGCAAGTTCCAGCATCAGGACATTCAATCATGCTGTTTTTTTCTTATTCCCTCACTTGCTTCCTATCTCTACTCAAATATTACCATATCAATGAAAGGGAGTCCCAAAAAGAGGGGTCTCATTTCTACCATTCCCATCCCTCTAATTTGCTTTATTTTTCCCTGATCATAGCACATACTACAAATTTGGCATATTTATTTGTCCCTTGTGTGCCACCCCCCTGGGCTATAAAGTCCCCAAGAGAAGGAATTCACATTTGTTCATTATTATATCCCAGCACAAAAAGTAATGATGCCCAGACATGGCTTATTTAATGAAAATAAAAGAATGATCTGTGAACAATAGCATCTATATGCCACACTAGAAGTTCCAGTTGGTCACAATAGTTCCAGTTTCTACATTTTTCAAAGTTCGCGTTGAGCAGTATAACATAACACATGGGCCGGCCGCGGTGGCTCAAGCCTGTAATCCCAGCACTTTGGGAGGCCGAGATGGGCGGATCACAAGGTCAGGAGATCGAGACCATCCTGGCTAACCTGGTGAAACCCCGTCTCTACTAAAAAATACAAAAAACTAGCCGGGCGAGGTGGCGGGTGCCTGTAGTCCCAGCTACTCGGGAGGCTGAGGCAGGAGAATGGCGTGAACCCGGGAGGCGGAGCTTGCAGTGAGCTGAGATCCGGCCACTGCACTCCAGCCTGGGCGACAGAGCAAGACTCCGTCTCAAAAAAACAAACAAACAAAAAAACATAATACATGGTTAGAAATGGGTCTAGCTCTTTGCTTAACTTTTTTCTTGGATCTTGACATAGTCCCTCATGCTCATTAATGATAATTTGTGTATTCCTTGAACGGAGTTTATTGTGCATTCTATCACCCAGCTACTTTTTGAGATTTTCATTACATACTCTCTCCAATTCAAAAGGGTTCAAATTCAACCAGTTACTTCAAAATCATCTGAGATTGTTTAAAAAGGAATTCTACTGGTCAAGGATTTGTTTTTTATGCATTGCTATGTTTTCAACTCTAGAAATTTATATCATATTTTTAAGATAGATCTAGGAATCTTTCTTGTTAAGATGGAGAATTGGAATGTGTGATCACTAAAGGAATGGGCAGATACTCGGCAAACCAATATTTAACTTCATGGATGTTTCTAGAGTATTGTCTAATATTTTAAAACATCTAGTATCTTATTAATATGTTTCCCATTCTGTAAAGTAGAGGTGATTATCCTCTAGGAAAAAAAATGACAAGATCTATAAAAATGCAAGGTTCAGTTTAGTTTGTTTTGTTTTGTCTCAGTGTTTTGATTAGCATCTTTGAATGATATGGGTGGATAGCAGCAGGATAGTCTTAAAGGCTTAAAAAAATACATCCAAGATGTTAAAGAGATTAAATCAAGTGTTAGAAAATGATATTTTGTAGTAATTAGATGAAAAGAGAACATAAATAGGGAAACAATTGTTTCCAACCATCTGAAAGATTGTCTTAGCTAAGAAAGTTAAGTTTGTCTGTTTTTGCTTTTCTCTTTATTCCAAGACAGTAGAGCAAGTACCAATGAGAATTCAGATGGCATATGGAGAGTCTACCTTGGGATAAGTACAATAAACATGTTGTCTGTATATAACAGTTTAAATAGAAAAATGAGTAAATTCTACTTAGAACTTAGACAATAGAGACAAGAACAAAAAGGCCCACCTTTTCTGAAGATGTAGAAAAACACATGAATGGAAACATAACAATAATTTATAATTATATTGTGGAGTTAACAATAGGAAACAAAATCAATACATAAATACGAAGTTGCTTCTAAATAATTATAACATGTAGAATCATAGGCAGATGAAGTGGGAGATTAATCAAGCCTTAGTGAGTTTCATATATCTGGAGGGTATTTAAATGGAAGTTGGATGATATTTACTTGTGATGCTGTGAAGATTATTTGAACCAAAAACACAATTTATTTCCTATAAAGTTTCATCTAGCCCTGGTTTTCAATGAAATTACAATTACAATTTATTTCACTTGAGAAATAATGAATGCCTAAAATTTACTCTCAAATAGTGTAGCAAATAAATATGAACTTGAGTATAAATAAATATATGCATATAATTTATCTTTAATAATCTCAGATGATATTTGAAGTAATTTGGTTAAATTTAAACTCTCTTGAATTGGAGAGAGTATGTAATGAAAATCTCAAAAAGTAGTTGGATGATAGAATGCACAGTAAACTTCATTCAAGGAATACATAAATTATCATTAATATGTATGAGGGACTATGTCAAGATCCAAGAAAAAAATTAAGCAAAGAACCAGACACATTTCTAACCATGTATTATGTTATATTGTTCAACATAAACTTTGAAAAATGTACAAATTGTGGTTATTGTGATCAATTTGAACCTTCCAGTGTGGCAAAAATGCCGTTGTTGACAGAACATTCTTTTATTTTTTTCACTAAATAAGCCATGTGCCATCCACTATTACTTCATTTGCTGGGGATATAGTAATGAACAAATGTGGATAGAAAGAGAAAATAGGGATACAATGACAATATAGTAAAATTGTAATTGGCATAACTAGGTGAAGGGTGTAAAGATAATCATTGTACTATTCTTTTAACTTTTCTCTAGTGTTTCCTTATAATTTTTTTCAAAATAAATAACAAGTTAAAACCGCATGTTTAGGAATGGCCTTCCTAAATGGCAACAGAGAAGAAAATATGGGGATATTGAGCATCTCTTAATTCTCAATGTACTTTTATTAAAATGTAAACAAATTTTAGATTGGTAATTAATTTCCCTTTTTCTCAAGGATCCCCAGAAATTGTTCAGTTCTATTTTTTTCTCAAAACAGGACTTTTGTATTAGTTCCACATGTATATTTTCCATATTTTTTCCAACATCTGTAATTAAGAATCCTTAAGACAATTGTTTTCTTTTTAGTTCATATTTAAATTGTGAGCCATGTAAATAATGGTTGAAAAAATAAAAAATTTGACTCAGAGCTTCACTCTTGAAAATAAGACTATAACAAAGAAAGAATAAATAACATCATGTTCATATAGCATATTGGGGATAAAGTTAGTTGGAACTTGGTATCATTCCAAAGTGACACAATAAGGTCTTTGAGTAGCTGAACTACATAAGACAATAAAGGAAGATTAAATTTAAATTTCTCTACCTTTGGTTGTATGATTGTGGTCTTCATTTTTTTTTTTTTTTTTTTTTTTTTGAGACAGAGTCTGACTCTGTCGCACAGGCTGGAGTGCAGTGGCGCCAACTTGGCTCACTGCAAGCTCCGCCTCCCGGGTTCACGCCATTCTCCTGCCTCAGCCTCCCAAGCAGCTGGGACTACAGGCGCCCACCACCACGCTTGGCTAATTTTTTTGTATTTTTAGTAGAGACGGGGTTTCACCGTTTTAGCCAGGATGTTCTCAATCTCCTGACCTCGTGATCCACCGCCTTGGCCTCCCAAAGTGCTGGAATTACAGGCATAAGCCACCACGCCCGGCTGTGGTCTTCATTCTTTGTCAACTTGGTTAACTAGAACTGTCAACTCAGAATCACCTTCCCTATGTGGTTTCAGGTTAAGGTTGGGAAAAACAGAAACTTATAAAAATGATTTCCTCATTTTTTAAAACTTTTTATTTTAGAGTAATTTTAGAATTGTAGAAAAGCTGCAAAGATACTATAGAGGGTCACCAGATGCCTCTCACCTGGCTTTTCCTAGTGTTATCATCTTATAAAGCCATGGTACATATTGCAAATCTAAGAATGAATATTTGGTACAATGCTATTAACTATTTGGTACAATATCATTAACCAACCTGTAGACTATTTTTCTTGCATTTTTCAATGGGTGGGAGGTTCTGTTTGTTTTCCTGTTCCAATTTCCCATCCAAGATACCATATTACATACTATATTTATTTGGCGTATCTCCTTAGACTCCTCTGATCTATAACAGTTTCTCAATTTTTCTCTTTTCTTATGAACTTAATAGTTTTGTGGAGTAGTAGTCAGGTGTTTTGTAGAATATCCCCCAAACTGAGTTGATGTTTTCTTATTATTTGACTTGGGTTATAGTTTTTTTTTTTTTTTTTTTTTTTTTTTTTTTTTTTGGTAAAAAGTACATACAGGCAAGGTGCCTTTTCATTATATCATAGCAAGGGGTACATGCTATCCATATGACTTATTATTGATATTTTTGAAACTATGCCACTTGTTTAAAATGGCATTTGAAAGTTTTTTACACTAAAAAATATTTTTTTTCTCTTTTCATACTCTATTCTTTGCATGCGAGTCACCGATCCCAACCCACACTCAAGAAGAAGTAAACTAAGCTCTGCTTAAGAGAACAGGAAGAATCTACATATATTATTTGGAATTTTCTGTAGAAAAGACTTTTCTTTCTCAATAATTTATTTATTTGTTCAATCATTTATTTTTATTAGCATGGACTCATGAATATTTTATTTTTGGGGTTAAAATCTAATATTTTGTCCCAGAATTCACCATTGGTGACTCTTTTGTTTGGTTTCTCTCTCCTCTGACAAGGTCCCATCTTTCCTTCATTGTTGTTTTTTGTTATTTCGTCACCTTTTTGCTTTCTAGTAGTCCAAGATGGTGTAGGTTTGTCTTGCTTGTATCTTTCCAGTTCCCATTCTAGAGTCAGTCATTTTTCTAAGAATCTCTGGTTCCTTTTATTTTAGAAAGGTACATACCATTTTGAATGCTAAAATGAAACAGAAGCCATTATTTTCTGAAATTCGTTGTAGTCAGATGCAATGATGGACAGATCTAGAGGTGACCAAAAAGTTCCAGATTATTGTTGCTTTCCTTTCTTCTGACTTTTTCCTGACTGATGATCCTGTTGCAGAATAGGCTTTAGGACAACCACTATATACTTGTCTGTAGACCCACAGAAGTAGTGGTTATGCAGAACCAACAAATTCCCATAGATCTTCCAACAAGCTTCCCTTTTGCTGTCCCACCTCATAAGCTGAACACAGCCAATGACTATCTCTCTGATCCTCTAATTCCCTTTTTGAACTTTCGCTTCTCCAGTTCCTTTCCCAGTTGCAATATATTTTATTTTTGTGATAATAAAGCCTATTCTAGAATACTCATGGTGATTCTGCTTCTAGAAATAGTTCAGACTAGATAAGTGAAAATTTATCTAAAATTGTTTCTCTAATCTGACTAAATATAAAGTTATTGATTACTCGGAAGCCAATAAAATACTGGACACTGGTATGACATAGAATGTGGTAGAAAAACAGGTACTTAAATTGTCATCTGTAGTCACCTGAATTTGAATGCCAATAGAATATTTTAGTGGAAATAAATAGTATAATAGAGTTGGTTGATTGCCTCTATGTGTGCTTAGAAAACTTGAAAGAAGAAAATGATGAGCTCAGGATTTTAAATTGCCAGGTCAATATCTAAATCAGGAACAAGAAATGTTCTGTGTGCCCTAAACGCAATTCTTACCTTCTATAGCAATTTGTTTATAATTTCAGGAAATTAAACCCAAATTATAATCCTTTGAGGATCAAATTTATAAGATAAATTAAAATTACAATATTATGGAGTCTCATGTTAAGGTTATGGCATTGATTGTCACAGTCTGATACCTTCAACACTGGTATGGGGAATGATGTACAATTTTAAAGAAACTAAGGACTTTGACCCCAAGTTTTGGTTAGTGTTCCCCTAAGAAATTTAGTCCAGCATTTTCTAAAGAAATAAGGTAATTTTCCTGCAGGGGCTCTGGCTCCTCCTCAAAATCACTGCTTACCACCTCTCCTCGCTTCCAAACATATAAATAGTCTCAATTTCTATCAGGCCCTAAGGGTTTGCACACAAAGTATGACTCAGGCGACAGCAGCATACCTATCAAAATAATTGCACAATTTTGCCTATTCATATATGAAAAAACTTGGGGTTTCCTCAGTTCTGAAATGCATAGTTGAAATGCAACTGGCTAAGTCTCCACACTGATGTCTCTGAAATGCAAGATATTATAGTAGGAAAGGGCAAGTTGAAGTCTCTAGAACTATCTTTTCTCTATCTTATATTAAAGCAAAAGCAAACATGACTTTCTGGAAGGAATGCAGAGATTAGAGCCCCCCACATACACAAAGAAAAAAGTAAATAAAGAAAGAAAATGTGAAGACTCCTGCCACATCAATTCCTCATGCCTATTTGGCCTGTGTAGAACACAGATGAATCTTACAAACTAACAGTAGATGACCCTAAAACTTATCAGGTGGTTATTCCCACTGTAGTTCTTTTAAAACTGTGTTTTGTTTTGGTTTTTTTCTGGAATCAATGCTGTTCTCTGTCTCAAAGTTTTAACCTTACTAGTCTTCATCTTCATGATACCAAGCTCTCATTTCATTCTGTTTTACCAGCTGTTTACCTTTCCCAGAAAATGTCTCCAGATGTTATGTAGTTTTCTGCCTTAAAATCACTGTCCAGTTCCACTTCTTTGTAATATGCAACAGATGATACCAACCTGTTTTTCCTCTGTTGGAATGGTAGGTTTTCTGATTCATTGTTTCACATTCTTTCTCACTCTTCTTACTATTGCATTTCTGTTCCTCAGCTTCCTACAAAATGGGTGTTTGGCTCTGATTCTGATAGGAAGCATTAAGACAAAAAAAATTCAAGATATTAAAACATGTTTAGTTCTGCCTCAGAACCAGATATCACACTATATTATATTGCCAAAACCTCAGACCAACTTTACGTTGTATTACTAGTCTCTTTTTACAGGTAAGAATATTGTAATACCAAGACGTTGAATGACTTGGTCAGAAGTGACAGCTGGATACAAAGGATGCCCATTTGTTTGATGCCAGAGTTGACCTCTTAAGCCCTACTTCCTCCTTTTTAATATTGTGAGTTATTCAGTCTTTAAATTCACAAAATGCTTCTCGCAAACATATTTTCCCTTGTACCGTTAGATTTTATTATGAAAGTTGGGTTGAATACAGATAGGTTTAAAATCCCTGCATTGAATCACATTGAATAGAATAAAAAAGAAAGAAAGAAGAGAGGGAATTCCACTTTTCTTCACTGCTGAGATCATCATTTTGCAAAAAGAAATAAACCTATTTGTCAGAATTACTTGAAAAATACTTGGCCCAGATACTTGACCCATATTTCCTTGGCTACCACATCTGAGAAAAAATGTGGATCATAATAAAGTCAGAATTTTTTCTCCCCTCCCAGTTCTAACATTGTGAATCCAATTTGCTCTGGGAAACTGAGTGGCTTTGGGGACTACCTTCTTTTCTGCCAACAAAATATTACAATTTCACCAGCTTCTTCTTCATCTGAAAATTGGCTTGAAAGAAAACGTAGCTGTTTATCAGGCAAATAATTCCAAATTACAAGAAAAAAAGAACGAATAAAATGGTAAAAAATCTCTTCATGCTACATTTATCACAGCATCATGTAGAGCACATTCCACCACTTCCCCATTTTTACCGCTCCCTTACTACTGCACATGCGCATGTGTACACACACACACACTCCTGTGGTTTGGAGGTGAGGGCTTTCATTCAGGGTAATGACATAAAAGATGGAGCCACTGAAGTTTGAAAGGGAAGGTTATTTCATTACTGTTCATTTCTTTGGCCACTCAATTTTGTCCATTTTGGACTTGCAGGTGGCAGTGCTATTGATTTCGTCAATGTGTCTATGGCTGTCTATTTGGCACCAAAATTATTGATAGTCTTCATTTCGACTTGTATTTTGGTGTGATTCTCTCTCTCCAGCATGGATGAAGCATGTACTATTTAAGTATTAGCTGTGGTGCTAAGTGCTTGACGTTCATGATCTCATTTAATTATGGCAATTAATCCCCACAATGGGCATGCTGGTGCAAAATGGTAATACTCTTATTACCATTTTGATGATGAGTATAGATGGGGTCAAATACACTGAACACTCTGCTCAAGATTCAGTATTTAGCAACTGTGGGAAAGAGGATTGAAACTTGGGCCTATTTGTGCTTGCCCTCCATTCATGTAACTTTCCTTGATTATTTTCACTAATTATTCTCTTTTTATAGCTGCTTTATTTCCTTACACTCATCTGTCTTAACTGTGTATTCTCATATGAGTCCCTTCACCTAAGAATTCAATCAGACTATTTGTTTACTAATACACAACCAGTATGGGATGACATATCTAAAACAGAGAATACTGTGAGTAGTAAATCCTTGTATTTATTTGCAAGAATGACATAAAGGAGCTATATAGAGCTAAAATGTTTCACGATGACATAGGAATGATTGATCTTCACTTGCTGTGGGGCAATTGGGGAGAGTTTTTCCAAGCAGGTGGCATTGGAAATGAGCCTTGAAAAACAGATAATGATAATAGCAACAACAATTTGTAATGCTCAGGAAGGTGGAAAAGGTGGGTAGATGAAATAGAGGGAGGTTGTGTTTAAAAGGGTATTCCAGCGCCCTTCTAAACCAATAAACACACACAAATATTCTGACAATGTTGAATTTCCTAATATGTTTGTCACTTAACTTCAGGTCTTTGCAAGTTAGTTTTTATAAAGTTAAATGCTGAAAATCAGAAAACTGTCAGGAGTGAGGAAGAGAAACAGTGACATCTCTCCTGACCCAGCCTAAACTAGAACACACAGATGGGAAAAAGGACATGCCGATTGCTGGCTTCAATACTGTGCAATGAACCGGAGAGGATGATCCGGTGCAACAGCCTGGAATGTGTCAGAGGGGATTAGGGACAGAGGTCAAAGGTGACCGCAGAGTGCCTCACCAGCTGACAGTTCTGGAACGGAGGTCTCCAGCAGACAGCCCCATGAGATGCCCAAGAGGCAGTGGGATCTTCAGGCTAGCCAGTGACTGCCACAGCAGATGGGGAGGCCTTGGCAGCGGATTCCCAAATGTGCTTAGTGTGTTTGCCTAAAGGCATAAGCACATTGGTATCAGAGACTTTTTTTTTTAAGGGGAGGTATCAGGTGATCTAAGTCAGCTAGACCTATTTACGCTTCCAAACTGTGAAGCAAGACTCCTCCCAGGTAAACCCAGCGTCCTTTGCTTGCATTTTTAAAAGTTGTTGATAGTTTCAAATGCTGATGATCTCACCTTACGCAACCTAAGCTGCATATGGGGGAAAAACAAAAACAAAACTTGGTGGAGGAGGAGATGAAATTTTGGCACATTCTGGGGCGGCAAATGGTGAGTACTTAGATTTGAATGGCATCACAGCAACCTGTCTATATTTGGCGACTCTTCAACAATTTATCTTCGTCAACTTTGTGCTTGCACTGAGGTGGAAACACTTCCTTCTCTCCAGCATCCATAGACACTGTGATTCTTTCCTCTTCACTCAAATGCTCCCGAATTTAGGAAAATATTCCTTTCCGTGTTAATGATTATGCTTGGTGTGTTTCTTTTCAATTTTATGGAGGGATGAGTGGTTTCCAACCTAAGAAAAACAGAGTAAAGCAACCACCACAACAAAACAGAAGTAGAGAGAAATATGCCTTCTCATACAGGCTGCCTTAACCCTGAACAGACTGCGTGGTGCTTCAACCTCACATAGATTCTAAATTACTGGTGCCTGCACAGACAAAATGTCAGCCTCTACCCTTGCTTTTCAATTCAGTTGAGTTATAGGTGCAGCCATTTCTGAAGATATTTTTGTGTTTTCTTAGAATGTGTGTGTGTATGTGTGTGTGTGTGTGTGTGTGTGTGTGTGTATATATATATTTTTTTTTTTTCTTGAGACAAGAGTCTCGCTCTGTCACCTAGGCTGGAGTGCAGTGGTGCGATCTCGGCTCACTGCAAGCTCCGCCTCCCGAGTTCATGCCTTTCTCCTGCCTCAGCCTCCCAAGTAGCTGGGACTACAGACGCCCACCACCACGTCCGGCTAATTTTCTGTATTTTTAGTAGAGACGAGGTTTCACCGTGTTAGCCAGGATGGTCTTGATCTCCTGATCTCGGGATCCGCCCACCTCAGCCTCCCAAAGTGCTGGGATTACAGGCATGAGCCACCACACCAGGCCAGAATGTATATTTTTTGTTCATTTTGCTGCTTTTTAACAAGGAAAGAAGAAAAGCAAAGACTCAATGTAGCAATTCACCTTAGATGCCAATTAATTCTTAAGCATTTTTTTTTTTTTTTTTTTTGAGACGGAGTCTAGCTCTGTCACCCAGGCTGGAGTGCAGTGGCCTCATCTAGGCTCACTGCAAGCTCCACCTCCCGGGTTCACGCCATTCTCCTGCCTCAGCCTCACGAGTAGCTGGGACTACAGGCGCCCGCTGCCCTGTTAATTTTTTGTATTTTTGGTAGAGACGGGGTTTCACCGTGGTCTCGATCTCCTGACCTCGTGATCTGACCTACTCGATCTCCCAAAGTGCTGGGATTACAGGCGTGAGCCACTGCGCCCGGCTTTGTTGAGCATTTTGTAAGTATTATCTAACTTGTTTGACTGCAGTCTTTGGTATTAAAACACAAATTAGTTATGTAGAATGTTTCATGTGATTGATTAATAATGAAATATAATATAGAATATGAGCCAACAAATGGCTTCTCTTTATATATACATAACAAAATTATTGCAAAGTTTTGTAAATGTAGGAAATGTATACAAATACATTCACACATATGCATGCTTTACTCATATACACATGAGTTTGCAAAGTTATATGGGACATATGTGTATCCTTAGATTTCTTCATCCATCTGGGGTTCACATTCATTATGTATAAAAGAATTAGGGATTATGTAACTCAATCCAAGATCCCTTCATGAACTAATGGCCTAAAATTAAAAGTCCCAAACTCTCAAGGCATGAAATTTTGGTTTATTGTGATGTACAACTAGAGTCTTAAAAACAACAATAGTAATTACAACAACTTTTGTGAGAAGTGAAAAAAGAGGTAGGGAATGGAAATGGGGCACCCATCTGTATGAGCACTTACCTTTGATCAAAGTACTAGGTGCTTGCATCATCATATTTTTTTTCTGATCCTCACAAGATCTCATTTTAAACAAAGTTTTTACATATAAGGATACTGAAACAAAGGGGGTTTAGGTTAATGACCACACACAGAGTTTGTAGGTAACTGGGATTCAAATTCTCATAAACAACTGTCCTGGGCTTATTGACCCTTGCTATTTTCCAAGTGATTGGAAAAGTCCTTGAGATTTGACAATAATGAGAGTTAGCCTCTGCTGTCAAGAATCGCAATACTTAGCAGAGCTGAAAAACAATCACCTTAGCAGTATCTGTTTAAACCTTTATTATTGGACCTCAGCAGGGAAAATTCAAAGGCAATTCCTTTGAATTGAGCGTATATAGTAATTATTTTTAGAAAAAAATGTATATGAGTAGGTAATGGGTTTGGGTGGGGGAAAACATATGGAAAGAAGGAATTCCAAAGAACAGAAAATACAGCTTTACGCCTGGGCTGTGGAATAAATATTTCCATGAATTCTCTAGCCTTGTGGAGATGGCTACAGAGTTCTTTTTCTCACTTTGCTTGGCATCTCTTTTTTCTCATTCTGCCAAACTCTAGCATAGTAATTAAGCCCACAGAGCCCTTCAGTGTGTTACATACGCACCCCTTCACATAGAGCTAGACAGCGTGGCATACCAGGGAGCCAATGGTTCATAATTCAAGGAAACATCTCTGTTGTTGCGCCTTGTGCTGGGCACAGACAAGAGTCTCCATTCCCTTTTACATTTGCTGGCACAATATAAGCCGTGGAGTATAATGGATTATGTTACATATATCAAATTACGAAATGCACAATTCTTTTTAAATTTCTCTAAAGGGTGCCCTCTTATTTTTTATGCATTCTAGGGCTATGCTAGATATACATTTATCATTTGAAATTCAAATGGTTATAGTTATAAAGCTGCTGACTCATAAAAACAGGAAATCTAGCATATATCAGAATCTGAAAGCAATGCATGATTTGCTGAACTTTTATGATAATTTCAATAAATTATTGAATTAGCCCTGTAGTTTTACAAATATGCTTAAAAATGTTCAGATGGTTACAGCAAAGAATAACACTTTTTTTGGTCTTTTGCCCTACTTGGAAAATACATTTCAGCTGACAAGCAAGTTTGAGACATTCAGCCACTCATCAAAGAACAATAAAATTTGATTATTTACATTTTTGCAAGGTCCACTGGAAAACTAACTTAAACAGTTATTACCAATCTGGTTCTTACAGCTTTTCCATATTCAAACTGTCTATTGACCAACATTTTTTTTTTCATGAGAAATCTTTAGAATTTAATCTAAAATTTATGCAAAATGGTTCAGATTGATATAATTTTACAGGATTTCACTCTGACCATTAGAAATTGGAATTGGAAAGAGACCCAGGATTCCAATGAGAACTGAAATAGAAATGCATGTCAAAGACAATTTATTATTTTGCTGACATCTGCACCATCTATTGATTCTACTTATGTAAATATGAACCAATTGTATCACCATACAAAATTGCATTGAGTTTGTACCCCCTCATCTAGATGTGTAAGCAATTTGCTAGGTTTTCATTATCATTTTTAAGTGTAGATGACTCAGGGTCTCAGATTAAATAACTCCCTCCACAATTTTTTTTTTTTTTTATTGCCTAGGTTTTAATAGGAACAATGAGTTAATTCTGTACATCAGGATTGAGAACCACACATTTTTACTTTGCCTATAGGTTTGAATTTATTGGTTAACTGTTAGTATCTATATCATTGAACAGATATCTCTTCCTGCATCTCTTATTCATGCATTTGTTTATTTTTTCACTGATATTAATATCACAAGACAAACCCCTACAAAGTACCTCCTTTGTGCAAGAAACTTTTTTTTTTTTTTAAGCGAAGTCTCACTCTGTTGCTCAGTCCGGAGTGCAGGGACGTAGTCTCGGCTCACCGCAATCTCTGCCTCCCGAGTTCGAGCAGTTCTCCTGTACCAGCCTCCTGAGTAGCTGGGATTACAGGTGCCCTCCACCATGCCTGGGTAATTTTTGTATTTTTAGTAGGAATGGAGTTTCACCATATTGATCAAGCTGGTCTCAAACTCCTGATCTCAGGTGATAGTGCTGGGATTACAGGCGTGAGCCACCATGCCCATGCAAGAAATTATTTTAAGAGGGAGAAGTACTTTGAGACTCTCCTCTACCACTTAGACCCATTCGTATTTGTCATCCATAAAGGGTAAGTATCCTTCTAATCCAATTTTTACCCGTTTAGGTGCATCTAATAATAATATGTAAGTAAACAATGTGGAAATATTTATCTAAATTAAGTGGAAAATTACATCAGCTGGACAAATAATGCCATAGTTAAGGGCAAGGATTATTTAAGGTATTATTTAACAAAAGGGGATATTACATTTATTTAAATAAGTTCAGAAGTTGTCAACATGGCCCCTGATACAAATGGCTGAAATTGATAGGCTTTTATATTTGTTTTCTAACTTAATCCTGCCAATAATTTGTGAGGTAGGCAAAAAAATAATATCTACATTATTCAGTTGAAAACATTTGTGTCCGGGAGCTTTCCTAAACTCACATTTAGCAAATAAAAGCAGAGGATGCCCATTTAAATTTGAATTTAAGATAAACAATTAATAATAATTTAGTGTATGTGTGTTCCATACCATATTGATATTTTGTTATAACAAAAACAAACAAAAATATCCAATATCGAACTGGGATTCCTGTATTTCACATGGTGGCCCTATACATAGTTAAATTAGAGTTATACAATTCATAATCATATGTTTTTATTTCAATCCCAGCATACTTTCTGTCATGCCACATTGGCTTAAAATTGTGATCTTAAGGCCTACCCACTCCCAGCCTCAAGGTTATATCAATGTCTGTGATTTAGATAATTAATGAAGTAGAAACCATTGGTATAGTTGTCTAACCAATATTGTCTTTATCCAGTGCAGAATTAAAGATTCGGCGTGACATCTTTTCAAAATGGTCTCTCCAAGACATGATCAGATTACATTTTTTATCTCTAATTATCCTGCCTGTGTATGCTCTATGTACATTGTCATATTAACTAATATATTTGATTGGCTTAGTATAGAATGTGAGTAAAAGAGCTGAAATCTAGGGGAAAAACCAACAATTACCTTGAACCCATCATTATTTCTTGCATTTATTTATTATTTTAATTTTATTTTATGTACTTATGTATTATAACACAGTTTATTGACATTTTAGGAGATTCCAGATACACCTAAAATAAAATATTACATCCTGAGCTACATGACAAAAGCTTCTTTTGTAATGGCATGTCATATTAATCGTATTTTACTACCATGTTTTATTTGAAGAAAAGAAAGAGTTCATTTTCAGTAAAGCATTCAAAAGTACTGTTCATAGAACATGACTTTGATTACATAATAAAGGCTTCTTCTTTATTTTTAATAAAAGTTCCTCATCTTTTCCTGTATCATTTGCTTTAATGTAAAGATTGAAACCATCATATCCTTAAAACATAAGCCATATTGTTTAGTGATTATGATTATGGCTGTGGAGTCAGAATACTTGGCGTTTGCATCCCTCTGATTTCTCATCGTGTGCCTTTGGCAAGCTATTTAGCTTCTCTGAGTGTTAGATGTTTCATATATAAAACAGCCATAGAGACAACACTTAATAGAGATTGTCTCTTATAGTCTTTGCAAAAACGCTAAGGGCAAAGTATCTGGTACATAGTGAGCACTTATATTTGTGATTATTACTACCTGTGTCTTTGTAGAGCAAGGTTCTGTTTTTGTAGTTTCTGGAACTTCTTTGTTAAATTCACTCATGAACATTTAATTTATTTACTAATATCATTTCTTCCTTCTTTTGTTCCTTCCTTCCTTCTTACTTTTTTCCTTCCTTTTCTCTCTTTCTCTCTCTCCTTCCTTCCTTTCTCTCTCTCCTTCCTTCCTTTCTCTCTCTCCTTCCTTCCTTTCTCTCTGTTTTCTTTCTTTCTTTCTTTCTTTCTTTCTTTCTTTCTTTCTTTCTTTCTTTCTTTCTTTCTTTCTTTCTTTCCTTTCTCTTTGTTCTCTTTCTTTCTTTTCTTTATTTCTCTTTCATCTATCCATCCTTTAACTTTATTAGAATATTCTTCTGGTTTCATTCCTTTTTTATTAAATTCTCCATTTTGACTTTACCTTTTCTGATTATAAATACTATTAATAATAGTCGGTGAGTATAGTGAATAGGTTCTATGTTTGGAATCAGGAAACAAACAGACAAACATTTTGCAGGTTCTAAATTTACTACTGATTACCTATTATTATGGGACACTTATCTAAGTTCTCATCCTATTTTGCCAACTGAGAAACTTTACATGTTATCTTGAAGAGTTGATGTGAGGACTGAAGATAAAGTATTCTGGACATGGCGAGTGCTCAATAAATGCTATGATTTAGTACTCAGTGAGAAGAGGATTCACTTTAAAAGGCAGCCTTAGAATCAATCACAGCACTTCCACTAACTTTTCTCAACCCTCTCCACCAATAGCAGTCACGCACCCTCAAACTTTGTTAGGTACGTATTAAATAAGCTAATGCATCATAAGTACCAAATACTTAAAAGGAACTAAAAAATGCCAATTCCACTCCTATACCTTCATTTCAATCCCAGATATTTTCTAAATCCGTATCTAGCATGATTTGCATGGGATTACTTCTCCCTCAAAGAGTTCATATGTCTAAAAATCAGGAGAAATGGCTCACATTTAGAATGTATCAGCAGCAGATAGTGTTTTTAGTAAGCAGAGGCAAACCACAGAATCTGCGTACAGTAGAAGACTAAGGTGTGGTGGTGACAACAATCACTCCTGCCATGGCATTCAGAGAGGAAAGCACTTGTCAAGATCAAAACGCTAATCAGAGCTTGCTGAGAAAGTTAGTTGTTCCCAGCTGCAGCCAAAACAGCAGGTTGCTTGAAACAGCTGCATCATACTCTTAACTGGATTGTCTGTGCAAGAGTGATCAGAAAATGTCAGAAATAAAAGCAAGGAAGTAGGTGTTACATAAACATGCAAATTACCACAATTAGTCCCAGAGAGCCCTAAATTCCCAGAAAACATTGAGGTAAAATGGAAAGAATTAGGAGGAAGACAGACTGAACAGAGTTCAAATCTTAGCGACAGTTTTGCCTCTACGAGTCTCAGTAAATTCTTCTGTAAAACCTAAATCTTAATATCTACAAGAAATATTTATAAGGATAAGGTAAGCTAATACATGTGTATTAAAAATTTATTGGCCGGGTGCAGTGTTTCACACCTGTAATCCCAGCACTTTGGGAGGCCAAGGCAGGCGGATCACGATGTCAGGAGATTGAGACCATCCTGGCCAATATGGCGAAACCCCGTCTCTACTAAAAGTACAAAAATTAGCTGGGCGTGGTGGCACGTGCCTGTAATCTCAGCTACTTAGGAGTCTGAGGCAGGAGAACCACTTGAACCAAGGAATTGGAGGTTGTAGTGAGCCGAGGTTGTGCAACTGCACTCCAGTCTGGCAACAGAGTAAGACTCTCTCTCTCTCTCTCTCTCTCTCTCTCTCTCTCTCTCTCTATATATATATATATATATATATATATATATATGTAGCTGTATAATAAGTTGTTCCAATATTAGCAGCTTAAAACTACAAACATTTATTATCTTACATAGTTTTTGAGGTTCAGAAGTCTAGGGGTGGCTTAGCTAGTTTCTTCTAGCTTAGACTCTCTCATGAGGTTACAGTTAAGCAGTTACCTAAGCTAGACACTGGGGCTAGATGATCTGCACCCAAGCCCAATCACATGACTGTTGGCAAGAAGATATTTTCTTGCTGACTCTTANAATTAGCTGGGCGTGGTGGCACGTGCCTGTAATCTCAGCTACTTAGGAGTCTGAGGCAGGAGAACCACTTGAACCAAGGAATTGGAGGTTGTAGTGAGCCGAGGTTGTGCAACTGCACTCCAGTCTGGCAACAGAGTAAGACTCTCTCTCTCTCTCTCTCTCTCTCTCTCTCTCTCTCTATATATATATATATATATATATATGTAGCTGTATAATAAGTTGTTCCAATATTAGCAGCTTAAAACTACAAACATTTATTATCTTACATAGTTTTGAGGTTCAGAAGTCTAGGGGTGGCTTAGCTAGTTTCTTCTAGCTTAGACTCTCTCATGAGGTTACAGTTAAGCAGTTACCTAAGCTAGACACTGGGGCTAGATGATCTGCACCCAAGCCCAATCACATGACTGTTGGCAAGAAGATATTTTCTTGCTGACTCTTAGAAGGAGGCCCCAGTTTCCCATTCTGTTTTTCCATAAAGCTACTGACAACAGGGCAGATGGAGTCAGCCACAGTGAACCATGCAAGAGAAAAAGGAGGACCCAGAGAGTGAGAGAGAGTGGAGGCATAGAGTAAACCAGACAGAAGCCAGAGTCTTTATATAACCCAATCTCAAAAATCACTTATGACATATTTTTTTCAGCTTTTAAGTTCCAGGGGGCACGTGAAGGATATGCAGGTTTGTCACATAGGTACATGTGTTCCAATGTGGTTTGCTGCGCAGATCCACCCATCACCAAGCTACTAAGACCAGCATCCATTAGCTATTCTTCCTGATGCCCTCCCTCCCCTCCTCCCCAACAACAAGCCCCAGTGTGTTTTGTTCTCTGGCATGTGTCCATGTGTTCTCATTGTTCAGCTTACACTTATTAGTGAGAACATTCTATTCATCACAAGTGTCACTAAGGCCAGGCCCCACTTGAGGGTAGGAGAAATATAAGACCATGAGATGGAAATTATTGGTCTACTTTAGAGACTGTCAACCATGATACAAGGTGCCTTAATAGATAAGATATTTCAATAAATGTCAATTGAAATCTAAAAGCAGTTTGTAAAAGATTCTTACAGTTTTAATATAGAAAATAGCTACAATTATTTTAACTTTTTTGAGTTTATGTAAGTTTTCTATGGAAAGTTTTAGATTTATAGGAGGTGACTATTGAATATTACTTTTGTTCATCTTTTTGCCCTTAAATCTCAATGTTCCTTGATCCTGAAATATTTTTGCAACACGTTTCTTTGAATATTCAGTAATTCATCTAACAGCCTTAATGAATCCACTTATTCTCTATGTCCAATAAAAAAAAAACACGATTTTTATCTTAAATGATGATAAGAACACAAAATCAGTGTTCTTCTAATGCACAAGTTTAAGGATGGAAAGAATGAGGATTGTCACAACAATAATGATTTTGACATTTAATGCTTGTTTCTACTTACACATAAATCCTGAGTGTCCCAGGATGCTGAGGCTGAAGGGCTGGATAACATCTAATATACTTGCTTCCTTATAACCATGGCAGCACCATTTTTTTTAACTTTTTTAAAAATAGATATGGGGTATTTTTATGGTTTTTTTTTTTTTTTTTTTTTTTTACTTTTTTTAAAAATGGAGATGGAGTATCACCATGTTGCTCAGACTAGTCTTGAACTACTGGACTCAGGCAATCCTCCTGCCTCAGCCTCCCAAAGTCCTGGGATTATAGGCATAAGCCACCATGCCTAGCCTGTCACCATCATTTAAAAAATTTTTTTAAAATTATTTTAAAATTTTGTGGGTGCATGACATGTTACAGTCATGATACAGGCATGCAATGTGAAATAAGCTCATCACAGAGAATGAAGTATCTATCCCCTGAAGCATTTATCCTTTGAGTTCGAACAATTCAATTACATTCTTAAAATTATTTTAAAATGTACAATTAAGTTAGTATTGACCATAGTCATCCTACGGCAGGTCTTACTCATTCTATATATATAGAGAGAGAATACATACATATATATATATATATATATATGTATGTATTTGTACCCAAGGCAGCACCATTTTTACACGTCACTCAAACCAGTACATGGAGCTACCTAGGACTACTCTTTCATTTTTTTCCTGGCATCCAATAAATTACCAAATTCTGTTGACTTTATGTTGCATATATCACTTAAACCCACTACTTTCTCTTTTCTTCTTCTGTGATAGTTCAGCAAGAAAGAAATCATAACAGTATAAACTATATGGGAAATTCTCTAATGATTCCCTTTTCCTCTAACTCAATCTTTAGTCTAGCCTCCATAGAGTTTTGCCAATTAGACCATTCTGAGGCACTAAATAAAATATTTTGTATGACATGAAAAACATTCCAAATCTCATCCTAGACTATCTCTCGAGCTTCATGTTTTATGATGCTAAATTGAACACACACACACACACATGTACACACACACCCTCAAAAAGGAAACTGGTTTTAATTTTATAAGTTCACCTTGCTACCTTATGCCTTAATTTGTTTGCCTATGTTGTTTTCCTTGGCTAGAATGTCATTTATTCTTTTTCTCCTTGATAAACTTGTATTCTTGTTCAAAACCCCATTTGAAATTACTATCAAGCATTTTTTTCCCCAAGCTTGAAAGAATAAGCAACTCTTTTCTCATTGCTAATATACCTTGTAAATGTTATATTACTGTTCTTCTAAGACTATTCAATGGTAATATACCAGCTCAAAGCCACCTTTCATACTAAAAAATGAACATCTAGGGGTCAATAGTGTATTTAGCCTGACTCGAATATTTGAAAGTAATAGATGGCTACACATAAGTGTTAGGTTGAACCATAGGAAATTTTTGTCTTTGAAAGTAATAAAAATGGTCAAATATTGAATTTTATATAATTTTACACAGCATTTGATGAACTTTACTTTCATAGTACACTGGAGTGTAATCCAGAGACAAGAAGAAACATAATTTGAGGAAGAGTTAGGAGGTGTCTGTTACATTTTATGTGTTATCTTGTGAAAGATAACATTAACTTATTTTAAATGAAATTAGAAAGTGAGCTATTAAGGTAAATAAGGATAAGTTACCTAGAGATATATTTTGGCAAATAAAATAAATTGTTTAAAATATTTTGAAATAATATACATTTAAAATATATTAGGTGTATTATACATAATAAATATTTAAAATAAATATAAAAACAAATATATGTATATGATATATATATAGCAAATATCTCAAGTAAAATTTAAAACACTAAAAATATGATGTACATGGTATGGGTATATTTATGTGTGTGTGTGTGTGCATGTGTCTGTATAAGTGTGTGGGCATGTGTGACTTGCATTCAGTAAGGAGTTGAGTGGCCACATGCCACTCAACTCTTCCATATAAAAGAATATACTACATTTTTATAATAAAGGGTAATGATCACTATAAAGTATAATTTTCATTCTCTAGAAAAGTTTGAAACACCTGAAGATGAGCAAATTTTTTTTAGAGGACTTACTTAGTTTCAAACATTATTTGGGGAGAGAAATGAAAAAAGACAATTAAACTCACCTCAGTGGATGCCTGTTACAATAAGTTCCTAGAATTTTCATGACAATCATAAAAGATGCTTCCTTACAGTGTTCATTTTATAAACTTTAAATGTCAGTTTTTCTTTTGATATCCATATTGAAAACCACAAATGATTCATGTACACGCCAATGTACACTGATGACTTGTCTACAGAGAACTAGTCAATACCGATATTATCTATATCCATATATATAAATATCGCTATACCAATCTACAACTATATGTGTAATTAAATGTATATATTAATATAATTTCAGTCTTAGCTTTATCTTTGTCTTTCATGCATCAGCAGACATACAGTCTGCTAAACCAAACTACTGGAAAGTAGCCCAGTCCTGTCATATGGATGGGAAAGTGTATTTTGCGGGAGGGTGGCCTTAAGAGCTATTTCCTCTTATGCCATCAAGCCATTTGGCTGCCCATCCATCCATAAACTACCTTGCAAACACTATCCCTCCCTGTCTCCCTTCCTGAGGAGACTCTCATACTGATCAAAATCTTCCCAAAGACCTTCACTCTCCCTCCCCTGCAGGAATGCTCAGATTTGGCCAGGTAGTCATATCAATTTGCCTTTGCTTAAACTTCTAGGGGAGATGTCAAACAGTGAGTCGTTTTCCTGGTGCCTGAGATTTTCCCAAATGTGTGACACAGATTCAATATTTCTGAAAATGAAGCATGTGTTTTGGTCATAGTTTGTAGTAAATTTAAGCTGTTCATTTCTTGTCAAGAGGCACCCTTGAGTTCCTTCAAGCTCAAGAATCATTTTGAAGCTGATGGATCATGGTTTGTCTATTCAATAAACATTAAGTTTCTAATATGTTTATTGAACGATATTAGAAGCTGTGGGCAATGCAAATATAAGTAAGATGTGCCCCATACCTTAAGAAGCCCATAAGCTCCTATGGGTAAAATAGGTTATTGACTGGTATAATAAGACTTACTAACATATTAACCTACTGCATAGTAGACAGTCAATAACTGTTGAGTAAGTTAATGAAATACAACAACAGAACTGTTACACTGCTGTGGAAATAGAGGAAGGGTGACTAATTTTAATGTTGTGGGACACAAGATACTCCTCTGTTGTAATTCTCAAAATGTTGAAATCTTACTTATCTTCAAGGCTCACAGTAACCATAACTATGAGAATGAAAAATCTAAACAGGAGGCTTTGCCTGAGCAAAGCAGAGAAGTAGAAAAGGCTATGATATATTTGGGAAATGATGAGCAGATTGTGGGATTAAGGGTATGTGTGTGGGGAGACATCAGGCTGTTAGACCAAATATAGAATCACAAGAGTGCAGCACCAAGAAGAGAGACTCTAGGAATTAAAAGAAATGAAATAAAGTCCAGTTTCTTCACTCTATCCAGGATGGTATAAAAGTCAACCCAAGAAAATGTGCTATCATGGCCATTTTTTTCACCTTCCTTTAGTGACCTGCTTTAGTAATTAGGTAGTTATTTTCTTTAAAATTCTGATGCCTCACTGAAAAAATAGAGTTCTTTTCTGCATTTGAATTCTATCTCATGTAGATTTCTTTTTCTTTTCTTTTCCTGTCTTTTCTCTTCTCTTCTCTTTCTCTCTTTCTTTCTTCTTTGTTTTTAGACAGAATCTCACTTTGTCCCCCAGGCTGGAGTGCAGTGGCACAATCTTGCCTCACTGCAACCTCTGCCTCCTGAGTTCAAGTGGTTCTCCTGCCTTAGCCTCCCAAGTAGCTGGGATTACAGGCATGTGCCACCACAGCCCGCTAATTTTTTGTATTTTTAGGAGATAACGGGTTTCGCCATGTTGGTCAGGCTGGTCTCGAACTCTTGGCCTCAAGTAATCTGCCCACCTCGGCCTCTCAAAGTGTTGAGTTTACAGGCATTGCACTCGGCCTCATATAGATTTATTTCAATTTTGCAATAAGAATAATACTTAAAAAAAAAAACAACTCTGGACTAGTATTCATGAGACATGGATCTGATTGAAGATTTACCATCTAATATTTTTGGGGCAGACACTTCTGCTTTCTGACAGTCTTAAATAGAAATTGGTTTACTGGTATACAAAGGCTCTTCTGGACATAATGTTCCATTCATCTATGATGATTTGATGCATTTATATATTTCTATAAAGAGACACTCAACCACCAGTTTCTTAATTCTTTTTCCTGATTGTGTTTCTCACCATCCTTGAGGCTGCCCATCTCTGGGCCTTTTTTCTGTCACAAAGTTTGAGGCACTGTCGTGGTGATCTTATATAGTCAATACTCTTCTAGGAAAGAAAGCACCAGAACTGAAATCTGTGTTCAACTAGCCATCCCAATCCATCTTTAGCTTCCCTGAAATATAGTCAATTCCAACTTCTTTCCTGTTATATTTGGATGGACCAATGGATTTGTCATTTCCCTTTAAGACTGTACACTTCTTGAGGAAGGAGGCTTGTTTCGCCAAATTAAGCAGTGTCCAGATCAACCCCTTCCATGCACAAAATCAACATTTAGCAATTTGGATGAGTGGGACTTTGTATCATGTAGATGAACATTAGATCCATAGACTACTAATCCTGAATATATTTATGTTTTATCCTTAGTAAGACTTTCTGGGGTCTCCTTGCTGTCTCATGTATGTAAATAGTCAAACATAGGGTATTTTTGCTATTGTAAATATTTAGATGTGTCTTGGTGTTTATGTATTCAGCTTAGTTACCTCATAGTTGTGCATACAAACTAATGCACCTGAAGTGTTCAGTAGCTCAGAGAGCTGAAGTAACATACTTAATACTGATCTAATGAGCATAGCACTTCTGCAAAATCCGGTAGAATTAAAAATTTACAAGGAGAGAGTCTTAATAATTTAGTCCAATTTCTCACTTCATGTTGTTATCTCTATAGAATTGTTTACTTGATATTTTGATTTGAACCTCAACATGTAACTTTTTCTTGTGAATAGGCTTCAATATTAGTGTAGCTGGACTTGGATTGTTGAACCCAGATCTTACCTGAGGCAGGTACGCGACAGCAGGAACCATGTAGATATAATTTTGTATGGAACATATGAGGCAGAAGCCAGGTGTGGGTAATTCACTGCAAGGAGATGAAGGAGATGTTAATAAGGTTACTTCTAATGTTCATGTCATTTCTGCTTCTTTAAAAATTGCCACATTTTATGTTTCACAAAGTTTCCAAAAGCAACATTGGCGACAGGGTTCAGAAAAATCATTATGCACTGCCATTTATTAAAATTAGAAATGGCGCTAAATATTGCTTAAGCACTTTCTTCATCTGGAAAATAAAGGTATTATTAGTACATTCTTCAGAGAGAAAGTGTGAAGATTAAGCTAATCAATCTAAAATTTGCAGTGGCTCTGTGGAATCCAATAGTGTGCTCAATTTTACCTTTTGTATTATGCCATTTCAAATATGTAATGAACATTCATCTGTGTCAAACAATTTGCCAGGCACTGAGGGTTCAGCATAGAACAAAAGATAAAAGACCCTTGCATTTGCAGAGATCATATCACAGTGGATAAAGACAAACAATAAACAAAAAAAGTGAGAAATCAAAATTAATGGTAAAGGTAAAGTCTGTAAAAAGAAATTGAAATGATAGAATATAAGCAAGTGGTCATTCAAGGTCTTCCAGGAGAAACTAAACTTAATTTGAAATTTTACTGAACAGAAGTAAGTCATGTGATGTTAAAGGGGAAGAAGATTTCCAATGATGAAAATATCTTGATCAAAACTTCCAAAGGAAGACTATCCTTGCAGCATTCAAAGACCAGGATGAAGCCACAGTGACTTGAAAGTAGTAAAGGGAAAGAGGGAGTGAGGGCGAGATGTGGAATGATAGAATATGATGTTATGAACTCATATATATAAAGTTTGGAGACCACAGTGATGAACCTGGATTTTACTCTAATATAAAGAGAAACTATAGAGGAAGATATCAGGGTCGGATTTAAATGTCTCCCTCCCTCCCTCCCTCCCT